>NC_142758.1:47378137-47728137 GCF_054948205.1 Urtica dioica subsp. dioica | reverse complement strand
CAAAAGATAAGGACTGATTTTTCTTTGTAACATATAAATGGAAAAGAAACACCTTATTTACTATACATTGCTCTTTGTATCATTACCAGTTTACGAGACCTCGTTAATCTAAACCGCGTTATTAAACGTGCTAAACCAAGTTGATAAGATCCCTTTAAATGATTTGGATACAGAAACGGAGACATAAAAATACAACACGTAAAATGTACAAACCCTCTTATTGGCTTTAGTTTCCTTTTAGATCTACCTATTTATTAATTACCATTTCATTCCAAGGATTCTATGTTTAAATACCAAAGATAATACTTACAGATTTTTTTCTTCCGGTTATAAGGCTGAAAACTTTTTTTTTTTTTTCTACCTTTTATATTAAAAATAGGATAAGAACGCGTATATACACACACACACTCACACTATAATTAACAAACAAACAAAATCACCACAATTCGCTGATACCCTCCAATATCTATATATAAAAACCACCAAACCCCAAGTGCTAATCAAGATATTTTCAGAGAGAAATAAACCCAGCAAAAAAAAAAAAAAACCCTCCAGTCAAAAAAAAAGAAGAAAGAAAGAAAGAAAAAGAAAATGTGTGGCACTGAAAAACCATCTTCAAACCCAAACGATCTGAACAAAAGCTCAAATGGCATTGTGATCAGCAAAGAACATGTTGTGCTCAACCTTGACCAGTAAGTATATTTTTCATTTTATGTGTGTGATCATGATCATGATCATGATCATGACGATGATGATGATCAATATGTGTAGCGGCGATCCGACGGTGTACGAGGGGTATTGGTCGTCGGAGAAGATGGAGGACAAATGTACGGTTGTGATTAAAGGAAACGAGTTGATGGGCTACATCAGCGATTTCGGGAAGGCGTGTTGGTTCATGGAGACGGGGCTCGAGGCGGCGATTAGGAAGCTCCACCGCGTCACGGGGAACGCTACGGTGGACGGGCGCCACGTGGTAGTTGGGACGGGGTCCACGCAGCTCTACCACGCCGTCCTCTATGCCCTCACCACAACCACCACTAAACTCGCCGGAGACCGCCCCGTCAGCGTTGTCTCCGCCGCGCCTTATTACTCGGTACATACCTACATTTTTATTTAATTCATTAATTGATACTATTTTTTTTTGTGTGCTGAAAATAGTTTTTTTTTTTAATTATTACACAAGTGATATTTTAAATTATAGGGCTATTTTATTTATAAAAAAATTAATAAACATCAACTACTTAAGAAGCTTGAGATATATTCACGAACTTAAATAATTTGTTAGTTTAATATATATATAAAAAATACTTATTGTAATCCAATTTTAAAATATTGAAATAAAGATTAGAAAAATAAAAAGTTAAATCAATTTTGGATTGTTAGAGTAATATTGTGATTTGATGAAATGTATTTATATTATAAACTAATTATTTTAGTTTGTAGATATGTTTTAAGTTGTTTGAGTGTTAGATTTTAAAAAAAAATATGAAAATGAGTAAACATTACGTAACAATAATCGGATGACCATTTTACTCGCATAAACTCATGAATTATTTTCAACAAAAAAAAAAAAACAATAAAATCATGTTGATACTTGAATTTAGCACTTTTTATTTATTTATGTCAACTGGTTATGCTATTTTATTTGAATTCGAAGGAGGTGTAAGTTATTTTTTTAAGTATATGGGATTGAGACTATAGTCTTTATCTATTTGGGCAAACAAAGATAACTCAAGTGATATTAATCCAATGGGTTTGGCTGGGACATAAATGAGAGACGTTACATTTATTTTATTTTTGTCTAACCAATTTGGATCCAATGTGGGATTTCGAAACCAATCTGACAAATCAGTTTTGGAACAATACTAAGATTTTTTTTTTTTTTTTATATGTAGAACAATACTAAGATTCTAACTAGCCAATATTGCCTCTATATTTTTGGTCATTTGTAAATAATTAAACAAATACATCACATGCTTTTAAGCTAAAAATAAAATTTATTAATAAGGACGAATAAAAACCAAAAACAAAAACAAAAAAAAACCCTCCTCTGTTTTCTGTGCCTTAAACTGAAGCAATCTGATTGTGAAGTTGGCGTGGATTGCAAATTGGTGACACATTTATGAGACTGTCTTTCTAAACACAGACACACATGCAAATGTCTGCGCGGACAGAGCCACATACATGTTTTTCTTTTTCTTTTTTTGAATTCAAAATTTCCATTATTTTTTTTTTTAGAAAAAAGAGCATACATGTTTCTCAGGGAACATGTAACAGACACAACCACGTCCTAATCGATCATGTGTTTTGATTTTAGCAAAAATATTGCTTTGTGATTTGTGAACATGGCATGTAGATGAACATTATGATTTTCAACTAGTTGATTCATATTTTTTTATTTTACAAATTTCCAAGTAATTAAGTCTCTACAAATTTATAAATGATTAAATAGTTATGAAATATATATATAAAATTCGACCGTGTTAATAAAAATGCATGGTTATTTATTTACAATTAACGAAAAATTAGCTATATAACAATTTTATTATATTTATAGGGCTATTTTTCTAGTAAGTGCTTTATTTTATTTTGAAATTTTTTGCAGCAATTTCCAGATGAGACGGATTTTCTGCGATCGGGCCTATTCAAATGGGCCGGCGACGCTCACGCTTTTGACGGGGAAGGCCCGTACATCGAGGTGGTAACTTCGCCGAACAACCCCGATGGTGTTGTTCGCCGCGAGGGCGTAGTGAACAAAAAATGGGCCGATCAAGGAAATACCTTTTATGATCTCGCTTACTATTGGCCACAATACACCCCAATTACCCACGCGGCCGATTATGACATCATGACTTTCACATTTTCCAAGAGCACCGGACATGCCGGGTCTCGGATTGGGTAAGAACATAAACAATGAAAAATTTGGTTTTAAGTCTTTATATTTTTTTTTTAAAAAGGACCAAAAATCTAGATCGGACTACCGATGTTTTTAAATATTTTATATGTAATCCGATTACGTTAGATTTTTAACCAGTCTCAAGCTCAACCAGCCGTTTCTGGTTTAAAAAATTGAGAATTAGACCGAACCGGAGTGGTTCCAAATTTTATAATTTTTATAATCTTAAGGCATTTAAGTCGAACATGTGGATAAAATAGAATTTTTTGTGTTAATATTGCGAAATTTAATTTTTTGAGTTATTTTTCTAGTTAAATTTAGGATAAGACCATCTAAAACGATTTGGTCAGGTTGATTTGTGTTCTTCTTTTATCGTATCGGACCTCAAATTTATTTTAACCACATCTAAAACGCTTCAGTTCAGTTTGTAGACCTGTTTGAGATCAGACTGAGACTTAATAAAATATTGATTCGGAGTCTATGGTTTTGGTTTTTGAAGTTGGGCAATTGTGAAGGACGAGGAGATTGCTAGAAAGATGACTAGGTTCATAGAGCTTTGCTCGCTTGGAGTGTCGAAAGATTCCCAAACCCGAGCCGCTAAGATCATGGGAGTGATTTGCGACGGGTACCAAGATTTCAGCCTCAAGAGCCCCGAGAATTTCTTCGAACACGCTCACGAAGTCATGGCTGGACGATGGAAGAGGCTGAGAGAGGCCGTCGCGCAAAGCGGTGCCTTCACTCTTCCAAACTACCCCAAAGAATATTGCCTCTTCTTTGGAGAGTTTGCCGAGTCAAACCCCGGTACTAATTGAACTCTCCCCCGTTTTATTTTTTTTCTTTCGTATCAACATTGATTTCCGAAACTTTGGATTTTAATAATTAATTTTTTTTGTTGTTGTCCTTATTCCGAGAAAACAGGGTTTGCGTGGCTGAAGGTCAAAGACGAAGTGGAAGTAGATTGTGAGAAGCTTTTGAAGGAGTTCAACATTGTGGGACGGGGAGGGAAACGGTTCGGGGCTGATCCGAGCTACGCTAGAGTGAGCATGCTGGGCCGGGAGGAGGTGTTCGAGGCGTTCCTCGAGAGGCTTTCGGGGATCAAAGGAGTCGATAGAAATGGGCATTGCTGATTGGTTCACAATTGTTACAAGGGAATAAGTACTGAAAAGACGCATGAAATTCATTTTGTAGTCATTTGAGTTAGGTCAGCCCTGAGAATGACTAGGCTTTTTGTCTTAAGCCATTATCATTCATCTGGTGGTTGAATTTGGTGTAATAAATTTTTTATTTATATCTGCTCATAATAAAAGATTTGGTCATTCAGTTATCTTATTGATGCACAAAAGTGGTGGCAAAAAATAAATGCAATAATACAAGTGAAGTTTATGGTGTCTTTATATAACCCCAAATTACTTTCAAATACATTGGGACCAATGTAAAGAATGATAAATAAAAAATGAAAATAAAAATATTGATTACTTCGGAATTCAACACAATTGAATCTTTCTTTTCTGAAAATGAGAAGCTTACACACTCATGGATGATGTAGTCACGAAAACAGACGAGCAACAATATTATGTTCTGTAAAACGCTACCGGGAAAGAAATTTAAACACAAGCTCTCTCTTGTCAAAAGATTAATTTAGCCGCCATTTTTGTTCCGGACCCGAGTCGATCAAAGTGTAGATATATATAACTTGCAGAATTGCCTTTATATAAGTCGAAGTTCGTACTCGCCGGCCATTGTTATGTATCTCACCCATGGAAGAGCCTGGTATCCACTTTTCTCGATAATCTTCAGATAGCGAACCTGGAAGAGAAAAAAATAAAAATACCACAATTTTCACATCACATATCAGGCCATTTGTTCTCCACACATCTTTATTTATTCCCCCAATTTTATTTTTATTTGGACCTGAATGCTAAATTATCTTCCTCTTATCACAAATCACTATGTGCTTCCTTATTCATTTCTTTTCCTCTCTTTACTATAATAAATATCGTCTGATATAAGTTATAACTATGAAATGATTCCTTGCCAAAAACGAAATACCAATACTCTAAAATGCTGGCAAAATATTGCAACGAAAATCACGATTATTTTTAAGCGTACCTGTATTCCAGAAACAGTGAAATATGGAATCTCAAACTTGACCCGAATGGGAGCTTTCCTCTCGGGAGCACCTTCTTCTGCTGTTATGCTTGGAAGGCGAAACTCTGCTCTCAACATATACTCCTGAAAAAAAAATTACAAAGCAATTATAACTAGTAAGAGAAATAACACCGAAAAATTGATATCAGACGTGGCTTAAGAACAAAGTAGCTTCAAAGTTTGTACCTTTCCTCCAGGAAAAGATCTTATCTTCCAAACCAACGCATCGCTTTCAGGTGCATATGCTGCGGATCCCATTGATGTTCGAACATCTGGATTTGTGGCATCACACGGAACAGGTAATTCAATCTCGACATTTGTAGCAGTACTGCAAAATTACAAATCCATAAATAGCAAGTTTTAAATAAACAAAAAAGGACTTATAGACTATCTGGAGAAACAACGATCAGATTATATATAGATCTCTCAGTACCTGCGCTCCTTGAACTGGCTCCTGGCTTTTACCGTAATCTCAACACGACTCTTTGAATGCCTTTCGACTTGAGCTTCCACCCAAATCAGGGGTTTTACCTGCAAGTGAGACGATAGAGTTATAAAATTTTACTCGACAACAAACTCTCGAGAATGAAACAAAAAAGCACTGCCAGTGTAAAGGACATGTGTAACCTGAGTGCTGAGTCTATATGTCATGAGATCGAAAGCACCATCGGGTGGTACGAAGGATATCGTACGGTCATTTTCAAATCGGGCCAAACGCACGCACCTACAACCAGAATAGTGTAACAGAAATTATCTATTTTTAGAAAAACCCAAAACCGTCATTCAAGCAGATCGCAGATTTAAGTTTGCATACTGATGAAACTTGATGTCTTCCAAATCAATTGCCTTTCCTTTTGTCGCTCGTCCTTGGGCTTCTAGCAACACTCGATCATTGAGCCCAAGCTTGCATTCAGGCATACCACTGCAATGAATAAATTAACAAGTTCTAGTTTAGCCAGATGATAAGCCAGAAATCTTGTCAATGGGAAATGCTTTGGAAGTCGATTCAACAGCTTAAGAGTGCATTTTATTGGGGTTTAAGTGAGGGTAACAAGACTACATACTCGCTAGACCCATAAAATAATATTGAAAGCCTTAAACAGTTGGATGTTACAAACACTAATTATAGCTTTAAAAAAAAGAGCCGACAATATTAATTTGGACACACCATTTCTAGCAAAAAACAAGACGAACCAAAGTAGAGAGGTAAAGATATCAACTCACGTCAAATAAGTTCTCATCTTCAATGCCCCCACAACATCAGACCTAACTATCTGTCCATTACTGTTAACAAGGATATTAACGTTCTCAACCACATCCAAGAAAACCTGTTAAACAAAAGAATCTTATCAGCGCTTCACCTGGTTTATAATTACATAATTACTTTTTTCGGGTCAAATAAAAAAGAAAAGCAACTGACTTCATTTTTCTTGTAACGAATTCCTTCACTGCGCCAAGAGACAGCATTCGTGACAGCCATTGGGGGCCTCTGATTGGCTTCCAATCTATAAGCATCTGTTTTTATAAACTCACTAAGAATCTTCGCTTCAGTGAACTGAGGGTAACCGAAATCCATAATCTCATCAAGCAGCTCATACTGCATAGAAGAAAAATGACATCAGCTTGAATTACAAATTATTACAATAACACTTCCAGATAAACACAATAATAATGGGCTCAACCACATTCTTACCACAACCACAAAGTTATCCCTAAGGGATTCCTCTTCTAGCTCTTCAAAATAATGCTTGAAGACCTGCCAACAACAACAAAGTTACAATGGTTGAAAATCCGATCAATTTTAACAAAATGCTTCTTCTGGTGATCATAGAGGTTTTTCCAACACTAAAATACTACCAATCGTGCTTACATCGATCACACGGTGTAGAAAAAAGATAATGCTAGCAGCGTTGCAGTTCTGCCGGGACGCTGCCATGAAGAACACGTTGTTATGCTGTATAAACATGTACGATACGCCATTGTCGTGAACAATTGGATCTGCGGACTCTGGATCGCCCTGAACCACATTACATAATTGCACACATTGACACGTAAAACAAAAATCCAGACTTGTAAATGAAAGCTTAACTAATAACTCTTCCATTGCTAGTTTGTTCTTTTTTAATCATCTAATATACAAAAACAGAATATTATTAATAAGAAAGGCAAAAAGTTTTAACAGAATATTCATAAATTTCATCTCTTTGTTTTCTCCAAACTCGTTTTCTTGGGAAACCGATTACCCAAAACTTAGTCTGATTGCTAAATTCAGAGAAATGAAGAACAAAAAACAGCATTCCAACTTTTACTAAGCTCTAAAGATGATTCTGTAGATATAAGTCGAGACTTTGCATTGTTTTTAATCTCGACCACGATCATTTTATCATGGATTCCTAGCTATGAGTGTTGATTCCATGAATAATTGCTACGAGCAGACAAAAATCGCCACTCGAACCTAACTCAATTATGCAGAATTTCATTCCAGTAGAAGCGAAGATTGGTAAATCACAGGGATTTCTCAGTTTTAGACTCAACTAGTCGTCTCGGAACTTAAATCAATCAAACACCCAACCGGATCGGATCAACAAGTTCTTCCAGAAATCCAAACCGAAGAGAGCAAAACGAACCTCTTTTTCGATGAGCTTAGTGAAGAACCGCTCGGCCTGAACCGCCGTGACATCGCCGCGATAATCGCGCCAGATCAGGACTCGGCCTTTGATGTCGAGAAGGAACAGCGCTGAGATAGCTCCAGCCATCTCGCTCCGCCGCGTCGTCCTCCGTGAGCTTTCCGACGATCGATCAGATCGGCGTCGCAGAGATCAATAACAAATTTCAATTTCGATTTTAAAGATTTCTAGGGTTACGTCGTCAATGGACGAGTCACTCTGTGATTTCAATACTCTTTTCGATTAATTGCTCGTCTCTTTTTCTCTTCTGTCACAGTTTGTAAACGACATTTTCAGATTCAGAGCAACGGACTATGCTTTGGGGTCTTTATGATACGACGCCGTTTACGTGGTATGTTTCTATTTTTAATTTTATTTTCATTATTTTCAAGTTTTCATATTTATATTGGGTCAATTAGAAAAATATCAAACTTAAACGTTTGATATCGCTAAATAGCCAACATTTGGTAAATTTTAGATAAATACCATTTTCATATATTTACATAAGTAAATCTTAGATAAATAGTCACCTCTATATACTAAATCACGTCATAATTTACGGTTATTTACTTAAAATTTACTAAACATTGGTTATTTAGCAATGTCAAACGTTTAAATTGACTATTTTTCTAATTTTCTGTATTTATATTTGGCACTGATTTATATTTGTGGAATATATATTACATTCATGAAAGAAAAAAAAAATGAGCGTTTGAATTGAGCGTTTGAAATAGTGCATTAAGTTTCATTAACTTTATCTTTAAGAACACTCACGGAGGTGGGTCTATTGACAAATAAGACCCACATGCTCTCTCACAAGTCACATTAGCGTCGCTGATCGCTAATTTTTATCATTTTAAACATAAAAGTTAGGGCGTCGTAGCTATTTAACCAATTCAAACTTGATTTTAAAAACTAACCAACGTTCAGTTATTTTGGTAAATTAACCATTTACCAAAATTAACGTGTAAAAATTTTATGAACAATCATGTAAAATGCTACTTGATTAATGGCTAGATTTTAAACATGTTTAAAACGTTGGCTAAATTACAAATCTAATCTTTCAAGTACTAGTCGGTGAGATTTTTTAAAAGTTATATACATAACCCACAATGGAAAACTTGCATAACTTATTCCACGATAGGAATGATAGTGGAGTGTTTAGTTATATAAATTATGAAAAATGGGATTCTCTTATCTCATCTTATATTTTGCGGAAAAGTAAACTTTTGTAATCATGAAAATCATGCCATAACATTTCATATGCATTTTTCACATGACCAAGAATTTCCGAACCATTCTCCACCGTCAACTCCGCTGGCTCGGCACCTCCACTTGCTTCAGGCCCAGAAACGTCAACTCGATATGGCTCAAGCCGTTCAACAAATTCTCCGCTTTGATATGAACTCGTCAAATGGAGTTCTCTGAAGTTCAAATTTTTAGAGGACTGTCTATAAGAAAATTTTGATATAGACAAAAATTTTGTGCGAGAAAGCTTTCGAATTAGGATGGATTAAATGATGTCATGAAAAGTTGCACAAACCCCATCAATAAATTAGATGAACGACACAAAATCTTTAAACACACACAGTTTTTACAGGAGGGCTCGACTTTCTTATGTAGAAGATCTCTTAATCCATCATCGTCCACGCAATTCTCCAACGCTTCTCGTTAATCGGAAGCGTTGTTCCAAGCTCATATTTATCTCAATTACCTTAAAACTGAAAAAATGGAAGATAAATTTCTTACGAGGGTTTCGGGTGGTCTGAGACGGTTTTTGGGTCGGAGCCGATGCCATTAGACGATGGCCATGGCCAATTGCCTAAGAACTTCGTCATTGGTAGCCTGTAAAACCTAACAAAACCCTAACCCGCGAAAGATTCATCATCTTTTTCTTCTTCTTTTTTTCTTTTGTTTTTTCAAATCCGTGGATTAGTGTACCATTGGAATTCAATTACTCCTTTATATATATAGTTGCTATTACGTGATCTGCAAGTCAGTCTACATTGTATATTAATATATACATATTATTATATATATATATATATATATATATATTTAAAACTATACTAATATATAATAAATATAAGTATTAAGCTACTAAATAAATATAGTTTAAAGTAGTTTGAACTTTGAAATTTAAACAAACTTATAGTATGATGATATTAAGCTACTAAATAAATGATCGTCGTGATAAAAGTTCATAAAAAGGATTATTGACGATATTTAGTATGTGATTTTAAATATATAGTAGTTTTTTTTTTTGGGCCGTTAAATACTATATGTGGTTATTTTATAATTATTTTGTTTAGAATGAAGCTATAATTTGGGTTTCTCACTTTTGCAGCATCTACCTACTATTCAATATTAATAATTTATATCGGGGAATGAATCACATGATGATATTCAAATTAGTACCTCTACAAGATATATATCTATCTGTTAAATATAATAAAAGTACAATATAAAGAATCAGTTTTCAAATAAATAAGGGAAATTAATTCAATATTTTTTAAAACGACCAAATATTTCGTATTTTACGCTTATTTTTGGAATTTTTTACTTCTCTAATTTTAGAATTTTCAAAATGGGTAAAAAAAAAATTAAAATTTATTGTAGTGCTCTATAATCTAGAGTTTCTCAAGTTTGGTCAATAATTCAGTTTTAATCCAAGTAGAAAAATAAATTGTAACGCCAACTATATAAAATAAAAATATAAATAAAAGAAGTCCGGCTCAGATTCTATATAAGGAAACAATATTAGTGTACCATTTCAAACATTTGTGAAACGAAAAATTGGGAAAAAAAATGCCATTCCCATATCTACCACTTCTTTCGAGATAAAGCAATGACTGGTTACGTAACTCGTAACCATAACAACAAAACTAAAATTAGGACCCAAAAGCCTAATAATATACCAACGTAAATAACTTTTGTAACAAAACAACCCTGTCCAACAATTACCGCCTAAGATATTATGATCCAAAATAGGCAAAGAAACTCAACTCCTCTTGCGGTTTTGTAGAGCATGCCAATGAGCCAAAACCCAACCCAAAAAACCTAGTTTGCCTGCCAAATTTTTCAAGCTTTTTTTTTTTTTTCTTCCACGAAACGACATGAAGAAATGCCACGTAGTTCTTGCGGCGATCTTCGTCTTCTATTTGGCCGTTGTACCTTCTTCAGCGGTCTTGTTCGCCCGCCACAGGCATCAACTTCGAGTCGGATTCTACAACACAAAATGCCCTCAGGCCGAGTTAATCGTCTCGTCTATCATCTCAAAGGAGTTCATAAAAAATCCCAGCATTGCGGCTAATATCCTCCGGATCCTCTTCCACGATTGCTTCGTTACGGTAAATAACTCGCCTCGCTAAGACTATGTTCCGTAGAATGAAAGGAAAAATAGACAGAAAGAAAGAGAGAAATAATGACGGAAATACAACATAAACCATAGAAGATATATATTAGTCTTTTCTTTCTTTATGTCATGAAAATTTGTTATATGCATAATCACTACTATACACATAAACTTTAAAATTTTATAGTATTCATGCGCGTGCACAACCCAATTTTATAATTTAATTGGAGGGACATAAAAATGAGATCCCGAACATTTCAAGGTGGTGTAAGCTTGCTAATTTCGTGATCGAAATTAATATATGGTTATTATTTTCAGGGGTGCGACGCGTCTGTCCTTCTGGATTCGACGCCCTCGGGGGAGCCGGTGGAGAAATTCTCGGCGGCGAACGGGGACGGGCTGAACGGCCTGAACGGGCTCGGCGTGGTGGACGAGATAAAATCCCGGCTCGAAGAGCTGTGCCCCGAGACGGTCTCGTGCGCGGACATATTGGCCTTCGCGGCCCGAGACGCGATGTTCCACTCGGGCCTGCCCTTCCACTCGGTCCCATCGGGCCGCCGGGACAGCCCGTCCTCGCGGGCCTCGGACGTTTTCAGAAGCCTCCCGTTCCCGACCATGGCCGTCGAAGACATGATCAAGATCTACGCCTCGAAGGGCCTCGGGGTCGAGGACATGGTGGTCCTCGCCGGGGCCCACTCCGTCGGGGAAGTCCACTGCAAGATGTTCGACCACCGGCTCCACCTCAACTTCTCCGACACGCGGGTCCCGCCCATCGAGCCGGCCTACGCGGAGTTTCTCAGGACCAAGTGCCCGGCTCCGAGCCTGGGCTCGGTCGAGGAGAGAGACTCGGCGATGGTCAAGTTCGACCCGGAGACGCCGTTGACTTTGGACAACGGGTTTTATAGGGGCTTGTTGCGTGGGAGAGGGTTGCTTCAGTCGGACCAGGTGTTGGTCGCGGACCAACGGACCGGTCCGATCGTGCGCGAAATGGCTTCTCGCCCGTTGACTTGGGGTTTCAAGTTCACCCAGGCTATGGTGAAGATGGGGAAGATTAATGTGACCACCGGGCATAGATTCGGTGTAAGGAAAAATTGCCGGGTCCCTAACTAAAACAGATGAGCCTAGTGTGACTTTGTCGATAGATTTTAACTACATACTCTTTTTTTTTTTTTATGTATAGATATTGTCCGACAAAAGAACATTTATCGAACCGAACCGAGTTCCGGTTCAGAGTCGAGAGCTATAAAAGGGCCTAAAACCCGCCTCTAAAGAACGACTGTCTTTTCTTTAGTCATGGTAAATGCTTGGGTTTATACGATTTTATATAGACAGAGAAACATACTATAAAATGTTGACACGCACAACAAGTGCTGAGTAATACCAGACGGTTCACATCGCGTATTCACCTCCACCCATGTCGCTGATGACTCTCTCCACTTTAATTAACATATCTGGACACGTAAAAAGGTAAAAAAAAAAAATTAGCTGATTGTAATCAAGATATCAGAATAAGAAATGCGTTTTAAGGAGTAATGTTAAACAAATTCGCAACATACCGTGGAAGGAAGCGTCTTCCATATACTTCTGCGATACATAACAAGTTAAATATATCAATAAATCGCATAAGTAATTCGAAAAAACATAGATCAACTATATAGGCAGGTATAGAAAACGAGCTTTGAATAATACCGCGATCTGTGACTTGAGAGCGTCTTCCTCGGGAGCAATTTGGTATCCTGCAACTAATGTCACAAAAGCATCGATGTCGAAATCTATCAGTGTCAGATCGTAGATTTCTGTTTACAAGTACGGTGAATTCGATAACCGATTACCTTCCTCGGCAATCGGACAATAGTCAGTCAGCAACGAGGTGAAGCTGGGAGGCAAAGCGGCGAAGTTACTTTCGAATTTGGTCACAGGCATGGTCTCCTGGGTCAACGGAGGTTGTTCGGCTTTATAGATCAAGTTGGCGGGCAATTCAGGGCTGTAATCCGCAATGGGATTCATGGATCTCATGAACTCGGAAGCCCTGTAACACCGGAAAAAAAACTCTCTAAAACATCCTCTGAAGAGAAAGGACTAGATTAGGAATAGCCGGTTGTGTTTTATTACCCTGGAGACATGAAGTCATTCAGAACAGGTTTGTGCTCACTCTTAAAAGGCTTGACATCAGTCTCACCCTTGAAAATGTCCTAAAACGAATTTTCCAGAACAATACGAGAATGTCAAGATTAGCATAACTGAAAACCCTTGTAAGATGATCAAAACAAAGATTTATACCTTCAGAACATTGACGAACGCCTCGGTTTCACATATCGTCGAGAATCGGATGCCAAACTTCTGGTTCTGAAAAGAAAAACACCAAAACAAGGCTCGATTCAGTTTTCGAGGCCCTTTCTCAGAAACAGAAAATCAAGCCAAATGAATTTTATCCTACTTCTCCGGTGCTGTCTCTGTAGCTGACGAACAAGGCTCTGGATCCTCTTTCAGGAAATCCGGAGACGCACTTCACTTGCGGCCATGAGAAGTGAAGCTTCAAAACGTAGTGCTCTTCCTGATAAATAAGAAAAATAACGCATCTAAATGATTTTTCCTCCAACTTTCTCAGGAGCCAAACAGAATCCGAGCACAGTCCAAAAGAACAAAACTAATTAAAAGATCGCTAGGTTTAGAATCCTCTCACCAGCAAGTCTCCTCCGAGGCTGACGTCGAGAACGGCGTCGGCGCCGGCGCCGGAAGGATTGACGGCGAGGCGGAGCTGAGCCGGCGTCGACGCGGCGAGCCAGGTTCCGAGCGGGCCTCGGTCACGGATGTATCTCGGGAGAGGAACGAGATCGGAACAGTTCGGAGCCGCCGCCGGAGAAGGATAGCAGAAGAACCTCGAGAACTGGACCTTCCATTGCCCTCGACTGACCATCGACGCCTTCGTTTCTTCGAGGACTGGCATCACCGCGAAATTTCCCGCCATTTTCTCTCTCTCTCTCTTTCTGAATGAATGAAACAGTGAATAGCTTGAAAGAGAAAATGAAAATTTTGAAAAAGGCTTTTTCTGTACGGAATTTATTTCTGTACCGGTCTGAAATGGACCGGGTTTGCCACGTGTCATGTTACCGCGCGTTTATTTGGGTAACGAACCGGGCTTATTTTAATTAATTAAAATCATCGGATGAAAAAAACTATTAATTTCTTTTCTAAATCGGATTTGGATTTGGATTTGGCGAAGAAAGCGGGTAATTGCAAGAAAAGAGAAGACCGACTCTGTGAAGCGAAGAGAGAGAGAGAGAGACCGCCATGAACGCTCTTTTGGGCTCAGAGCTTTCTTCTCTGGCGTCCGTGTCTCCAATATGCGCGGGAAAATCGAGGAGCCCGAATCGCTCTCGATTTGGGGCGGCGATCGGTTTTCCGGCGGGGAATCGCGACCGCCGCCGGAGGTTTCAGGCGACGAGGGCTCTGATGGACTCTGCGACGATCGAGCAGCTAGGGCTTTCGGAGTCGGATATCAGGAACCCGGCGATTTCGACCTCGTTTCGGAGCGCGAGGTTTCCTAGGCCGAACCAGACCGTCCTCGATGCTCAGAC
The DNA here is from genome assembly GCF_054948205.1 of Urtica dioica subsp. dioica. Taxonomy (NCBI): domain Eukaryota; kingdom Viridiplantae; phylum Streptophyta; class Magnoliopsida; order Rosales; family Urticaceae; genus Urtica; species Urtica dioica. Next base: position 47,713,494 of record NC_142758.1, on the reverse strand, counting down.
TAGGGTTTGCACCGGACCTACCCAGACCAAGCCGCTTGACGAAGAACAGGCTTTCAAGGTTCTCGATACGATTCTGAGATCAGGTAACCATAGATTTCGCTTCCCCAGATTAACATAACGAGTCGAGATTTCATTTCATTTCTTGCTGGTTTTCTAGTCCGCGGAGAGCTGAAAGACGAAGAACAAGTTTCCGCGGCTCAGCTCGGCGCGTTTTTCGCCGGAATGACAATCCGAGCCAACGCTTTTCCGGAGGCGACTCAGTGGAGCGAAGGCGAGAGGCGAGCGATGAGCCGGTTTTGGCCGTTGCTCGCTCGAGCTCTTCCGCCGGACGTGGCCTTCGTGGCCGACCCCGAAGGCTCAATCATAGGATCCGCAAGCTCGATCGGACCGCATTTCGTCGGAAATTGCAGCAGCGAGATGAGGCTCGTCGGCGCTCTGAGAGAAGTCTTGGCCGGCGGTCACCTCGGCTTCGAGGAAGTCCAGGGCGTTCTGAGGGAAGTTCTCCCACTGAGAACCGAAGATTCGGCCCACGGCGGCGGCGGACAGAGCGAATCGCTGCTCTCCGCGTTTCTGATCGGTCAACGTATGAACAGAGAGACGGATAGCGAGTTGAAAGCTTATTGCCTCGCATTTGATGACGAGCTCGGTATCGCTTTTCCCGTTTTAAGAGAATTTCGATTTTTTCGTTTCTTTCGATGATGAGTGTTTTTATAGCTTCTTGGATTTACAGGCGAGACTCCGATCGCCGATGTTGGATCATTGACTCATTACGGAGAGCCTTACGATGGGAATACACGGTTCTTCAGGAGTACGTTGTTCGTCGCTGCAGTTAGGTCGTGTTACAAAGAATCTAGCTTGCTTCACGGTGTGGAATGGATGCCACCAAAGGTTTGGCTTCTAAGTCTCCGATCACTTCCTTTTTTCAACCTCACGTGTGATTAGACTATAAAACCCTAGATAGCTTGTTGATCCTGTTGATATAAGTCGACATTTGGCAATACTTTCGGTTAGATTTGTTACCTTTGGTATGAATTTGTTAGGACCTGGGATATTTGGGGTATTAGAATAATTAGTAGATAAGTGAGGGCAATACTTCCGGTTAGATTTGTTACCTTTGGTGTTAGGACCTGGGATATTTGGGGTATTAGAATAATTAGTAGATAAGTTAGGGCAATACTTTCGGTTAGATTTGTTACCTTTGGTATGAATTTGTTAGGACCTGGGATATTTGGGGTATTAGAATAATTAGTAGATAAGTTAGGGGTTGATGTGTAATATCTAGAAGTTAAGTTAGCCTATAAATAAGAAGAATTAGTTGTGAATAGATAGAAATAAAAAACAGTCTGAAAGTATTTTTGTAAGGAAGAAATTCTGATTTGGGGAGCGCGGATCTTTTGAATGTCCGATATCATTATCGAATACGTCGGGGCATATCGAATATTGGTGGGGATGTAGACTTTATTCCGACATATCTGTTATGACCCAGGATCTCATGATGGGAATTTGCCAATCTCTCGTAATGGGTTAGGTTTGTTGTAATTAATGAAAAAGTTAACCACGTAGAAACTTTTGTTCTTTGTTCAGGGAGGTATTACAGAAGAACAAATGCTGAAATTCATGGGAGCCAATACAAGATTATCCCCTGTGCAGGCTAAAGAACTTATCGAGGTCAGTGTTGCTCCACCTAATCATGATGGCTTGATTTAAGTTATATAATTATTTAAGTGTCTTTTGTACTTATTTTAGTCCTCAAACTTGTGATTTCAGGATGAAGAGGTTGGCTTTGCCTACGTAAGTCAACGTGAGGCTCGTCCATCTCTGTATGAATATCTAGCCAAATTTCTTCTCTTCGATAAGTGTATATCTTATGTTAATATGTTTGATGTTTGGGAAACAGTTTAAGTAACAAATTCAAAATAAAATGTGGTTAAATACGCGATCTTTGGATAAAACAGTGATTGTCTAATGAGAACTATTTACATGACTTGTGCAGTTATTCATTGATTACCTTAAGAGAACATATCAAAAAGAGACCACCGCTGGCAACTACAGAAAAGGTTCAGCAATTTGTTAAGGTGAGACACACGTTTAATGAATGAAGAGTTTACTTTTCTGCAAAAAAATTCCTTTTTTTTTTTGCTTCACCTTCAACTAATAAATTTATGACTGTATACGATTTCTCTCCCCAAGGCCCGGGGAAAGGAATCAATGGTTGCTGGATTTTATCATGAAGGTTATGAGGAGCCACTTCTGATGCTCATGAAAAGAAGGGGTGTTCATGCTGGCTTGGTTGTCAAGGTTAGTCTCTGTGTTGGTAATTTCAAATAAAATTATTGTTTATATTTAATTGTTTGCACGAAAAACCTATGATCAAGTTATTAAAAAATCACTTGATTAAAACTCGGGTTTTGTTCGGTTCCAAAGGGCGAGGAAGGGGCTCTGTCTATGACAACAAGATTGCGATCAGCGACCACGCCATCAAAAGGATTTCCCGTTAATTACTGTTCCGGTTTCCGCTCCTCGATCTCGGGAACTACATGTCATGTGGATGGTCCGTATTGTATACGATTTCTCTTTCCTTGGGTTATATATGCTCTTGAGAAACTTGATAACAATTCTCTTATATACGCTGCAGGAGTTTCACGTGAAAGCTTTAGTCTCGAGGTTAACGCGAAAGACTACGGATTTGATCCCAGTGATACACCAAGAACCGATAGATCGGTAACGTTTAACGAAAGACTTCTTCTCTAGTTTCTCTGAAATTTGTAAAATCGGAAACCAATGTCGATATTTTGACTAGCGCAGGTTGCGAAGAATATAGAGTTTGGTTTAGCAGCTCTTGGTGGCAAAAAAGGACCGGCTTATGATCGGATTGTGTTAAACGCTGGAATGGCTGATCACTTGCTGGGATGTGACGGTGCAGAAGATATCTCTGTCGCTTTGCAGAGAGCAAGAGAAGCCATTGACAGCGGAGAGGCTCTGAAAAGGTTGATGAGTTACATAAGGAACTCGAACAAATTTAGACAAAACTTGGCCGGCGTGTAACAGGTGTCTTTCGATTCTCAAACGTAACATTATACGGAATTGCATTACGGTATAGGAACAGAGTAAAAAAAAAAAAAGAAGAAGGAAAAAAAAGTTTTTCTGTAATTCTTTTGTTTTATTGCTTGTCGTGTCTCTGTTGCTGTAGTGGGCTTTGAATGGTTTGTCGATATGACAATAAAGCATTACCTCATGTTGAATATGGCAGTTTTTAATGTAGTTATTTTGATTTGACATTTGACATTCATATGGGTTCAGGTTCTTTGCAAGTTTCATCAACATTCTTCGGAAAGCCCTGTATTTTGTCCCAAATTTCTGTAATATATTCTCTTTTTTTCACTCAACTTATAACCAACACAACAAAAAAATCAAAACAAAATCTTTATTTAAATTTCCAACAGCAAAACTTACAAAAAAGAATGTGTGAAAAAGAAAACTCTAGTCTCAAGCCGCGAAATTGTTACAAGTTCTCTTATCAATTCGGCATGCTTTTTATTATTATTATTATTATTATGGAAACACAAAGGAAACGGGAAAGAAAAGCCGATATCTACTTCGATGATGATGAGAAGGATTGATTTTATATTTGAAGAGAAGCTGCTATGGAACTGGCAAGGCTAAGAACCTCAAACGGCGCTTTGTACATCACCTGTGGAACCGTGTCTGGGCACGAGTCGGTGATCCAGAAATAGGTTAGCCCGTTCTCCGGATGCCCTGTGGGAAACAAATCGGGGAAAAAAAATATAATTGAAATAAACATAAAAAGTTGTACCTTGAAAAATTTCCCAGATAAGGGAAAAAAACAGAGAACTTGCAACAAAAATGGATCACCGTAGAGAGGTATTACCTTCATTATCATGCTGGAATCGTTCCCACGATCTATTAGGAAATATTCCATGCGTTACATATGCACTGATTCTCGCTGCTCCGTGCTTCGCTAATACTTTCTATAATATATAAAAATCAGAAATCATATCAGTAGAAAAATAAATAGTTTATTTAATTTTAAATTTCATTTCACACTAACTCTTCTACACACTGAAATTTTTCAGTATCTTTTCTTAAGAAAAATGTTCCTTTTCGAATCAAGTAAAATTTTGAACCCGTATAAACGAAAGGGCACAAGAGGGATATTATGATCTTTTATAAATAAGAAAACATAAGCCCTTTTTCCGATGAGAGCCATATTGAACATTTGATTTGCTTACCTGGCATTCAAGCAATGTACCACCTGATTGGACTAGATCATCGACTATCACGACATGGCGTCCACTTGGGTCTCCTTCCTTGATCCGAACTATGCGCTGATCACCTTCCCGAACTTTAGCACAAACGATCTGAATATCAGTTGTCGAAAAGATTACAAAAGAAAAAGAATAGCGTGGTCGTTAAAAGTCTTAAATTTTATTCACTTCCAATGTAGACCAAACCAAGGTATTGGAAATAACAACTGAACGAATAAACGTTTTCAGATGAAGTACCGTTGGAAAATGTTGGAGTTGCTTGTGAAACCTCTTCCACGCACCGTCATCAGGAAAAGCTATGGAAATCTGTATCGGTGATAATAATTACAGATTAGCATAAGCATCGACTCCATCGAAGAAAAGAAGATATGTCATTGATCGAGGAACCACCATGATAACATATTATACATGTAGGACACTGGTAATTTTTCAGGAAATTAGGGACTTGAAAATGTAATGTTTGATAGAATACACCAAACGCATGAAAGTGGAAAACCAATACGAAAAATTAAAAAATTAAAAATAAAAATAATAATTTGGAGTTCTGATGATTCGAATATAGACGAGTCACCCGTAATAAGAACTCACATTATGCGAATCTGGGAGCTCCTGAAGCCTATTCAATAACAGAGGTATCCCACTTTCAAAGCACGGCAAAATATTGTCGCCGAAATAAAATCTCTCCTGCAACGAATAAAAATAAAAGAATGAAATGAAAAACGGTTTCCCTTTCATACATTCTAAAAAATTACATCGAAAAAACGAAGGGTTATATTTTTGTCATCTTCTCTGCTTAGTTCCTAAGTCTATACGTCGTATGATGACACTGACATAGTTGCACAAAAACAAAACATCCTTTTTTTTTTTTGTATTTGTTTTTTATCTTTCACAAAACCAGATTAGAACTCTAAAAACACGTACAAACATGATTAAACACCACGAAACCAAAGCCTATAAACTTGCCTAACCAAGTCACTCATTCTCTGGCTACTTGATCACCTTCCAAGCTAGGTCTCCGTATTCCTATAAGAGTTCAAAAAGGCTATAGGGACGGACCTGCAAGGCGTGGATGTCGAACGTGACGAGGCTGGTGGGCCCGCCTCTGGAGATGGGAATGTTGGAGAGGGTTCGGGCGAGAGTGAAGGCCGTCGCCACGTCACCCTCGTCCTCCATGCGCTCCGACGTTCCGGTCGGGAAGAACGGGAGGACCAAAGTGAACGACGATATGAACAGTTTTGGCAGAGCGTATATCACCGAAAGCTGCTCGAAGATCACTGCCGGGGAACTGAACGATGCCAGGAACGCCACGTGTTGACCGCGGATCCCCTGTGCGTTCGGAATGAATATATTGGGAAACCCGTCGTCGAATTTTCTAAGAAAACAGAAATTCAAGCTCTTGTTATGAATATGAATGGCTTTGTCTCTTCTCGAAAATTCGAAAAAAAAATCGGACGCTTCGAATAGTGAACTAGATGTGTGAAGATCATCTCGACGCAGATTCTGAGCAAAATTATAGAAGGAAAATAAAAAATAGCTAACAGTGACAACAAAATCAGTATCGGCTTTGTTTACCTGAAACCTAATTCTAAGCACGATTCTATGAAACAGAAATTCAAGTTTTTATCGTGAACAGCTTGATCTCTTGTCAAAATTTGAAAAATCTAATGTTTCGAATAGTGAACTAGATGTGTGTGTAGTTCGTTTCAACGCAAATTCTAAGCACAATTGTGAAAGAAAAATTCAAAATCCATCCTGAAAGCTAACAGTGACAACGAAATCAAACCAATCTAGAAGCCAATCAGTATAGGCATTGTTTCTTCAGCGACCTAATCGGCGTAAATTACTTGAAACCTTATTCTAAGCACTATTCTGTATATAAATTACAGTCCAAGCTCGAATTGGCTTCTCTCTTTTGGTTTCCGTAATCCTTACCTCCATGCGATTGAGCGAAGCTCGATGGAATCGGACTGAGCGGCGATCCGTTCGGCTAGAGACTTGGTCTCGGCGCAGTAGAAGAGGCAAACCTTCTTCGCGGTCATCGATTCCGCGGCGGACACAGAGGCGGCCATGGGAAGCGACGATGGAGGAGAATTTTCGGCGAACCGGAATCTCTCGGCGTCGACGGTGGTCCAATTTCGGGTATTCTCGAAGCTTCTGGCTTCGCTCCTGACCTGAACGAGGACTGCCTTGTCGTTGATATGCTTGGGAAGGTGAAGGTGAAGAAGAGAACGAAATGAGGATGAAGAAGAAGGGTCGAGAACTCTGGGAGAACGAGAGAAGGCATTGCTGGGATTTGAGGACAAAAATGACGGATTTGAAGCCGCCATTTTTGGCGGTCACCGCCAAAGCTCTGTCGCTACAACTCTGACTTTGGCGTAACAGATATTATTTGTTCCATTTTTTAAAATTAAATCCTTTTTTTTTTCGGTATGCTTTGTTTGCTTAGGTGTAACCACGTATCTATATGAAATCAATGTATTGTTAAGACTATATTATTTATACTTTGAATTAGAGTAATGCTATTCAACACGACTAACGATGTTGAACGCAACGCGACACGTGGATGTTCAGTGCCACGTGTCGCGTTATGAGTGGATCGTTCAATATCGTGAGACGTGTTGAAAAGCATTTCCGTTTGAATTATGATAATTATGGGTGTTCTTTTACATAATTACCCTTACAACACCTATATATAGAAAATAAATTTATCATACTCTAAAAAAAACTTAGGACTATTTCTCTCTAATCAAGTACCTATAACATAAATAATAAGAAGTAAGATCACTTTCAATTTTTATCCAGAAACCATCACGTGATTTTGTCAAATGGCGACACATGATAGCTTATGACTCTCTCTCTCTCTCTCTCTCTCTCTCTCTCTCTCTCTCTCTCTCTCTCTCTCTCTCTCTGAAGCGCGCTTGATTCAACTAGTCATGAAAAGATAATCTCGCCATACTGCTCAAGAGAGAATTTATCGAACGATAGTTTTCAAATATTTATCATTTTATTGTTGGGATTTCATGCCGAACCCCGCTCAAAACAGAAAGCGGAATAAAAATAATAGCAAATAAAAGACACAATGATTTATAGTGGTTCAATCTCAACATGAGATCTACATCCATTTTGCCGTTGCAAATCTACTGTAAACCTAAATCGGAAAAGGTGTTTACAAAACTCATTCTCTCTTTTATCTCTGTATCGACTCTCTCTATTTTCTTTTTCCACATATATGAGAGTGACGGCTACAACATACTTCAAGAGAAACAATTAGGGGCAACATACAGGCCTGAAAATACCCTAAAAACTCTTAACTAATTCCTGACCAAAAACGAAAAACATAATGTCGTATGATATCAGCTCGACGCGATATGCTCGTCGATCGATCCTAGTTCGGCAATCGACCTCGGTCTTCAGCATTCTACCTCGTCAGCCCAGCGCCGGTCTTCAACTTGTCAGCTCGGCGACCAATTAGGCTCCGCACACCAACATTTACACGGACTTGTTAGATTATGTGTAATTTTATACATAAAAATGAAACTTCTTAAACTATTTAATTTATGTACAATTATAATTTGTGCAATTAAAAAAAATCGTTAAATAGTTCAAGTTTAACATTCTCAGCAATTAAATTATTGACATATGTATACAATTTTTTTCAGTAGAAGTGACACTATTTGACAAGATTACATAATATATTATAGTAGTGCAAACGCAAATGACACTATTGACCAAGATTACATAATTTAGTACAGATGTATTAGGTTGAAAGAAGATAAATCTTTAACTTGTAAAGGGGCATGCATTTCTGTCGTTCAAGAGGTTCGAACCAAAGACCTCTCAGTCGAAGTATATGTACACAAAAATTTTATTGACACCTAATACTAATTGTTGTACACTCTATGATCATAAATTGAAATATTGATATTTGTTATCATTGATATAATCACGGGAATATATAATAAACATATTATTAACGCATGATTCTCAAACCATATGGTGGTGTAATTATTGTCGACTACAAAACGAGCAATTTTATATTTTATGAATTTCATATTACTTAATTATATCAATGTAACAAATTTGTCATTGTTGATTTACTTTCTATTTTCTGTCGTTATTTTTTGTGAGTTTATGTTTGGAGAATATCCCCATTATACAATGTACCCGCCACAAAATTTCCCATTGATATCTAATGTATCTTTAAAGTATTTGTTATTATCCGTTAATTGATATCTTTGTATCGAACTAAGATATCCCCTCGTTGACATTTTATTTTTTTTACTTTTCTTATTATTAAGGGTTATTAAGTTATATAGCCACAGAGTTATAGTGAATTGAGATATAACTCACATTTGGTTAATTTCTTGTAAATAGCCAAGTTAACTTATTAACAGATTAATAAAAGACTTATTTAACTCAGCCAAACATGTAAAAAAAGGTAGTTAATAGGTTGCCACGTATGCAAGTTGACTATTAACAAAGTATTTACCAAAGGTTGACTAATTTACAATTCATATAGTTTAGGTGGCTTACGTAGCCAATTTTTTGTATTATTAATTTATATAATTGTTGATACATGAAAATTATATACGTGATTATAAAATAAATGGACCGATTTTAGTGGAAATCAATCCAAATGAGAGAAATATTTAAGATACTATATACTTTGTTTTTTGTTGTAGTAGGCTAGTATTATTATTTTTTTTGTTGTAGTACACTACTCTTTTTTTTTATTCTTTTTTCTATTTTTTTTAGGATACTGCCCTATATGTTATGTTTGTAGGACTCTTTTTTTGTAGGAAATTTTTGTTGTAGGACGCTAGTACTTTACGTTGTAGGATTATTTCTTGTAGGAAATTTTTTGTTGTAGGACACTACCCTATGTTGTAGGAACCTTTTTTTTTCTATGGAAGCTAGTGCGTTTTGTTTTGATTTTCTGTGTAGATTTTGCTTGTTTGTGGGAGTGATCTTAACAACTGTTCTTTTTTATCTAGATCGAGTGAGAATGACTAAAGCGAATCGGACAATTGGGTATACGTCAAAAGATGAAGCAATTTCATATTCTTGTTATTTCCAAGTGGCTTGTCAAATATGAGTCAAACATTAACACAAACATATAATAGGCAATGAACAAAAAACAGAGGCATGGTCACGGCTGAGTTCCAAAAGTTGGAAAAAATCTTACAGTCCGATTTCTAAATATATAAAAAAGGGTAAACTAGCAACGTAGCCATTTTAAAACATGGTTTTTGGAATCTAGCCAACGTTTGGTAAATTTTGCAATCTAGCCATTTATTGAAATTTACGGATATAAAATACCTAATTTACCATTTTTCTTATACTTACTTGATCAAAACACTAGTCCACGTTTGACCGGTTTGAATTGTATACATCCAATTAATTTCAGATTTTTTCGTAATTTAATTGGATATTTAGCTAATTTAATAGGAAATTCGGTGATGTAATTAAAAGATAAAATTTAATGCAATAAATACACAAAAAATTTACCATAATTAACAGAAATTAACAAATCAGCAGAGATTAACAAAAATTTACAAACATTTACACTGTATTTGCTTACACGGCTATAATTTCAGCAATTTAATTTTAGCTTTTTGAATTCATAATATGATATTCGGTGATGTAATTAAAAGGGAAAGGAAATATTTATTTGATTGAATAAGTCAAACAAGATAATGAATACATGTAATTATGATAAAATCTCGTTCAAAATTAGAAAATAAATTTGAAAAACAAAAATACCGTATTAAATGCGTATTAAAGGAAATGGAAGAAATCGGCTCTACCTGCACATATGTAAATTTACCATAATTAACATAAATTAACAAAGCAACGGAGATTAACAAAAATTTACGAACATTTACACTGTATTTGCTTACACGGCTATAATGTTCATTAAAGAAAAAAAACGCTCAATAACCAACTTTGCCAAGTATAGATTTTTTTTTTAAATTCGAAATATAAACCGAATATAACAAATTCGGCTACAAAACCAAATTTCAAAACGTGGGCTAGTATTTTTGAAACCAAACCAAGGCTAATACAGTAAATACCATCTTACATAAATATGACTCGTCATCAAATTTGGCTAGATTCGAAAATTAAACGAAACGTTGGCTAGATTACAATTGCAACGTTTGATGTGGCTTAGATCGACTAATTTATCAAAAAAAAAAAAAAGAATCCAGGGACTAAATTTTGTAATCTTCAACATATGCATACTAACCTGCTTATGTTCTTGATGATCAAAGAAATTAGAGTGAATAGTATGATTTTCAAGTACATATATATACACACATATATTACTTGAGTACTTTTGAGATCCCTTAAGGCGGTGGGAGAGCTACTGCAACGATCCCACTCAATTACGTAAGCTCTTTATTATATGTCAAACTATATACATATACCTATACAATTAACTTCACAAAGGCAGTGGAAACTACATTCAACAAATCTCCTATGTGACCCTTATATACAACTAAGGCCATATGGGACCCACATACACATTGTACATTTGGAATGTTTTGTTAACTTTGGAATGTTTATACAGTTCAATTACATAAGGGCCTACACTAAACATATGTTGATACACATATGGGGCTTATACTACATAAATTAGTGGCTAACAAAAATTATCTTCATACAAGAAGATAAAATATGGTCATTCACAAACATTCACCTTATTAATCATTGGGATCAAATTTTCTTAACATGTCAATAATGCCTCACACATGTAAATTATGGTATTTACAATGATATGCATCATAAACATTCAGAGCCGTGCACACAATTCGTTCATAGGCTCATCGTTGAAAAAAAAATCCTTAGCTGACCAATAATGCCTCACACATACAATATTATATGATGTTTACAATTATATACATCAATTTTTCATGGGCTCCTATCGACCACAAATTTTCAATAATTCTCTTTGGCCAAAAACACATTACCAAACATACGGTCTTGAACTCAATTTTTAGGCTCGACATCTTGGTACAAATTTGCCAAACATATTATCTTGACCTAAACTTTTGGGCTTGACATATTTGTACAAAATTCAACATTAAATGCTTACCAAACTCCAAAAAAAAAAATAGCACTTTGTGTTTTAAAGTCTAAATTTATAAAATATCGACTTTACGACACGAGGACAATTGTTGATACATGAAAATTATATACACGATTGTGAAATAAATGGACTGATTTTGGTGGAAATCAATCCAAATGAGAGGAATATTTTTAGATTTGGAGTGGAGTGTTTTACTATTTTTATAAATGTAATTATACATATCTAGGAAGGGTAAAATTGAAACTCGCAAATAGTTTTTCAATAGAAGGGAAATTCCATCATTTGCAAGAACAAGAAAACAACAACAACAACCAGAGAAAAACAAGAGAGAGGATAAGAACAAGTCTCGATCTTGAATACAGAAACATAAAGTTCCGATAAAACTCTTTTTCGAAAGAATCGGTTTCCTCCCTCTTATTTACAAATATTATCCATCTTATCTCAGATTATAAACTAAATTATCGTCATACCTTGACCCACTTATAACAATAATTAAGTGTGAAATACAACTTACGAATTAAAAGTGAGTAGACAAAGACGAAAACTGCTTATATAAACGCTTATACCAATAAATTATGTGGACAAATGTGCCTCATATTTTTATGATTTTATGCCATTCATTGAGTTTGTTATTAAACAATAATCAAATTCAATGTTAACTTATTGTAAAGGTGTGGTATTTTTTCTTATTTTTAATTTTAAAGATTACAATTTTTTTTTATAAAGATTAAATAATGAAGACAAATGTTGTCTCATAAATTGAAATCTATGTTCTCACGCAGTAGAAAACTTCATTGACAGCAGGTAATACCACCCAAACTAGATTATTAGAGGATAAAAATAAAGTATTAATCAATAAATAAAACATAAAAAAAAAAGATAAAAGTATATTACTCTAAAAAATTGTAATATGTAAAATCCATGAAAGAAGGAAATGACATGAAATAAGGAAATGTAAAAATGACAAAGGACAACAATTAAGTTTTTTTTGAAAAAAAGGATCCTTAAGAATCGGGTCAAAGTTTACTTTTTATTCTTATCTCTATCAAAATTAAATCTATAGCCCTGAATTAAGTATTTTCCTTTAAAGTAAAAAAAAAAAAAAGAAAAAAAAAAGAAAAAGAAAAAAGAAGAAGAAGTTATTTTCCTTTATGAAAAAGTATTATGTGATTATCATCCACTTAATGATATTTCATAAAACATCATGGTTTCATAAGAGTTATCTATCCATAAAAACTTGAATATGAAATATGTTTGCATCAGTTTAAGGACAAAAAAATAAATTTTTGACTATATATTTATCATTTTCTTCTTAGAAAATGTAAAACAAAACCAATGAAAGTATGTCAACGACAACATTAAGAATAATATGACGTCTTTGAGAAACACGACAATAACGGAACATTGTCAAATGAGAAACGACATTCTCTTAGATATCACACACGAAATTATAATTTCAAATATAAGTACTTTCAAATAAAAGTACAAAAATCCAAAAAACGTTCAAATTATTGGTTTTATTTGCAATACATCTCTTCAGTCTTCACAAGTAGTCTGCGTTTATTTACATTTTGTTCCACCACTTGTGCTTTTTTGTGTGTGTGGAGGACAACATTGACAAGTCAATACTTGGCATTTGTCCATCTAATAACATATATTATTATCCTAGTTTTTTTTATTTATTTATTAAAGTTTATAACTAATTAAGTCACTTCAACCATATCGATTTTATTTTAGATAATATTTCAATTTTCTTTTAAATAGCTTTTAGGCTGACATGGCCGGCAAATTAGCATGCAAAAATTCCATTTTTAACCTTTCTTATTTCGTTACACGCTTTTATTTTAAAATTCAAAACTAAATATTTTTGTTTATAAATTTATCGTAAAAACTTTATTTGTTTCCACATTGGTAAAAAAAAAAAATCAACATATTTCTTAATTAAGTGATATTCATGAAGGGTCCAACGTTTAGTTTTATTTGGTCTTTAAGTTTTTTTTTTTATTATTCATATTTTTTCCATATTATACTCGTGGTTGGTTCATCTTGGACTAAACCTGGCTTGGCGGGAGGTACCGCGACTCCCGCTCCCGCCAAGCCCGGACTCCCGTTACTTGGGCAAACGGGAGTCCCGTCCCATTAATGAACGGGCAAACGGGAGTTCCGTCCCGTTACTTGGGCAAAAGGGAGTCCCGTCCCGTTAATGAACTCCCTAAAACAGCTCTTTTTTTTTTTGCCGTTGGATCTTTGATCCAACGGCCGAAATTAAAAAAAAAAAAAAAAAAAAAAAATCTTCACGGGACTAACGGGAGTCCCGGTCCCGTTAGTCGCACTAACGGGACTCCCGTCCCGTCCCATTACCAGTAACGGGAGTCCCGCTCCCGTTACTGTGCCTAACGGTAGCGGGGATTCCGTCCCGTCCCGCTACCGTTAGGCCAGGTTTATCTTGGACCTTGTTCGAATCCATGTCTATGTTCTAGAATTGGGTTTCTGATTTTTAATGTTATAAATCGTGTATGGTTAATAATCAATAATAATTGTCAATAAATTATTGGGTTTTTGGATTTTTGTCGTAACATTTTTATTTTTTGTTTTTGTAAATCGCGTATAGATAATAAATGCTATTAATTGTTGTCTTTTTTTTTAATTGAAATTAGTCAAGAAGGTATTTTGTTCAGTTTATAATTTAAGTGGCTAATTTTCAATTACTAATCAAATATTGGCTGAAATGCAATTTTCACGTTTTAATAAGGCTATTTAGCTATAATATCCTTGTTTGTTTAAGCTTTTTGGCGCAAATATAACCTTTATACATGATTCCTAATTTAGTCCATAACTTTTTTTTGAAATACATTTTATTCTCTAAAGCAATTGATATAGTATCTTTTTTTGGCTCTTTTTAAAAATATATTATTTTAAAAAATTTAACACCTAAAATATTTTATTCCATCTCTCCAACAACTAATTAAGAATAAATTATTTGATTTTATTTTCCTTATTTGTCTCTTATTCTCTAGTCCGCTCCGCACTCTTTTTTTTCCCCCTTAATTTGTAGCTACATGTATGTTTATAATTATATTACGGTTAGTACTTTTGTTATTAGCATATATTTGACGTAACTTCTTTGTTAGCAATCATGTGCAACATATTATTTACGAATAACATGTTCTCTCTCTTTTATCTCGACAACATTTTTTATGAATAAAATATTTAGACTATTTTTCTTGATTCTCTGCCCCGAAACTTGCTCTATTTGTTTTTTCTTTAATTGCTAGCTTATTGATATGATCATAAGTAATTATCGCGATTGATATCACAATTATTCTAAGGTAATTATATTTTTTACACCATCAAACTTATTAATGCTGACATCGTTTGGTATAGTTTTACTTAAAAAAAAATATCTTTATATTATACTTTAAAAAAAATTATTTTTTTCAAAAACCGCGGAAAATTTGTTTTTCTATTTTCTTCTATATTTTACAAAAGCACTATTTTACCAAACACTTTAAAATGATTGATGTTTTAGAAAAATCTAAAAATAAGTTTAATAAACTAAGCCAAACACAACCACTCATAACATTTGGTGTTCATAATTTTTTTATAGTAGTTAATATAACACAAGCATTAACATAAATTCGAAGAATGAAAACATGTGTGCTTTATTTTTCAGGAAAAAAAACTAATTACACAATTACGGATATTAATGAGTGAATGAAGATTACAAATCACAATATATATACATATATATATAAAATTAAATAGAACCATTGCTTGATTATAATCACACCATATCATTACCATAGGGTCACAAGTCACACCAAGAAAAACAAGTGCAAAATGACTAGAGCTACAAATGAAGGCCGTAGATTTATTGATGATATCAACCACTGCATTACCCTCAATGATATGATAATGATACAAATGTGTCAAGAACCAAAATTTATTCAAATAAAAAAATAAATAAATAAACCAAATCCTCTCAAGTCTCAAGTCTCATTATCTACCAAGAACTTGGCAGTTTGAAGCTGAGCCACACTTTCCCTTGGCGACCTTTATTATCCATTTTGGCTCAATCTAATTGGGAAAGGCAAAAACAAAGAATTCAATTTCAGTGGTTCTGGTTTTGCCAATGAATTGGGTTTCACACGTAAAGCCAAACAATATCAGCATGAATAATTTTCTGTTTATTTTTTTTTAATATATATATCTTAGAAAAAGAAAAAAAAATATGAGTGACAACAGAGTAAAGGGAAATAAAAAAAAGGATTTGGATTTGGATTACAATATTTATATTTGTGTGTCAGACAATTGGCAAGAATAATATTCCCTCAACCTCAAGTCTCTCTGTGTGGCAGAAGAACCAAACTCCCACCTGGGCTTGAAACTGAAACTCAGCTTCTTCTTCGCTTCGCTTTGGATTTTGACCAACCCGACTCCAAAGGTGAATCAATAATTAATTTAATTTACTAATTATATTAAAGCCTCAAACTTTTTCCCTGTTCATTGATTTCCATGGTCATTGTTACATGTTCAAAAACTCTCTCGGTGAGTTTATTAAATGCTATAGTCAGATTCCAATAGATTATGGGTCCGAATTTGATCAGAATCGACAAAAAGTTTCGATCTTTTTCACACAGTCATTTCATAATCGTGGTAAAATCCTGTTTTTTCTACAATGTCTCTCAGTGCAGGGTTTATTATTTAGTATCACTCTTTTCTAAGCCGATCCTTAATGTTCCATTTCTCCTTATCGGTAGTAAGAAACACTTGTGATAGTTTAGGGTGATTCTTATACATTATGGGTCCGAATTTGATCAGAATCCAAAAAAGATTCGATCTTTTTCACACTGTCTTTTCATAATCTTTGTGATATTAAAATTTTGTGCAATGTCTCTTTAGGTCAGAATCTGATTATTGTAATTATTATTTAGTATAATCAAACAGAGGTGGTAGGTCAAAATCACGATGCCTAGGGCTTTAGACCACGAGTTGATCAACGAGAATGTGAAGAAGACTCAATACGCTGTCCGTGGAGAGCTCTATCTCCGAGCCTCCGAGCTTCAGAAAGAGGGAAAGAAGGTACCAATATTAGAGCTCTTCTAATTTTTAAATAATTTTTTTAAAAAAATTAATTATTGTTTTAAATTCACTAGTTCAATGACGATTTATGTTCGTTACGCAGATCATCTTCACGAATGTCGGAAACCCCCACGCCCTCGGCCAGAAGCCTCTGACATTCCCTCGCCAGGTACATCACAAGAACTCGCTCGCTTCAATTGTTTTTTATTTTTATATTATTTTTGTATTTACAAGTGTTTAGAGGAAAATGAATGGACAAACGAACGAACTAACCAGCGTTTAATTAATTTATATGTTTATTTTTTTTAAGGTGGTGGCTCTGTGCCAAGCTCCGTTTCTTCTGGACGATCCCAACGTGGGTTTGCTATTCCCGGCTGATGCGATCGCTAGAGCCAAGCATTATCTTTCACTCACTTCCGGGGGCTTAGGTAACACGATTATTGTTTTAATTTAAAAAAAAAATAGTTTGAGTCAAGTCGAAACTGAAAATTCTTCGGTGATTTTTATATTTTATTTTTAGGTGCATACAGTGACTCCCGTGGACTTCCGGGGATAAGGAAAGAAGTCGCGGAGTTCATTGGACAGCGTGATGGATATCCGAGGTCGCAAACGATGCAAAGAATTGACTTTTTTTTTTTAAAATAATTAATTTTGTTGTGTTATATGTTTTGTGACTGAATTGTTTGTTTGCGGATTCGACAGTGACCCAGAGCTCATATTCCTCACCGATGGTGCAAGCAAAGGTGTGATGCAGATGCTAAACACTATCATCCGCGGCCCAGGAGACGGGGTAATTATAATAAATTTAAAAAAAAAAAAAAACTAAACAAAATCGCCAATCTGTTCTATGGTGTTGCTTTTTCTTCTCTTAAGGTGTGTTTGGAACGGGTAAAATAGGAGGAAAGAAAGATAGAATCCTTTGTATTTTCCCAGTGTTGTTTGGGTCGAGGGAAAATGAAACTGAGGAAGGAAAATATGAGGGAAAATGTATATAACTAAAATCGGTGATTCCATTTTACACTTCCATGACTTCCAAACTTCCAAACATAATAGAGAATTCTGATTTTCCCTCTCATTCTTCTTTTCCCTCGCATTTTCCGGGTTCCAAATGGATCCTTAGATTTGAGGAAATTATAGTAATAAGAAGATAGTCGGGGGTTAAATAGAGGGTACTTAGAAGTTAGTTAGCTTATAAACAAGAGGAATTAGTAGAGAACAAATCATAAAGAGGTTTATGAGAGATAAGTAGGAGGAAGAGATTCAGTTCATCATATTTTCAGCAATAAAAAAAAAATACCAGTTCATATAAAATTCAGGGAGAATCTAAAAACAATGTGGTCCAATGAGGCCTTTTGTTCTAGATAGGGCTTTTATTGGTTTAGGATTTAGTATATTTCTGTTTAATTAAATCTCTCTCTTTTTTCCTGGCCAGATTTTGGTTCCGGTCCCGCAATACCCGCTCTACTCGGCGGCGATAACTCTTCTCGGCGGCGATCTCGTTCCGTATTACCTCGAAGAGACCGCAAACTGGGGCCTCGATATCAACAATCTCCGACAGTCCGTCGCGACAGCTCGTTCCAATGGAATCACCGTGAGAGACCGCTTATCTTTTTTTTTTTTTTTTTTTTAAACAGAAGGTTTAGTGAATAAGTTAATTTCTTTGTGGTAGGTGAGAGCGATGGTGATCATAAACCCGGGAAACCCGACCGGTCAATGCCTGAGCGAAGCGAACCTGAGAGAGATACTGAGCTTCTGTTTCCACGAGAACCTGGTTCTGCTCGGGGACGAGGTTTATCAGCAGAACGTGTACCAGGACGAACGCCCTTTTGTCAGCGCAAGAAAGGTGTGTGTGTGTGTGTGTGTATTGTAGAATCTTAATCTGGGTCGTTGGATTTCTCGATTCTGATGTGATGAAACTGGCAGGTTTTGATGGACATGGGACCGCCAATGAGCCGCGAGGTTGAGCTCGTCTCATTCCACACCGTGTCGAAAGGATTCTGGGGCGAGTGTGGTCAGCGCGGCGGTTATTTCGAAATGACCAATATTTCTCCACAGGTTTGGATTATCTTATTACGTGTATTTTTGTATGTATAGGTTTGGTGCTTGACACTATAGTGGTCTTTCTAGTGGTCCTAGAGATACAAAGTTATTCTTGTTCCGTATTTGAACTGAAAATTTTCGAAGAGAATTGTGGATCATATGGAATCAGGATCTTTTTTTTTTTTTTTTTCCTTCTGTGCCTCTCTGATTAAATTGTGCATGTCATTCGAAGATGACATGTCATAATTTAATCGGAGAGACAAGGAGGGAGACGTAAAAAAAACAAAAAAAAGAACAAGAGATTCAAATTTTTATCATATGAAGGTTCTAACGCAACATCTTTTTGTTCATTAATATTTTCCTTCTTTGCAAAATGCTCTTTCCAACTTCGAGAGTGAGATTCAGTGTAGTTTTTCTTTCATCTGATTTCACGCTTTCCCAATAACAGACCGTGGATGAGATCTACAAGGTTTCATCTATATCGCTGAGTCCAAACGTGCCTGCACAAATATTTGTAAGTCAAGACTCGGATAATCTTTTTTTTTTTGTCTGTGTGTGTATCACATAGCTGGACTTGAAACTATAGTTCGCTTAGAAATTTCATATTCATAATTTCGTGAAATCTCGCAGATGGGATTGATGGTCAACCCTCCCAAACCCGGAGACATTTCTTACGAGCAGTACATGAGAGAGAGGTATGCCCGCCCGGGACTCCATTCCATCATTTGTATAAGAAGTCTTGACCCAAATGTGATATCTATCCACTTATTTCGTCTTCGAAAAAAGAAAAAAAAAATGAGCTTTTGATGAATCTATGGCGGTCATCGATTACATTGCAGCAAAGGAATTCTTGAATCGCTGAGGAGGAGAGCGAGGATAATGACCGACGGATTCAACAGCTGCAGAAATGTTGTGTGCAACTTCACCGAAGGTAACAATTTTTTTTTTTTTTTTTTTTTTTTTTTTTTTTTTTTTTGGAGTTAAAATTTTAAAAAATAAATTTATTTTTTTGAAGGTGCAA
Organism: Urtica dioica subsp. dioica; assembly: GCF_054948205.1. NCBI lineage: Eukaryota > Viridiplantae > Streptophyta > Magnoliopsida > Rosales > Urticaceae > Urtica > Urtica dioica. The sequence continues at coordinate 47,693,975 of NC_142758.1, read as the reverse complement.
TGTATTCGTTCCCTCAAATTCGGTTGCCGCCAAAGGCGATGGAGGCAGCGAAAGCGGCCGGGAAAGTGGCCGATGTTTTTTACTGTCTCAAGCTGCTTGAAGCCACTGGCATTTCCACTGTTCCTGGCTCTGGATTTGGCCAGAAAGAAGGGTAATAACTACTATAATAATAAATATATACAAAATACCTCAAATTTTTAGCAAAATAGCTGAAGTTGCACTTTTTTTTTTCTTTTTTTTTTAATACGTGTATATTAGACATTTACCCGAATTTAAAATAGGGTTATTAAGTTATATAGCCACACGGTTATAGTGAATTGGGATATAGCCCATCTTTCGTTAATTTCTTGTAAATAGCCAAGTTAACTTATTAACAGATTAGTAAAAGACTTATTTAATTCAGTCAAACATGTAAAAAAATATAGTTAATAGGCTGTCACCTATGCAAGTTGGCTATTTACAAAGTATTTATCAAAGGTTGACTAATTTACAATTCCTATAGTTTAGGTGACTTACGTAGCCAATTTTTTGTTTAAAATAAGCGTCGACTATTTTATCGATTTTTAGATAAATTTTAACTATTTTGCAAATTCATTGCTTTCATTTTAGTTCCTAAAACTATTGGTTAGAAAAATAATTTAAGGACCAAAATACTCTTAAAATGTCAAATTTTAAAAATGCTATTTTACTGATTCCATTTTCCAATCTCAAATGTAAATTCCTTATCAGGTCTATCTACTTTATATCCTAACTTTTCAGAATCTTTTTTTTCTTTTATCATCATTCCTTTAAGAATATTGATTCTAATTGTCATCCACTAAACTGACACTACTTTTCTTAGATTTGTACTTCGTTACATCGACAAAAGTTTTTTCTTACAAACCAGCTCAGAGTATACCAAATTAAAACAGTTCTAACTTTTATTTTTGTTTTTTTATAAATAAAAAAGGATCTTTCAACTATATAACCATTTGACTTATAGCATTTTATATAATAGCCATTTTTTTTGTTAATTTTCTATAAATAGTCATCTCAATTTATTTACGGCATTTAAAAAAACAAAAAAAAAACTCAAAATAAGCGGGAATGTTTTTGAATATTTTTGTCTTTTTTAGTGTCGTAAATAATTTGAGGTGATTATTTACAAAAAGTTGGTTATCTAGCGATTCTTAGACTTTCGGTGGTTTATTTGGCTAATTTTTTGAATAAAAAATGTAGGGTGTTTCATTTGAGGACTACCATTTTACCGGCGGAAGATGACATGCCAGAGATAATGGCGAGCTTCAAGAAATTTAACGACGAATTTATGGAGCAATATGAAGACCATAGAGGCTATTCAAGAATGTGAAAGGCGATTAAAAATAAAAATCCCTCGAGAATTCATATCAAAACCATGTATGATATTCGTAGCTACTTTGATTTTATACTTCTCTCCGCCCTCGTCAACAATTAGGATTCAAACATCCTTCATGGTCAATGATCATGTTGAAGAATGTTCCTTCCTTCTCAAACTACTCTCTTTCATCCATCTATATTGTATCTCATTCTTAATTAAGCACCTATTAATTGAATAAGCTTTTCGACTAAAATTCTAACAATTATATACCTTGAATCTTGTTGAATGAATTAACAAAAGAAAAAGAACTAAGACAAAAATGGCATGTATATCTAAAGTACTATGGTGTCGTTTTTCTACTGTGGAAAAATGACAATCCAACTAAAAAAGACTATGAAGACCCGAAAGCAAGAGATTGAGTCACTAAGCCAAAGAAACAAGAAAGGCAAGAAAATAACACCCAAATCATCACACGTTTGTGACAAGAGGCGCACACGACACAACCTCATCCTCGATGGGTGCACGACAAGGACCTCTTTGGCATCGTTCGCACGCATGAACATGTTTGTCTCTGCAGTACCCGATCGTGTGCAACGCAAGCCCCGCGATAGCCTTCTTCTTGTGCCTAGTCTTCGTGGTACATCCCATACGTCAGATTTTGTCCATTCGGCGCCTAATTATGCAACAAACCCTTGTACACGCCACATGACCATCTTGTGACAAGTGCAGCCGAGTCATCCCGCCATCCAACCCATTTCCCGGTGTCTTGATCGGGCATTACTCATTTGCACCATGGCCATACGTTGAAGATCTTGCGCCTCAGCAGACCAAGCCACTGTTAAGATTCGACACACAAATCAGACCTAAAATCATAAACAAATTCGCAAAGAATAAAATTAGCACTCAGATTTATAGTGGTTCGTTTTCAATGCGGAACCTACGTCCACTTTGCCGCTGCAGATTCTCACTAAAAAAACCCAAATCGGGAGAATAGGTGTTTACGATTCTCTTGCGATCTACAAAGAACATTGGCGCGTAGGGTATTTATAAGGAACACATTAAGGCTAACAGACATACCTGGGATTCCAAAAATACCATCAACTAATAATTCGCAAATCATCGTCGTAAGGTCTTCAGTCGTCATCTCGATGCCGAGTAGGCTCCACAACTCTAACAACCATGAGGTATTCTATCACTCTCGACTCCTCAGTCTACGTCCCTAGCTCGTCTGACTATCACAGATCGACCCTTCGACGCACAGTCCTGCGATACACAACATCCATAGCTCGGTTAAGGCCTCGCATAAGATCTACACCACCCTTCTCACATACACTTGAGCCATCCATCTCATTCGATTTGCCCAACTAGCCCGTGAAACCTCCCATAAAACCTCCCATATGCAATGGCTAGCATCCACACGACAAGTCCTTGGCCATGCAACCCGGCCTCATGCGATGAATCCATTTTGCCACCTACCCCTTGCCACATGGCTCCTTTAAGCCTATTTTGGGCCACTCTCTCGTAGGCTCGTGACTCCAGTATGTATACCAAACGACAGAGAACCAAAAAAACTATTTCAGGCGAAGAACAATAACGAGCCCTGAAAATCTCTCTCTTGCTACTGTTTTTGGATCCAATCCTCAAGTGCTTCGTGCGTTATTGAGCGTCTTTAACCAAAAAAGACATATTAACGTATGACCTCGACTGATCTCCTCGACTGATCTCGAGAATCTTTCCCACAAAACAACAACTCAAACAAGTCACAATGTATAAATAATCAAATTTGTCGTTGTCATGTGTGCTCTAAATGTGGATAAGAAAATAGTACTTATTAAGGAATGAACTTTAGTCCTCCATATATTAAATGATAATTAAATAGTAAGGGTGAACTTTCTTTGTCCACATTATTTTTGGCTTTAAGAATATTATTTTCACTAGGCTTACCGAAGAATTTCTCTTGCTAAAGTTTGCATCTTTATTTTTTCTTTTTCCTTTTTTGTCATAAATAGTAAGAAAAATTAAAAGCAAACCACATCTTCCTTTCTATCGGTTACATGAACTTAACCCTCTTCTTTGTCCAAAGATTCAAACAGAAGAATATAAGAAGAAGATAAAAATACAAAATACCCTTTAAAGTATAACTCTTTTTCACATGAAGTAGACTTTCTGCTTGGTCCACCCCAGAGACATGTTTTTTTGTTCATAATAAAATTTCTGAAACAATCAAGTTGAAATGAATAATTAATGCAATAACACTTTTTGGCACACATCATAGAACAATTACAAATTCTTTTCATTTTTATTAAAACTGAACTATTCAAGTTCAACCATGAAATTACAGTGACTGAAGCCTGAACAGGACTACAGGTCTAGGCAGATCTTAATTTATGAATCGATGTACCTTTTTTTTATTTTTCTTTTGAAAAATATACAGATAAAAAGCTGAAACATTCACTTTCACATGAAATACATCTGTCAAAAGCAATGCATGACAAGCTGACACATACCATATATATACATATATCTTTAAATTTGTATATATCATTAGATTTTGTGATCTAACGCATGATGATTTATGGGACTGCAACGAAATCTAAAAATTAAAAAGCATTGAAAGTAAAAATCAATATTATAATGCGGTATCAAACGAGGAAACATATTTTCTATTTCTTTCTTAGCTCGTGATCATTAATATGCTGTTATGATATGATTGTTGAAGATATTATTAGGAAGGTACATATTGCAATTTTTTTAATACATAATTGATAAAAAAAATAATATGAAATGTTTTGTGTCACGTGACTACGTGAGGCTTAATAACAAGATAAAGATCTCCTTAAAGCAAAAAAAAAAAAAAAAAAAAAAAAAAAAAAAAAAAAAAACTCCTCGTCTTGCCTCTTATTGTTTTCCTATTTTTGGCATTATCGTGTCTTTTTTTAAATCATTGGTGTAATAAACCATTTTTAATCTAAAATATATTTTGACGTGTTATATGCACGTGTTTTTTTTCACACCAAATAACATTTTTCGGAAGCATGTAACGATAATTAAAAGTTAAAACGACATTTATATTATTATTTATTCTAGATGGAACGACCGCGAATATCTTTTTGCCGTTACTATTTCACCAAACGAATAAAGTTAGTTACACTCTCTAGATTAAAATCACGATGTAATTAATTATGTATCTGTTTGTTTGTTGAGAGTTCAGCTGAATGTTTTTCGGAAATAACATTTTTCGGAAAGTATGCTATTATAGATACAAAACATTTTTTTTTTCTTCTCCTAGCTGGAAATCGCAAATAAATTGGAGCCGTTATTATTTCACCCAACTTATGTAGTTAGTTACACTCTAGATTGCAAAACCATTTCATTGTGTTTTTTTTTTCAAGTTAAGCTGAAAATTCTCACAACACAAAATCCAGCTTAAATAAAAGTCAGGTTAATTATTTTTCTATATTGGAAAGAAAGATATCTACAGCTTTAAACATGTTTCTGTTAGGGGAAATTTAAATATGTTTCGCATTCACTGAAGAAATTATTGAAACATGTACTTTCTATAAATAAAATAAAAAAATTAATTGGATTTTGTTAGAATACTTAAGCTCTTAACATTCAGATTTAAATATAATATATCATAAATCCAAATCGTAACATTTTTCTATCTATTTTTACGCATGAATAACTATAGTAAATAATATATTAAAAAACACGACAGTAAATCCATAAACATTTCACCAAATTACTATATAAATGAATAACAAACTATATTTCAAGAGAGCAACAACAATAATAAAAATAACATAAGGACTACTTTATTGAATATGTATACGGTATTGTCGCATTTTCAGGAGTAGTCAATACAGAATCTGTATCTTTTAACGTTGAATCAAAGGTCGATCACACGAGAAAAAAGAAAAAAAAATCTTTATATATAAATATAAATTGTATTTTTCTTTAGTTAAATAGCACTAATTGAATAGCTATTTGAAATGAACTTGTAAAATAGCTACGGATTATTTAAAAATAGTAAAATAATACAAATGTGGAAGTAGGACGGAGCCAGATAAATTTATCATGTGAGAGGTTAATTTGAAAAAAAAAAAAGTTCAAAAAAGATTAATTTGTAAATTTTTAAGGTAAAAAATTATAAATTGAGGGGGAGCTTGAGCCTCAGTCTACTGTAAATCTGTTTCTGTATACAAGTATCGAATTTCATGTGATAAATTATTTATCTAAATCATAAAAAAAAAATATTGCTGAAAGTTTAAATTTTATTATTTTGTTAATTAATAAGGTACAAATAACTATTTTGTATCATTTATCTTTTACGAAAAGGAAACAAAGAAAAAAAAAATTTAAAGCTGAGGTAACTTAAAAAAAAAAAAATCGTAAACGTAAAAGGAAAGGAAAAGGAAATTACCCAAAAGAAAAAAAAAAAAAGAAAAAGGAAGCAGAAAAGGAATACTTAAGAAGTGTTTGGCGATCCCCAGACCCTCAAAACTAGGCGCCAAAAAATCCAGGTCAGTCTTCTCTCTCCTGCCCGCGGTCAACTATATTTTCACGGTCAGCTCTCTCTCTCTCTCTATATATAAATCACAGACTCTCACCTGTGTCACGCGTTTCCTCGGGTTCTTTTCTTTTCCCTTTTTTTTTCTCTCTCTCTCTCTCACTCGCTTTCTTTCCTTTTTTTTTCACTTCACAATTAAACCCATATCTCAGTCGAATCACACTTTCGATCGTTCGATGTTAATGGGACTCTCCGAGAACAAGAAGAAGCACCGCCGCAACCAAGCGGCGATCGAAATCGACTCCGACGCCGCGGCGGCGATCCGGCTGATCGCCGGAATTCCGATCCTGAAGCCGGTATACACCGCCGTTGACCAGTCAACGGAGAGATCGGATCAGGAGTGCGTGACTCCCAAGGGAGAGGAATCGAGGATTCCTCCGGTGCTGACGTGTCCTCCGGCGCCGAGGAAGAAGAGGAAGGCCTCGAGAAAGTGCAAGTGTCATGACGTCACCGTTGTCAGAGAGTTCTTCAGTCTTCCGGCGGATTGGGAAACCGTATTCACTTCTAATTCTATACGGAATCACGACCTTCAAGTTCAAAGGGCTCTATAGTCGATTTTAATTTTATTTTATATGATCATAGGTCACTTTTGAATTTTTTTAGTTTTATCATTAGCTGATTTGATTTTTTTTTTTTTTTTTTTTAGAGTTAGCTTAGATTTTTCTTGCTACTTTATAGTGATGGTCTGGGAAGTTTATTTGTGTTTATTTATTTGATGTATATATAGGTTAAATATATGATGATTAATAATAGGACAATAATTCTCCATATTGTGTTGATGTATATTTCAAACGTAGCGTGATTTTGATTTGAGATTTTGATCACACACACACACAAAAAAAAAAAAAAAAAAAAAAAGAGAGAAAAAGTACAGGTACTAAACTATTCATGGTCATGCGTAAGAGTGTGACATAAATTATGTTATATATGAATTTATAAGAAAGCCAAATCATTTTTCAAATATGTAGAAAAGATAAAGAAGGACGATGTTTATCGTGAAAGTTGAGTCTTTTCATTGATTACTCATGTAAGCTTTCTTAAAACTAGTATTGCCTCTCTCTCTCTCTCTCTCTTTTTTTTCCCCTCAATTATTATTAATATTAAAGTCTCTTCTCAAGAACATTATTTTAGACATGAACATTTTTATTTTATTTTGTTCTTACCCTTTCAAATTTGTACATCATCACCACCCACCCTCCTAGGACGGTCATGAATCACAGTGGGAAGGTTCTTTAAAATTATTTTTATTTTAAGGTCATTTTTTATTTTTTTAATTTAGTAATTCAAATTTTTGTGTGTGACGGCTTATATATGGATATAAAAAAGATGACAAAATGCATGTGATACAGGGAAAGATTAGAATCCTATGCCCACTTGAATGGTCCTTATTGTGTGACACTATTTACACTTTCCAAGTTCCAAGCTTTTGCAGTGTAGAGCCAATAATTGACAAAGCTACTTTGATGAGTGATGAGTGAGACAATTACTATAATTATTATTATTATTATAAAAGTATTTTAAAATCTTTTGTGACATGCATAGATCTAGCTATATCTTATTATGGAATATGTTCATCCCATATAGAGAATGTGCTATCACGGCCAAAAAAAAAAAATTGATGGGTGAAAGAAGAGTGAGGTATATAAATATGACCGAATCTTTTATATATACAAAATATATATTTCAATCAACTATACAAAAATGTTGTCCTTGGGATCGGTGCCTGTCTATCAAGCAATAATACCTTTACACAGCTTTTAAAGTCTAATGCTAATCAATCCTAATTGGCATTTAGTGGGTCATTTGGATTAGGTCAAGTTTCTAATTAAAAACCCTTTTATTCTTTTTAATTGTCAAAGTGAAACCCCATTATCGCAAAAAACATCACATGGAAGTAAGTGGTCTCAACTCTTTTAAATTCATAAGGTTCCCTTACACATATGCATATCCATATTGCTTTGAGTTATATTTTTATCATCTGAGTTAAACATGCATAGCGTTGTTGATCTAAAGAATATGCTAGTAGTGTGTAATATATTATATGCATATATATTGGGTGTCGTGTGGTTGACAGCCATTTTACGTAATATTTAAATAAAAAATGAGATGTAGGAATCTGATCATCTCTCTAGAATCAAAATTGATCGATCACACAGAGAAGATTCTCAAAAAATGCAGACACATATAACCCTTCAGCTATAAATTTAAAGTTTTTAATTATAATTTTTAGTCATGATTTTTGCATATATATGATCTTAAATAAATTTTGAAAAATGATGAGTTTAACTTTTAATTTTCAAAAATATCGAGTTTGTACCATCTATTGAATTAAAATGACGAATTTATACATTAAAATAAATAACAGTGTCACAGATATTTTTTTTATTGAATTTTCATTGATATTGACTCTAATATTTATATGTAAACCTCAATTTACCCTTATTCATACTCATTAAATTTACCTCAATTTTCATTGTACCATCTATTGAATTAAAATGACGAATTTATACATTAAAATAGATAACAGTGTCACAGATATTTTTTTTTATTGAATTTGCATTGATATTGACTCTAATATTTATATGTAAACCTCAATTTACCCTTATTCATACGCATTATATATATAATTTTATTTAAAAAAGAAAAAGAAAAAACAACAATCACTGAATAATGGAGAATAAAAACAGAGAAAACGAGTAAAAATCGACAGTCTATAGTCATCAAAATTACTTATTCAACCATCAAATCCAGGACTCGGAGTTAGAATTCGAACATGGAAGAAAATCATCTCTTGGAAAGTATGAGTTTCATTGGTCTATTTCGATTTAGGGCTATTTTTATTTCAAAATTGGAAATTTAGGGGTTGGGGTACTGGTTTTGGATTTGGTTTAGTTTCTTATCAGAGTTAGCAATAATAAAAAAATCAATAAAAGAATATTTTTGGCATTGTTATCTATTTTAGGGTATAATTTCGTCATTTTAATCAAACTGAAGGTGCAAACTTGACATTTTTGAAAACCAAAGGTTAAACTCAACATTTCACTTAAACACATAATATGTATATGTGTTATTTTCCCATAAATTTTTTCTAACATACATACTCCACAAAATTTAAATTTTTGTTTGTCCCCCTCCCCATTGTGAATTCTAGCCACGATGTCAATGAACATATCTATAAATATATACATACATATATATGGTAAAATAAATAATTTTGGTCAATGATTGACTGATCGTATATCAGTATTACGCCGAAACTCAAATTTTACGATTATACCCAATGCCAAAGAAGTTTACCGTGATTTTTAAATAAGAATGGTTACATGTATGCTGGATAAATCGCTACATATAAATAAACAAATGTGTTTTCCTTAACAAATAAATATATATAAAAACAGAGTTCTAATAAAATCAACAATATTTCCATTCCATTAACACAATATACTCGAAAACAAATAGTATCAACTGAAACCAAATAAAAGAGTTCAATATAAACGAAAAATCAAAGAAATCAAATGATCACTACTCTTCTTTGATTATAACCTGATATATACTTAGATTATGAAATGTGCGAGATTTTTCGTTGATTAATGGACAATACTCATACTAAGTCACGTAATATGTACCCATATGACAGCCGTATAGTTCCATCGATCGAGGCCTAAAATAGATAGAGTGCAAGTGATAACATGGTTACTCGTGGATTATCGGTGTTTTTTTAGGTGTTTCTACCCAGTGACGGATCTAGGTGGGGACTAGGGTGGGCCAATGCACCCCCTCAATTTTTGAAAATTATTTTTTTAACCCCAAATTTTTATACTTTTTTATAATTTTACCCCTAAATTTTACTACTAATTATGTTTTTGACCCAAATTTGTAAGTTTTTTTTTTCAATAATGCCCCTCCTAAAAAATATTTCTCAAATTTGTCCCTCCGTTGATTGAAATCCTGGCTCCGTCACTGTTTCTAACGGTAACGATGACCGAGATGATTGAAATGGTGTGGATACTTGTTATAAGAGTAGTAAAACCCGTCTCAAAACTTGAGTGACAAGCATCTTTATTGTTTGGTAGAAATATTCCAAAATAGTGGGCTCAAATTTTTTTTTTTTGTGGGACTACTTAGAAACGATACTAATTAATTAGCAGTCTCATCTTTTCCCCTGGAAAATGACACTTTAATGCAAGGTACAAGAGATAAGATAAACACTACCAACATTATGATCAAGAAGAGGAAGAAGAAGAATTGAGTGACCAGACCATGACAAGGCCGTCGTCAGAGATAATTAATAATTACTAGTTAGAAAAATAGTGAGTGAGTCATTGGCTTTGCATTGCATGTGGTGGATTGTAGGGCCAATGAAAACTCGATATCATTAACCTTGGTTTTTCTAAATATTCAATGAAGTTAAAAAAGAATGAGAGACAGGCACAGCAATGGAATTTTGTACTTTTCTCTGGATCAATAAATAAATGAATAAAAATAAAAATTACCCACAAAATTAAACATCAGACAAACAAAGTAATGCTGTGTTATTGTTGTAATTGGATGTGGGGTTTTTTTTTTTTTTTTTTTTTTTTTTTTTGGGGTGATTGGTGGGATTTGGGGAACAACTCAACAAGAGCTGCCAAAATGGGTTTCACTTCATGGCGTGTCAAAGTCACCGCCGGCAAGTTTGACTACTAGACTCTTCCCCATATGCTTCTTTGCTATCACTACAACTAGTCTTTGGTCAATAATTCACCAAGATTGGATTGGAGTTGGACCATTTCTTTTTTAAATTATTATTGACCCACCAAACAAGAAAAGAGATACGGCAATATAAAACTATAATACAATTATGTGTAAATAGAATTTTTTCGGAATTCCCATTGGCAAGTACATGATAAGTTTTTTCATTAATTTTATTGTGTCTAAATTTATCAGCAGCTACTTTTTTAACTTTGATATACGAGTGTTATTATTGTTTTTTTAATTTACTTTTAGATATATATTAAGACTTACTATTTTCAAACTATTATTTGTTATTATGATATAATTGAAATATAAAATAAAGGGCATTGTAGCAAAATAGCCACTTTGAAACTATAGATTTTGTTTTTAGCCTATGTTTCATAACTTTTAGGGAAATAGTCAACGTGCTTAGGTGTCAATAATTAATAGACTAATTTGCCCTTTTACTTAATCAAATGGAAATAATGAATATATTTATATTAAATAATAGGCAATAATAATAGAAAATAACAGAAAATTTCAAAATTGTTATACGTGGCACGCTAATCTAGAACGACTCACCAAGATTGGCGTTACTGTTGAGAACCTGTCAACACAGATAATAAACGTAAATTACTGGAAATTATCTCATTCTTGAATGGAAATAAATGGAAATAACTGTAAATAAATCATTTGTAACAACACAGTCTGTACTATTTTTTTAAAAACCAGATCTGAGATCTGGGTTAAAAAAAAACCCAGATCTAGTTTCGAAATAAATGGAAATAATTGTAAATAATATACTACAGAAGCTTAATTGTAAGGTGCGCCTCCCATCGGGGAAGGCCGGGCCCAGGCTGCCCGGGCCTCCATCGCCGCCGCTCGCCTGCCAAACAGTCCCGGCGTCGCCGCCCAGGGCCGACACGACCATCCCAGCGCCCGGCTCGACCTGCGCGACTCCACCCAGGCCGCGCGCAGACAGCGCCGACGAGGGCCGGCGCACCTTCGCCCGGGCCCGCCTCGCCGAGCACGCCTCCACGCCGGTCGACTCGGCTCTCCCCGGCGCTCCTAGGCCGACGCCACCCGGTGCCGATCTCGCCGGGCGCAGCCACGCTCGGGTTGGAGAGAGAGAGAGAGAGAGAGAGAGAGAGAGAGAGAGAGAGAGAGAGAGAAAGAGAAAATGCCCAGAACCGATTTGTGGAGTGGCTGGAGAGAGAGAGTGAGAGAAAACGCACAGAACCGATTTGTGGAGTGGCTGGAGAGAGAGAGAGAGAGAGAGAGAGAGAGAGAGAGAGAGAGAGAGAGAGAGAGAGAGAGAAAACGTGGATAATGATTCAAAAGCAAAATAACTGCCTCCTACGTATCAGGAACAATTAACGCACAAAAAAAGAAAAAAAAAATATGCTAATTAAAAAACTGAGGACAAAAAAGTAAAACATAATTTGCCACCTATTACGTTTGGCTATTTCCCTAAAAAACTCCAAACATAGGCTAGATCCCAAACCTAACGTTTTAGGTGGCCTAGTTGCTTATAAAACTCTAAAATAAATAAATAAATAAATCTCTAATTGAAAGTTGCCTTTGTTTAAATTATCTCGTGTCTAAAAACATTGCTTGTGTCCATGCATGGTAAAAAAAAAATAGGAAAAATTGTACTATTTGAAAGTTATTAATTAGCAAAATAGTTAAAGTTTCAACTTTTCATGAAAGTAATCAAATTTACGTTTTCAAAATTTTTTTGACAATCAATATTAGATTTTTTGACGATTATTATAAACAATTTATCACTTAAAAAAATTAATTTTAGGGTCAATTTTTTTTTTTTGAAATTAAATTATTCAATATTTTGGCTATTTCAATAAATAAAAACAAACTTTGACTATTTTACAAATTCATAATTTTAAATTAGCTATTTAATTACATCACCCAAAAAAATATCCTCATTGTTAAAAGTTGTGAACTTAATTTATGTTATACCATTATTTTTTTTGCCTCTGACAAAAAAAAAAACACAAAACATAGATTAATATTTTGATAAAAATACTTTAATCTAAATATGCATTTAATAATAACTCTTCCAAATACAGAAAATGCCTTATTTAATATAAAATATAAGAGCAAATTAAAGAAAAGCATGAAATAAAATATATGTCTAAAGAGCCATTGGTGCATGAAACATTATATAGTTACAAAAATACAACATCTTATAAATTTGGATCATATATCATATATGCAGTATTATAATAATAATAATAATAATAATAATAATAATAATAATAATAATAATAAACATACACAGTAAGAGAACTGTGGTGACACATCGCATACAAATTGAAATTCAGAGGACACAAGTATATAATATGGTGTCCAAAATTTAAGGACATTTTGTCTTATAAAAAAAATTCCAATATAATAATAGGTTATTATTATATTATATCTTGACACGTGTGTCCGTGTCAATAGACTTTCAAACTTTAAGAACGAAACTTACTAGAAAAGGTAACGCTGAAATCAACGAGTAATAATAATAGAAAATTAGAAATGACAATTGACTACTCAGTGATGACATAGTGGATGACTTCACAAAAACAAAGACACCTATCGATACATGAATGAAGGTTTTTTTTCTCTCTAGGCTCTCTCGGTCTAAGAGTGTTTCCTTTCCCTTCACTGTGGTTTTTTCTTTCCCCTCTCTATGGATGAGATGATTGGGAAGCTTCAGGGGTTCTCCCTCGCCGGTGAAGATGAGGTGGTGAGCATTGAGGATGATCTGGTTCAGGCGGGTATGGCTGAGGTCAAATTCAGCCTCTTAGGGAAAATTCTCACGGTTAAGCCGGTACGGCTGAATTTCTTTAAAGACCTCTTCCATACTCTCTGGAATCCCTCTGGTTCCCTATCCATCTCCCAAATCTCACCAGACAAGTTCCTCTTTAATTTCTCCAATGCGTCGGACAAACAGAGGGTGCTCTCAAATGAACCTTGGCACTTTGATAAAGCGTTGCTCATCCTCAAGGAGCCCTCCCCTGACCCGGGAGGTGACGACGATTTCTGGTTCACCAGCCTCTGGCTTCAGATCCACGGTCTCCCGGTGTTTGCCATGACCAAGGCTATTGGTTCGTTCCTTGGTAACCAGGTGGGCCAGGTTCTCCACGTTGACAGTGACGGCAATAATCTCTGCTTTGGTCGTTACATCCGAGTCCGCATCCGTTTTGATGTTCGAACCCCCCTTCGACGAGGATCTAAAATCAAACTCGGGGGAGACGGTGAAACTCGCTGGGTCGATTTTAAATACGAGAAGTTACCACTCTTCTGCTTCAGATGTGGACTCTTATCGCACACTCTCCGCGATTGCTTGTCCCCGGAGTCAGACCCACTGCAAGCTCTGCCATATGGGCTCTTCCTCAATGGCTCCTCCCTCCGGCTTGCCTCTGGCCGCTCCCCAACCCAGCCTCGCCGGGGTCGGATGACTCCGCCCTCTCCCAACCCCGCCGTCACTCTGACGCCCCCATCCCCCATTGGCCACCACATCCCGCTGGTCCAGAATCCTTCGCCCCCAGAAATTCCGGCATCCTCATCTCCTGATCCCGTAAATCTCGCTGCCACGTCACCCAAACTTTCCCTCCCAACACACACCAGTTTGAATTCCCCCATTAAACCCGCCCCCAAAAATCTCGGTCTCACTCCTCCATCCCCTTTACCTCGCGATAATTTCCCTCCTGACCTCCCCTCTTATCGCCTCAACGATTCCAATCAAATCTGCTCTCTAAATGCCCTTCATTCTCTCTCCGAAAAATCTACTCCTATCCCTAACCCTACGGGTCAACCCCCTTCTAATGCGGCTAAAACTCTTTCCCAAACTTCCGCTGAGTTCCCTTCTGTCCAATTTCCCTTTATACCCCCAGGTCTTGAGTCTTCCATTCCTACCCTTAATGATATACCCATATCACACTTTCCCCACTCCCCGTCCCAAAGCCCTCCCTCACCAACTCCCAGTGTCATCCCCTCCAACTCGCCAGACCCTCCCCACCTAACCTCTCTCCATCCTCAAATACCCATCCTTCCCCATCCCTCCTCAACCCCTCTTCCCCTCCATAAGGACTCCCAAGCCTTCTCTGTGGGTCTCTCGTCCACAGACTTCCCTCTCCCAGCGAAAAAATGGAAGAAAGTGGCGAGGGAAGTGGGTAAGGTAAAGGCTTCTCGTTCCTTGACGGCCAAAGCTCAGAAACGCAAGCCATCGGGCGTCTCTCTTTCTACTGGTGAAAAGCTCAGGAAAACAGTGGATGATGCTTCCATCTCCACCCCAGGATCGGCGGCGACTGCCTCGCAGTCCCGCCGGGTCCAATGAATTGCCTGGCGTGGAATGCTCGGGGTTTGGGGAACCCCGAGTCATTCCTGAGACTCAAAGGCCTCCTCCAAGGTCTTTCCCCGGGTCTGGTCTTCCTTAGTGAGACTAGACTTCATGGCAAGCGTGCTCGTGATCTCGGGCCCAGGCTTGGTTTCCCTCACTCCCTCGCAGTGGACAGTCGTGGTCTGAGTGGGGGTCTTCTTCTCTTATGGCAAGCTGATTGGATTGTGGATGTTAAAAGCTACTCTCCTGGGCACATCGATTGTGTCATTACAGACCCGCTTGACCGCGTTTGGCGTCTTACGGGTTTCTACGGCCACCCTTGTCGGGATCAGCGTTCGCACTCCTGGGACCTCCTCCGACGCCTCTTCTCTCTCTCCTCTCTTCCTTGGTGCTGCTTTGGGGACTTCAACGAAATCCTTGACTATAGGGATAAAGTAGGGGGTTCTTCAAGACCAAGACCGAGCATGTTTGACTTCGGTATCTGCCTCGACGATTGTGGGCTCAGAGACCTCCCCTTCAGTGGGGCTCGGCTGACTTGGGATAATGGTCAGAGTGGTTCTTCTAATATCCGCGAGAGGTTAGACCACGTGGTGGCAAGCGATGCTTGGTCGGATCTCTTCTCGTTCTCCCAGGTGGCTCACCTGGGCTTCCACGGCTCTGACCACCGGGTCATTCAGGTCCTCCTGGACCCCAAGACAGTCTCCAGGGCCCCCGTTTCCACTGCCTTCAGATTCGAGCCTTGGTGGATTAAAGAGGATGGTTGTCTGGAGACAATTAAGCAAGCTTGGAACTCCGGCGACCAGTCGATCTCTGGAGACTCTTTGGCGGCTTGTCTCAAAAACTGTGGCGACTCTCTCCGGGGCTGGAGTCGCGAGAATTTTGGGATTATCCCCAAGCAAGTTCGTGCCACGGAGAAGTTGCTCTTCTCTCTCCAAAATGGGAGTCGGTCTGCTGCCAATGTCTCTCTCATCAGGGATACTGAGAAGTCCCTCTCCCGCTTGCTTGTTCTCGAAGAGCGCCACTGGAAACAACGCTCGAGGATAGATTGGCTGCGCTTTGGTGACGCTAACACAAAATTCTTCCACGCCAAGGCTCGGGGTCGTCGGAAAAAAAACTTCATCAAGGGGCTGGAGGATGATGGCGGGTCTTGGTTCGAGGATCGTGATAACATAGCCCGCCTCGCTGAAAATTACTTTTCCGACATCTTCAGCTCTTCCTCCCCTTCCACCGACAACCTGCTTGTCTTCGAGGATACGCCTATGGCCAGCCTTGATCTAGATAGCAGAACAGCCCTGGATATCCCTTTTTCTCCTGAAGAGGTAAAGCAAGCTCTCTTTGATATGGGTGCCGATAAATCCCCAGGCCCGGATGGCTTCCACCCAGCTTTCTTTCAGAATGCGTGGAGTATTGTTGGTCCCAGGGTCTCCGAGGTGTGCCTGGCAGTCCTCAATAATGGTGCTTCGGTCAGCCCCTTTAACCATACTACGATCACCTTGGTCCCTAAAGTGAAGATGCCAAGGAACTTAAAAGACTACCGTCCAATCAGTCTCTGCAATGTGACGTACAAGATCATCACGAAGACCCTCGCTAACAGATTGAAGCATTTCCTCGAACCCATCATCTCTCCGACTCAGAGTGCCTTCGTCCCGGGTCGCCTTATCACGGACAACATTATCGTGGCCTTCGAAACTCTACACTCGATGTCTCGTCGGAAGAAAGGTAATAGAGGCTGGTCTTGTATGAAGTTGGACATGAGCAAAGCTTTCGACCGCGTAGAATGGTGTTTCATCGATACGATGCTTCGGAGGCTCGGTTTCAGTGACAAGTGGAGGCATTTGGTTATGGATTGTATCTCGACCCCGACGTACTCATTCAATATTAATGGCGAAGTTGTTGGCAATGTTACTCCTTCCCGAGGGATTAGACAAGGTTGTCCTCTCTCTCCCTACCTCTTTCTCATCTGTGCTGAGGGTTTCTCTTCTCTTATCCGGGGCTCGACTATGGCCAAGCAGTTAACGGGTTTCGCTAGTGGACCAAGGGGCCCTCGGATTGATCACCTTTTTTTCGCGGACGACTCCCTTATTTTCTGCCGAGCCAGAGTTTCTGACCTCCAGACCTTGAAAAGGGTGTTGAGGAGCTACGCAGAGGCTTCGGGGCAGATTATTAATTTCCAGAAATCCAGCATCCGGTTCAGCCCCAATGTCTCCTGGGAGGACAGGAAATCCCTCAGTGACTTCATGGGCATCCCTGAATCAGCCCTGCTTGACTCCTACCTTGGTCTCCCTCAATTCGTTGGCCGTCGAAAAAAGATTGTCTTTCAAGGGGTCTGTGACAAAGTGCGTTCCCGCCTTTCTTCTTGGAAGAGTCGGATGTTCTCTCAAGCCGGTCGCGAAACTCTGATTAAAGCAGTGGCTCTTGCGCTCCCCACTTATGCCATGAGTGTTTTTCGTGTCCCTGTTTCCCTTTGCTCGGAGATGGAGGCACTTATGGCCCGGTTTTGGTGGGGTGGGGACCCTGATAACCGGAAAATCCACTGGGCATCCTGGGATAAACTCTGCCTCCCGAAACTTGATGGTGGGCTCGGGTTTCGTGACCTTGGTCGTTTTAATCAGGCTCTCTTGGCTAAGCAGGGCTGGCGCATCATATCTCGACCCTCCTCGCTCGCCGCTAAGGTACTAAAGGCTAAATACTTTCATGCTGACTCGTTTATGTCTACTCGAGTTAAATCAGGGGCTTCTTATCTCTGGAGGTCCATCTTGTGGGGACGAGAGGCTCTCGATAAAGGCCTCCGTTGGCAGATTAAAGATGGCGCGAATACTCGGGCCTTCTCCGACAAATGGCTCCCGCGAGAACCCAGCCTCTCAGTTCTGACCTCTCCTCCGCCGATCCATGCCAACCTCCGAGTCTCTGAGCTTATCCACCCCAACTTGCGCACTTGGAATGAAGGCCTGGTGAAGGAGATCTTTTGGCCACCAGATGTTGAGTCGATCCTCTCCATCCCCTTAGGCCTCCATTCTGCCCCGGACTCCCTCCTCTGGCACTACGACCGCTCGGGAGAATACACTGTTAAATCAGGTTACCGGCTGCTCACGTCGTCCTCGTCCGAGACCTCTTCTTCCTCTCCGGCCACGAATTTCTGGAAGTCCCTTTGGCATCTCCCCATTCTCCCGAAGATTAAAATCTTTATGTGGCGGCTTGTTAACGACGCTCTCCCGACCTTTGAAGGCCTTGCCCGCAAGCACGTCCCTGTTCCGCGCTCCTGCCCTCGTTGTGGTGCCTTCGAATCCTCTGAGCACATCTTCTTCCTCTGCCCTCCTGTCAGGAAAATGTGGCGGCTTTCCACTATCGGTGATCGTCTTCAGAGGTACCACCTAGTTGGCTTCGAGAATCTTTTGAAATCCCTTTGGTCAGAGCTAGCCGGAGATGAACGTCCCCAAGTCGCCACCATATGCTTTCTCATTTGGAAGTCCAGAAATGACCTCGTGTACAGCTCCACCTCCACCACCATCGCTGACATTCCGGAATTGGCTAGCTCCTGGGTCCATGAGTTCCAAGCTGCAACAAGGCCCGCTTCACCCAGAAAGCCCCGTGCAAAACCGGGCTGGACGCCGCCTAATGCTGGAAAACTGAAGATGAATGTGGACGCTTCGATTTCTAAAGATGGCCGGGGATCCGGGTTTGGGGGTGTAATCAGAGATGCTACGGGGTCCTTTATTGGTGCTTTTTGCAGCCGTGTTCCTGTGACCCATGATCCTCTCGTCGCCGAATGTCTTGCTCTCCGTGAAGGCCTTTTGTTTGCCAAAACCCAAGGTATTTCTGTGGATGTGGTGGAAAGCGACAACCAATCCCTGGTTAACGCTATCCATTCTCGGAATCCCCCGCTCCTCATCAAACCCCTCATCACCGACCTTCGCCTTCTCCTCGCCGACGCTGGAGACTGCTCGAGTTTTTTCATCCCTCGCACGGGGAATGAAGTGGCTCACACTCTAGCGCGTTTGTCTTTTTCTTTTTCCAACGCTGTTTGTTGGCTTTTCGATTGTCCGCCCTGTATTAAACATGTTCTAGCTTCCGATTTGGTTGCTAAAGATTAATGAAAAGGCACTCTCGATTCAAAAAAAAAAAAAAAAAAAAAAAAAAACAAAGACACCTTCCTTTCAATCACATTCACTACGTATTTACATGCCACGGGAATGACACTATATTAGGATGGTATTATATGATTATGAATATAAAAATCATCCCATCACATTTCTTAAAATCTAGATCTCCAATAATTGGTGAATTTAACTTCTTAATCTAGTGAAATTTAATAAAATTTTGTGAAAGATATGGTGATTATAGCTTGAGAAGTATAATTTCTTACATTCTTTTTTTATATAAGTATTTCAAGAGATGATAATTGAGTTTTTGGATTTCACTAAAATTTTAAAATGAATATTAGTTTTATCGAGACATTTTAAATGGTCAATTGCTCAGACTCTTTTTTTTTTTATGAGAAATATAATTTATGTATAAAAATACTGTACGTTGAAGAATAAAAACTCTATCAATAATAGAATATCTAGCAATTAAATAAATTAATTGTCCATAAAAAAAAGCGACACCAGCAACAAAGAAAGAAGACCCATCAAAGAAAAGTGCACTATAGACTGCAGACCACATTAACGGTCGAAGATATATATATATATATATATATATATATATATATATATATATATATATATATATATATATATATATATATGTATTATGAGCGATTCAAAGTGATTTGCCCATAATTATACTACCACTTTATTCTTGAAAGATAGATAAAAGCTAAATACATGAGATAAATTAAACCTAAACTCGATAAAAAAGAAAATTGACTCTCTAAAACATGAAACTTCATCTTTTGCATCCGACTCATAAACTGGAGAGATTTCCATCAAAGTCACAAATTCGGCTCCAAATTGCAAATGAGTCACGACGAAAAAAGGTGTTGCATAGATGTCACTTTTATAAAAAAAAATAGGACCAAAATACCCTTACGCAGATTTCAAAGTAGACTCGCAGTCAAATATTTCGAAAAAAAAGTAGACTCACAGAAGAAATTACAAAAAGTAGACTCGCAATCAAATATTTCGGAAAAAAAAATAGACTCACAGAACAAATTACAAAAAGTAGACTCGCAGTCAAATATTTCAAAAAAAAAAGTAGACTCCTTTCGAACACGAGACCGCCGTCGCTGCTTCCGAGCAGGACGTCCATCGCCATTGCGTTCCCGGCCAGCATCACGCTCGCCGCCGCCGCCGCCACTCCGACGTCCCTCAGGGACGCCTTCACGGCCGAGCACGGCTTCGTCGCCGCCTCCTCCTCGCGATTCTTAGATCTAGATCTAAGAATCGCGTCGGATTCCGGGTTCACGCTCGACGAAGTCGCACGGTTCTGCAGATCCACTCCATCTCCGACCACCGCCGCCTTCGCTCGCACCCCTGGACGCTCCGGCGCGACTCGGCCGCCAGCCTCTTTCTCCGGCGGGCTGGTTTGCGCGGTCTGCAGAACCCGCTCCACCATCCTCGTGAGTTGAGCGAATTTTACGTTCGAATCGCGCTGAATCTCATCGAATCTCCGCCGGAACCAGCCTCTTTTGTAGGTGAGGGTAATTTAGACTTTCTATAGGTGACAAAAATGCAAATAAGTGATACGGATGCAATTTTAGCAAATAAGTGACACAAATGCAAGAAATGGCTGAAGTTGTGACTTCAGCCGCAAATGCTGAGATGTAGGCAGTCTTTGCTTCTTTGAAATAGAAGTTGTCTTCAAAGTCATAAAAAAATTCAGTGATAAATTATGCGAAAATTTAGATGATAGCATCAATGTCGATGCGATTGGAATAACCTGTGACCACGGTCAGAGTGAAGCATCGACATCTTACCGTTTGAAAATTATAAATTTTTGTTTTGACACAATTTTGTTGGGCCAGATATGCACGGAAAATACAAAATTAGAACATTAGCCTTTAGAAAGCCCAATAAAAATAGAAATGTTTTTTATTTTATTTTATTACAATTATCAAACCGACAGTTTAGCCGGCTAAGTTCGTTATTATCGTTGTTTGATTAAAATAAAACCAAATCGTCAGCCAAAATCACGCTCACTAACCAACCATGAAACAATCATCACCCTGGCCCCGCAGATCCGACGGCTGTCCCTTCCCCTTCCTTCCCTCGCGGAAGATCAACGGCCGAAATCACCCGCCTCGTCCTCCGCCGCCGGAGGTCCGAGACTTCTCGTCCCTCCCGTACGACGTCGTCGCGAGGATCGCCTCGTCGTTCGGCGCGGCGGACCTCCGGGCGGCGTCGCTGGTCTGCCGGTCGTGGCGCGAAGCCCTCCGGTCGCTCGCGGAGGCGATGGCTCTTCTTCTGCAAGGGAAGAGGCTCAAGCACGGTCGCGGCGGCGTTAAGACCGACCTCCAAAAGGCGCTGATTTCGTTCCTCGGAGGCGCTCGGCGAGGCTCGTCCATGGCGATGGTCGACGCTGGTCTGCTCTATTGGCAGACCGGACGGAAGGAAGAAGCCGTCGCGATGTACCGGAGAGCCGCCGCGATCGGCGATCCCGCCGGCCAGTTCAATTTGGGCGTTTCTTGCTTGCAAGGTATAGCGAAACCCACTGAGTTTTTTTACTGAGTTGTGAAGATTCTAATTTAGGTTTTGTAATTAACTGTTCAGTTGTTTCAACTTTTAACAATTTGAAGAATCTAAGGTCAACTATCATTTTGTGTTGATGCTTTGAACGGTACTGACAGTTCTGATTAGCATCGTATCGTCTAGTTAGTATATCAATTTTGAAGAATCTATGGTCAGGTATCTTTTGTGTTCATAGTTTGTACATTACAGACAGGTCTGATTAACATCGTCTAGTTAGTATAACAATCAATTTGGAGAATCTGTGGTCAAGTATCTACTGTGTTCATTTCATAATTTATACAGTACAGACAGCTCTAATTCTGATTATCATCGTCTAGTTAGTATAACAATTTGAAGAATCTATGGTGAAGAATCTGATTAGCTTCGTCTAGTTAGATTAACAATTTGAACAATCTATGATCAAGAATCTGATTAGCAACGTCTAGTTCGTTTAACAAGTTGAAGAATCTGTGGTGGTCAAGTATCTATTGTGTTCATCTCATAGTTTATACAGCACAGACAGCTCTGATTAGCATCGTCTAGTTTGTTTAACAGTTTGGAGATTCTATGGTCAAGAACCTGATTAGCATCGTCGAGTTAGTTTAACCATTTGAAGAATCTAAGGTCAACTATGTGTCCATAGAATACCTTATACGGTACAGACAGTTCTGATTAGCATCGTCTAATTAGTTGAACAATTTGAAGAATCTTCGGTCAATTATATTGTGTTAATTCCATAGTTTATACAGCACAGACAGCTCGATCAGCATCGTCTGGTTAGTTTGACAAATTGAAGAATCTAAGGTCAACTCAATTTTTTTTTCTTCTGTTTGTAGTTTATATACAGTACAGACAGTTCTGATTAGCGTCGTCGTATCTGTGTGTAGCTGAACCGCCAAATCCTAGAGAAGCAATCAGATGGCTGTACAAATCAGCCATGTCCGGTCACGTCCGCGCTCAATACCAACTCGCGCTTTCTCTGCACCGAGGCCACGGGGTCGAAATCAATATGGAAGAAGCCGTACGAAAAACGAATCTCTTTTTTTCGGTCGTTTTATCCAGAAATCAGTGATGTTGTGAATCTTTAAGAACAAAGCTGGTTTCTGACGAATTATTGTTGCTTGCTCTGAAAACAGGCCCGATGGTATTTGAAAGCCGCGGAGGGTGGGTATCTTCGTGCTATGTATAATGTTTCTCTCTGCTATTCAGTCGGTGAAGGCTTTTCGCGGAATCACCGGTTAGCCAAGAAATGGATGAAGCGCGCCGCGGATCGAGGTCATACCAGAGCTCAAGCTGAGCATGGGATTACTCTCTTTTCTGTAAGCTTTGTTTTTTTTTTTTTAATATAATTATTTATTTATTTATTTGTTTTTTAGTTAGCATTGCGATAAGAACCTTGTATGGTGTGAATGCTTGTTATATTGGTGACTGAGAGATTCATCCCATAACTTCCCCGGCTGTTTTGATTCTGAGTCGAATATTATCTTAGTGAGAAGCATTTCAAAGGATAAATGTGCTATTTCCCTCTAAGATTCGCTAAACCCCGATCTTCGGTTAATTAGTAAAACGGCTTAGCCCGAGTTTTTTTTTTTTTTTTTTGGACAGGAAGGAGAAATGCTAAAAGCATTCGTGTACCTGGAACTAGCGAGCCGTGGCGGTGAAACAACCGGAACCCATGTGAAGAACGTGATTCTCCAGAAACTGTCGGGACCGTCGCGTGACCGGGCTCGCCTACTCGCCGATACCTGGCGGGCTTCTTGAGCTTCTTGTTTTCCTTTCATGGTAACATCATATACTAACTAAATATAAACATAATTCAGACTCTTGTTTTCTTGTTTATTGTACCCAAGCAAAATCTGCTGGGCTATTTGTTTCTAGTTCTACACACAGTGAAAAAAATATATCTTCTCCGTTTTCTCTTCTTAATCTTAATAAAGTCCCACTTTTGTCTTCATGTGCAGAGGTATGATGAAATTGTGCGCTTTTCGGCCACGGTTCTGGTTTGAAGAATCAGTTCACGCAGAGCAGATATGGTTTCAGTAAGGCTTCTTTGTACTTCAACCAAATCAATTTACTGGCATTGTCCAACTTCTTTTAGTGTATTATCTTCTGGGTTCATAGGAAGATGTAGAATCTAACAACCCCAGTTGATTGAGGAATGTCATACCTTCGAACAGTAATGGCTTTATACACCAGTCTCATCTTATTCCAAAACAACAGAGCAGATCTGAATATGTCCGGAAATTACGACGAAATCACCTTGTTCCTGATATTTACTTTTTATATGCGTGTCTATATAATATATATACATTGAAATTGAAAGCCATAAGTTATCACCAAAAAAAAAAAAAACATACACAAGGCAACTTTGTTTAAGGGGATAGCTGATCTTAGAGTTGGAGGGGAAAAAAAAGATTACATTCTGTAATTTCCTTTATACTAATAATAATAATAAATAAATAAAAACCCACTCTACAAACCAGAAGCTACAACATGTGATGTGAGGTATATAGTAAATAGTATATGGTAAAACAAATAAAAAGCTCAACCAAACTGTGCATATTTTTTTTTACCTCCTAAACTACTATGTTCTCCTCCTAAGATGGGATAAAGAAAGAAGGTGAATCAGGGCACGAAGGAAAACCTCTGAGAATGGCCCGGGGGTTGGTGATAGAGGTTGAGATGGTAAATGGCCTTGGGCACGAGCTCCTTGAGCCTCGGGTGCTGCGAGACCACGGCCCGGTCAACGCCCTCGAGCGCGGTCAACACCCGGGGCTGGTCTAGCCCGTCCGCATCTCCGCCGGAGTGCAGCGCGAGGCAGCAGAGCAGAACCGTCCCGTGGAGCACCGCCCCGGGCTCTCCGCTCCGCAGCAGCCTCAGCGTCGGAGCAACGCCCCCGAGCTCCACCACCGCCCTCGAGTGCTCGCTCCGGAGGAAATTCTCGGGCCCCACGAACTTCCCGAGCGCCTCCGCGGCCTCGACTCCTGCGGGTCCCCCGAGGCTCCGCACGAGCGGCGCGATCACTTTCGGGCTCTCCCTCGCCGGAAACGTCCTCGCCAGCGACCCGAGCGACCTTATCGCCGGGACCCGCAGCTCCGTCCCGTCGTCGTCCTCGCTGGCGAGCCGGACGAGCTGTTCCACGGCGGCCTTGGCCGCGTGGGAGTTCGTCTTGAACGCCGAGCGTCGGAGATCCGCGTCCGATTCGGCGGCGGCGGCGATCTCCGCGATCGCCATCAGACAGTTGAACCGTAAATCCCCGGACTCGCTTCCGACCATGTTGGCGAGGCAGAGGAGACCTTTGGTCTCGGCGATTTTTTGGCTGTTTCCGGGGCTGCCTCGGGAGAGCTTCCACAGCGCCTCCGCGCACGCGAGCTTCAGAGCTTCCTTGACCTCCGGCGGCTCGTTCTCTCTCTCCCGCCGGTTGATTCCGCTCCCGGAATTCTGGTACTCTTTCACGATCGAGTGGATGCTCGGGATCACCGTCGGATCGTTGTTGCTCTCGAACGAGAGGAGCGTGACGAGCGGTCGGATCGCGTTCTCCGTCGCGAAATCCTCTCTGGCGTCGGAGTCGTTCTCGGCCATCCTCGCGACGAGCCTCGCGGCCTCGGTTTGGACTCTCGCCGGAGAGTTCGCGAGGACGTTGACGATCGCGGTGACGCCGGAATCCTCCACGATCGCGTGGACCCTCGCGCGGTCGTTCGCCAGGTGGCGGAGCGCCACCGCGGCGGCGATCTTGGCCTCCGGCGGCGACGAGGGGTCTTTCAGGGGCTTGAGGAGCGGAGAGACTCCGTTCTCTTCCACGATGATTTTCTTGTTCCGGTCGTTGTCTTGGGCGAGCGAGGCGAGCTGGTTCGTGGCGTCGACTCGCTCGGAGACGGAATTGCTCATCTGCACGGCGGCGATGGAGGACCAGACCCAGGAGATGATCGGATCATTGCTCGCGATCGGAGGGAGAGACACGATCCCTCCGCCGCCGTCTCCGTCGAATATTCCGACCAGCCACTTCAGATCGCCGACGGAGGATTCGAGAAGACTGAAGACCTTGCGGAAATCGGCGCCGCCGGTGATCCTCACCACGCGGCGGAGGAAGAAGCTTCTGTTCTTGCCGCACCTCCGGGAGAGGTTCAGAGCCCGCTCGAGGTTCCTCGAGACCTCCGCCGCCACGCGGCGGATCGGGCGGTCGTAGAGCGGCGGCGACGACGGTACGGCGGCGATTCGGACCATGTGTCGGAGCATCTGGAGAATCCGGTCGACGTGTTTTCCGATCTCGGAGAACTCGAGCTTGAAGGACTCCGCTTCGTTCACCGCCGCTCGGACTCTCTCCGCCACCATGATCGGATACGAGAGCTCGTCCTCGATTCGCTTCCTCTCGGGAAGGTCCTCCGGCGAGGAAGGTGACATCGGAGAAATTTGAAGCTCAGTTTGTGTGACGAGTCTTCTTCGCTATCAGTCAAACATTCGAAGTCGTAAGCGAATTCTTGTTTTTGTTTACGGGATTCGATGTCTCGCGTTTCAGTTATTTCATTCTCTTTCTCTCTCTCTCTCTCGCATGTTTTTGTGTCCGTATTAATTTATTATTGAAACACAACAAAAATACCTCCGCTGTTTATTATTATTATTATTATTATTTATCTTGGACTATACATTATGCCAGTTTAGGGACAGAGAAAATATCTAAAGAATTATAAAAATACCAAATATAATGTTTTTAAAATAATAATTTATTTGATCACTTTTAAATTTAAAATATCTTTATTTTATACTATTTTCTTATCTTATTTAATTATTTTATTTTTTCTGTATTTTTTTAGATGACGTTGAACATGTATTTTTTAAGTAATATTTATCAAATTAGCTCTTAGAAAATACTATAATATATATATATATATATATATATCAATATATTTAATTTTATTAAAAAAAGGGAATATATCCTTTTATTACTTACTTTATTAGATGATATATACAAATTTTAAGTTTATATAGAAGAAACACGACTATATAACTTATATGATAAAATAAATAAAAACCGAAAGGGTTAAGATGTTTATTCGTATTATTTAGAGATATAGGAAAGTTCGATGAGCCTTCGTTGACGCGTGGGTGAGGCTTTAGAGTGTTAGCGACTCTAGAAAGAACTTTTACAAGAGCATCTCCTCCAATCATTGAGAAACTCAAATTTTATAAATGAAGTTAAAGTTTTTCGATAATAAAAACACTAAGACTTTAAAACTTTATATTTCAGGTAATTTTGACACCAAATGAATAGTGTTATACCAAATTTAATATAATATTATTTAGGGTCGGCTAAAGAACTAGTCAAAATGACACTCCTACTTTAAAATTATAGTCAAACTATTAACATATTTAGGAAAATAGCCAATTTTTCATGACAACATTCCAATATTCCAATTATACCCTTAGGTCAATATTATTAACTATCATAGTAAATAATATTATCTATAACAAAAAAATTAGTAAATCTAATTAACAATAACAAAAACTATATTAAATCTTATTTGTCGTAACAAGAATAATAGTAAATCTTATTTACCGTAACAAGAACAATAGTAAATATTATTTACCATAACAAGAAAACAATAAATTTTATTTACCGTAATAAGAACAACAGTAAATATTATTTACCGTAACAAGAACAAAAGTAAATTTTATTTACCGTAACATTTTGTAGTTAATCTAACAGGAAAAGTATCAGAGATGAGGACTTGGTTAATCTAAAAGTAAATACGATTTACTAATTATTTCCGTGAACAATCGAGGACTAACAATCCGACAGTAAATCATATTAACCATTGAGTAAATCATTCGTTTCTATGGTAAATATGACTAGTTAATCTAACAGTAAATACGATTTACTATATTTCCTTGAACAATCGAGGACTACAAATCCGACAGTAAATCATATTAACCATTGCGTAAATCATTCGTTTCTATGGTAAATATAACAGTAAATCCGATTTATTTAGACTCGGAGTTCAACAAGCTGGTCCATTATAGTAGATACTTATTTCTGTTACTTAATATATTTTTTAATAGTGATAATACAAAATTTGTTGTTAAAAAAAAAAAAAAAAAAAAGATTTTTACTCAAGGTGGGGAAAAAGAGTTGAACGAACGAAACCAACCAACTCTTCAAGAAAGAGCTAAAACAAACACAGCGACGGAGATCTCAAGAAACCAAACAAAAATAAAAACACCATCATAAGAAGAGTTTTAAACATCAACAACAACACCATTCATCTACAAATTCAAAACTCGAGAACTCCAAATCCCGAAATCAATCCAATCAACGCAATGCTTCAGTAGCAATTCCACTACCGAATAATCCCCATTTGAATGACAACGACACAATCATCATCAAAGCATTCAATGTCGTCAGTGAATCGAGCCTTCGAATCGTCGGTTCGGCGACGCGGAGAGATCTGAACGTGAAGACGCCGGCGGAACTTCGGCAGAGAGCGGCGGTTGGATTGGATGGATCACTGTTCACGGAAATTCTGAGATGTGCCACGTCGATCACGGCAGCGTTTCCAAGATCGGCCGTGCCAGCGGATCGGATCGATGAAGCTGTCTCTGTTGTTGAGCAGTGTTCGTCAGAGCTGCGTTCTGTTGCTGGAGGTTTCGACGGCGGTCGGAGCGAGCGCCGTCAGAGCGACGAGGGAAACGGCGGCGGCTTTGGCGGCGGAGTGGCGGAGGAAGATGGACGCGGCGGACGAGGACAAAAGCTTGCGATGGGAGGAGAATCGCCATTGCAGCTCCAACGATGGTGCGATCCGTGTCCGGCCGGAACGATGGAGAACGAAGACATCATTGCAGCTCATGGAATGTGGCCGGAGGGTTCGAAGATAGGGTTCAGATCTGGTTTCGTTGGATCTCGCTTTTTCATTTTGGTTTGGTCCTTGTTTCGTATCAGATAAAAGAAAGGGAATGACATTTTCGGAATTCTAATCAATATTGGCTACTTCCCTAAATTAATTAATAGTTTGGCTATTATTTTAATGTTACTCTTATTAAAAGGCTAGATACTAACAAATCTCTATTATTTATTTGTCGTGAAGATTATAGCGAATATTTAAATATTATTATAATTTAATTTATTCATAATTTTTAATTAAAAGTGCATATTTTAATTAATCTAAGTTTAATCAATTTATTTTTTTTAGTTTGAAGTTTTGTTTATAATCCAAATTAATTTCTTCAATACCACTTTAATTAAGTCAATAATTTTAAAAAAATTATAGATATTATTACTACAAAAGTCTTAACATTACAATAAATACTAATACAAAGATTAAAGATAGAAGTGCTCATTTTGCACTACGTGATGCATTGATAGATCATTTGTAAAATGAGTATACGAATAAAAACTAATTCAATTAGTAATGTGTAATTTTCATATTTATGTCTTTTATAATGGTGTATTTTTTTTATTTCCTAAAAAATATTGTATTATTTATGTAATGAAATTTATTAATTTTCACTTTTATTAATTACATTTTTTATTTTTAAATAATTTATTATTGATAAATAAAATACAATTATATTTTTATATATCTAATTAGCCATTACAAATAACTATTGAGACTCAGCGAGAATTGCTTTGTATTTGTTAGTCAGCTTAGTCAGCGTTGGTCGTTGGTCAGCGTTGATATTCAGCGTTTTAACTTTCCTGTGTTGTTTTACTTTTTTAACCTTGCTTGTTATTTGCAAGTGATGGTTTTTTTGTCTTTTCGGTATAATAGTTACCGTTAGGCTTTATATAAGCCTTGTAATCCTTTCTTTCAAATTAATAAAAAGTTTTTCGAGGTTTTCTTTTCTTCGACTCTTCTCTCTGAAGTTCGATCCCCAAACCCTAAATCTCCGATTCAGATCTTGAAATGGTATCAGAGCGACTTTCGCTTCTCTGAGACTGATCGGAAATCCTGTGCATCATCTTCCTCTCTCCTTGATTTCTTTCTTGTTCTGCGACAATGTCAACTGAAGAATCAATGACCGAAGAGATGTCGGCGATTAGGAATGCTGTGAAGAAAACTTCGAGCGATGAGATCATTGATCCCTATTTTCTGCATCATTCAGATTCCTCGGGGATGATCTTGGTTACTCAACCAATGAATGGTGAGAATTACCATTCTTGGAGTCGATCGATGAAAATGGCGCTCTCTATCAAGAACAAACTCGGATTCATCGATGGATCGCTAGACAAGCCAGATGGATCGAATTTTGGTCTTCTCAATGCCTGGCAAAGGAACAATAACATCGTCATATCTTGGATTCTCAATTGCTGCACCAAAGAAATCGCATCGAGCATCGTCATCAGCGATTCAGCAACTGATGTGTGGAAGGATCTTCAAGAGAGGTATGAGCAGAGCAATGACCCTAGGATCTTTGAGCTTAGGCAAGAAATCATGAACCTCGTCCAAGATCAGAGTTCTGTTGGCGTATACTATACAAAACTCAAGACTCTTTGGGAGGAACTGAGTGTCTACAAGCCGCCGTGTGCCTGTTCGTGTGGAGGATCGAAGGATCTACTCAATTTCATGCAAAATGAGTATGTGATGAAATTTCTGATGGGATTGAACGACTCTTTCAACACTGTCCGAGGCCAGATCCTTCTTCTTGATCCTTTACCGCCAATCAATAAGGTCTTTTCCATGGTGTGCCAATATGAGAAGCAGAGGTCGGTGAGCCACAACAATCTGACTCACCAAGACCAATCCAATTCTGTGGCGATGGCTCTCAATGATCAGAAGAAACCTAACAACAAGAAGGAGCGGCTCTTTTGTACACACTGCAAGATGACCAACCACACTGCAGATAAGTGTTTCAAGCTCCATGGATATCCTCCGGGATACAAACCCAAGGGAAGGAACCAGGCGAACGTGGCTGCAAGTGGAACTGATGGAAAGCAAGAATCAAGTGGAGGCACAATGGCAAATCTGACAAATGATCAGATCCACCAAATCATCAACATGCTCTCAAATCAGATCACCACTCCAGCGCCACCAGAAGGTCACATAGACATCAACATGACGTCTTTCCATACAGGTTCTTGCTGTTTAAATAAGGGATCAGGTTGTATTGCTCTCTCTAATCTCAATTGGATAGTTGATTCAGGAGCCACACGCCATGTATGTGTGAATAGGAATTTTTTCTCTAGTATGAAAATCTTGAAGACCTCTACTGTTACTTTGCCTAATCACACAGTGATTCCTGTACATTATTATGGTGATGTTGTAGTCAACATGAATCTGATGCTCAAAGATGTTTTGTTTATTCCTGATTTCAAGTTTAATTTGATTTCAGTACATTCTTTGACATCAGATTCTACTGTGATGGTGACCTTTACAAAAAGTGAATTCATTGTACAGGATATGGTGACGAAGAGGATGATTGGCAAGGGTGAAGAACATGAGGGGCTCTATGTGCTGAGGAATGATCAAGCTACTCATGTCAGCAATGTTACAGCTCATACTTGGCACAATAGGCTCGGCCATCTCTCATACAAGAGATTGGAATCCCTGAAACCTAAGCTTTCTTATACTCTTTCTGATAAAAATAATCCTTGTCATATATGCCCTTTAGCTAAGCAACGTAGACTACCTTTTACCTCTAACAATCATCTGTCTGACAAGAACTTTGACCTTATCCACTGTGATGTGTGGGGACCATATTCTGTTACCTCACACTCAGGATATAGATTCTTTCTCACTCTTGTTGATGATTGTAGTAGGTTTTGTTGGGTTTACCTCATGAGAAATAAAATAAATGTTCATTACCTGATTCCTAAGTTTTGTGCTATGGTCAAAAACCAATTCTCCTGTACTATAAAACAGTTTAGATCAGATAATGCCAAGGAATTAGTTTTTGCAGATTTTTTCTCCAAGCATGGGATTCTACACCAATACTCTTGTGTAGAAACCCCTCAGCAAAATTCGGTGGTGGAGCGCAAGCATCAACATATCCTCAATGTGTCAAGAGCCCTGTATTTCCAAGCTCAAATTCCAATTGAATATTGGTCAGAGTGTGTTATGACGGCAGTATACCTCATCAACAGGACACCAACCCCTTTACTCTCCAATAAATGTCCTTTTAACATTTTATTTGGAAAAGATGTTATCAGAGCGATCTTCCGCATTCGATTTCTAGGTTATGGAGAAATCCACTTCGTCCTCCCCGATTTCCTCGACGATCGGAAAAGATCTCCGACGCGAGCCCGGTGGAATTTCACGAAGGTCAATTTCCTTTTATCTCCAAGTATTCCGGTTATTTAGCGCCTCTTTTTCTCGATTTCAAGTTCTTCTCACCATCGCTTCATCGACGGAAGAAGCTTCATCGACAGAGCGCATTGGAAGTTCGGAGTATTTTTTATCAAGATTCTAGTCCGGCGAATTCAAACCGTGTCATCAACAAGAATCTCTTGCCGGTGAGTCCTACCGTGTCATCTATCAAGATTCTTGCCAAGGAATTTCAAGCCGTTTCATCAACAAGAATCTATTTCCGGCGATTCAAGCCGTGTTAACTTTCAAGATCTTCCTCCGGCGAGTCCCACCATGCCAATATGATCAAGATTATACTCCGGCAAGTTTTGTCGAGTCAAGACCCTTCTCCGGTGAGTCCCCGCCGTGTCAAAGCCGTCAACAGCTCCTCCGATCTCTCTCTGCGAGCCATCCATGGCCAACGAAGAGAAATCTGCCTCTGGCTCGAGTTTCAAGAGAAGAATGATCGAGAAAAAAAAATCAGAAAAATGTCAAGCGAGTTCGGAGAATCGATGAGCTTCCCGCCGCAACAACACAGCCCGTCGATCTCAGGCAACAACGGCTCAAACGATGCCGGAGATTTTGCTAACCATTTCATCTAAAACCATTTATTAGAATAACTAATAAATATAACTAATAAAATTAAGATATTTCATCTAAAACCATTTAGATTAAAAAAGCTAATAAAAAAGTATATTATTAGAATATTTTATTATAGTGTAAGATATAGTGTAATATATTGAAACAAAAATATGGTATAAAAATTGCACTAAATGTAGTGTCAGATTTGGTGTCTTGACTGTAGATGCTCTAAAGACACTGATTTGTTTCGTTCATATCTTCTTTTATTTTGCTTTGGAAAATGCGTGGAAGTGTTCTTCTCATTATGAGACTTTGATATGGTCTTCTAAGTCTCGTTCTCAATTAATTCTTTTTACGTCTCTTTTGCAAAAACTATTTCACTCGTCACCCTTTGCTTCCGTATTTGTAGTTTGTTTGTACTCCTCTTTTTAATTTGTTCTTTAAGTTAAAGTTTTAGTGGTGAAGTAGTGTCTTGAAAATGATAAGTGGTCTTTTCTTAATTAATTATACGGAAAAAAGGGGACATGCCCTACATATTATCGTTTAATTACAGTCTTTCTATAAACACTCATGCCCACAAATATTGGTAACTGTTAGTAAAAATAATTAAAAGTTAAAACAGTTAATAGTAAAAAAAACAGTGTTGTTGGTTTTAAAGAAAAAAGTAAAATAAAGAAAACATTAAAGAAAATAATTATTTATATATTAAAAATTTGTAGAATATTTTATTATATTACCAAATTTTCTGTG
This sequence comes from Urtica dioica subsp. dioica, assembly GCF_054948205.1. Classification (NCBI taxonomy): domain Eukaryota; kingdom Viridiplantae; phylum Streptophyta; class Magnoliopsida; order Rosales; family Urticaceae; genus Urtica; species Urtica dioica. The sequence continues at coordinate 47,660,734 of NC_142758.1, read as the reverse complement.
GAGTAATATTTGAAAAGTCTACAGCTAACTTCCTTTTATTTTTAAAGAGACTTGCTTGCTACTGATAATTTATCCCTTTATTTGTTGGAAATTCCACAAACACTGATTTTGATGTCCATTCAAAGAATACCATTTTCAAAACTTCTACCAATACCAATTTACAATTTTGAAGCCACAAACAACCCATATACTAAAACTAACTATATTAAAAAAAAATGAAACATAAAAAAATAATAAAAAAAATAATGTAAACATTAAGGAAAATAACTTATTGCCTCCAGTTTGAAAAAAAAAAATAGACAGTCAGCCCTTTGATCAGATTTGTTGAATACGTTTTGAAAATATGTTATGCCATGGAATTTTTCATTATTCTTCTGGTAGTGGTAAATTCAGGACTAGCGCTAGCCTAATACTTTTAGAGACTCGAAGCAGGAGTTTAAGAAACAATTTTTTTTAGAACTACAGTTATTTATAATTATTATTTTTAACTATTTTTTTTTCGAGTAATGCATATAATATAAGCGAAAGGTACATAAAATAGACAATAGAACCCCTTGTGGCTATTCGATGACTGGTTCCAAAAACGAACTAGTCAAATAAGAAGAAGATCGTTGTCACAAAGTCAGGAACAAACTATTCGAAGTCGTATAACTCCACAATCGAAGTCTTAAAACTGATCGAGCACACGTATTCGATATTTAATTATTTATCACATGCAAATAACCAAACCAAAACACTTGAACAATAATTATTACCAGAGCACCACCGAGTCAGGTGCACAACAGTAGTTGCTAAATAACCGAAGGGTCGTAGGTTTGGGTGGAATAATGAAAAGTCATCACCTGAAAAAAAAAATGCAAAGTAGGAAAAAAAAAGAAAAAAGTAACTACATAAAATCTCGTATAGGATACTCATCATATTTTATATCTTTGTACTCGAAATCTTGTATTTTCATGAGATAATTATTATAATATTTTTGTTTGTCAAAATTTATTTGAATTCTGTCATTCATCACAAACATATGTGACATGTGATGGAAACCAACAATATATAGGGGAATTTACAAAAATAGCGTTGTAAGTATACTATTTCCAAAATAACTGTTATCTGAAATCATTTCAAAAATAGCCTTTCGTCAAACTGTAAACATTTATTTTCTTTAAAAATAAATTGTAAACTGTAAATGAAGTTAAATAGAGACCAAAAAACAAACAAAATTTTAAAAATATTGTAAACTTAGAAAAAAATTCATTAACAAATTGTTTACACCTTAAAAATGTTATTTTTATAGTAAAAATTTTAAATATGCAATTTTTTTATACAGTACAAGAAAAAAGCTATTAAAAACTATTTTCACAATATACATATGACTTGAGAAATTTCATTTTCTAGACTCTAAAGTAATGAAAATATCTCAATTAGATCCACTAGTTAAAAACTATCCAAAATTGGACTTTTGTACTAATTTCGGACAGAAATACCCCCAGTTCAAATATACCCTCTCTCTCACACTTCATCTCTTTCACTCTAACTTTCTCTCTCTTTCTCTCCCCAAATCCGAACGAACAAACCCAAATCCGAACGAGACAAGAAAAATCCGACCTTATCCATCAAAATCCGACCGGCCCACCTTCCAAATCCGACCGGCTCCTTCCAAATCCGACTGTCTCCTTCCAGCGTTGGTGGTTGTCAAGCTCTCAAAGTGCCATAACTCATAATGACAAAAAAATGTTAGATTTTTTTATGTTTTTTTTATGGTTTGATTAGTGTAGGATTGATAGGATACATGATTTTAGTGCTTATATTAGTGATTTTAGGTTGATTTAAATGAGATTTGGACGAAAAAATAGGTTTTAGGATTCTTAAAAAATTTGGAAATTCTTGATGAATATCATCGGATTCAGTCGGATTTTATCGGATTTGGTCGGATTTGGTTAGATTTTATTGGATTTGGTCAGAGTGGTCGGATTTGGTCGGAGTGGTCGGATTTTATCAGATTTGGTCGGATTTCCATAGTGAATGGACTTTTGTCAAAAGAGGTTATATGGTCTTGCAAGAGTATTTCCGTCCGAAATTGGTACAAAAGTCCAATTTTGGATATTTTTAAATTAGTGGGTCTAATTGAGATATTTTCATAACTACTAGGTCTAGAAAAGAAAATTTCTCTATGACTTGCCTTGTTCATCTCATTTTTTTCAATTTATTTAGGGCCTCTTATTTATTCTCTTGTAAAGCGTTATGTCATTGTACATAACCAAGCCCCGCCCAACAAATAAGCAACTTAAGTAGTTGCTTAATGCCTAAATTTTTTTGGAAAATAATAGGTCCAAAAAGATCTATGTTTTTTTTCATTTGAGCCCAAAAAACCTTAATTATTGGGAAATGACATCAACTAGTAGTGATTTTGATAAATGAATCAAAATAATAGCAATTATTTGCAGTGTACATGTATTGGCAACGTGGATGGATATGCGTATATGTGATGATGCTTACAAAAATTGTTTTCATTAATAAAGGAATCAATGAATAGTGATAAAAGCCCAAAATTAGTGAATTATGATAAAGACTCATTATATTTTTCATAAAAAGAAAAAGCCATTTAATTGTTTTGTTGGATCATATTAGTCAAAATTAAAGATTATAGTATTTTTTTTATCATAATTTTTCAAATTTTTTGACACAAATAATCCTCATCTTTTATGATTTTGGTATCTAGATTTCTCATCTTTTTATTTAGAAAATTTGCTCCCTCTACCTATTACTTTATGTTGTCGCAGTTTTTCGGACAACGATTTAGGAGTCGCAGACGGTCAGACCCAAGGCCGGACCAAGTGGTCTCGTCTCGACTCGAGCGTGTCGGACTTGGTATCCCAAGTCGTCCCTTAGCTGTCTGTGGTATCTGTCTCGTCCAGGCACCTGAAAAGCAAGCAGAAAAGGTGTGAACTACAAAGGGGAAACAGAGGGGTTGCCTCTGTTTACCTCTCCGACGCTCAACATTAGTAGGATTGAGGTGGTTTGTAGAGGGTTTAGTGTTTAGAGGTCGAGACTTGAGATAAACGAGCGAGGTACGAGTTCGGCATCGTTTCAGTACTCAAATTCGGATTACCTGGGTCAAGGGAGAGACCCTCATATTTATAGGCGGTCAAGGGGTGTTTGGGGAACCCCTTGGCCGAGCGCCGGTCTTGGAGCGCCGGCCTTGGAGCGCCGGCCTTGGAGAGCTGGCCATGGCGAGCGCCGGCCTTGGAGAGCCGGCCTTGGAGAGCCGGCCTTGGAGCGCCGGCCTTGGAGAGCCTTGGAGAGCCGGCCATGGAGAGCCGGCCTTGGAGAGACGGCCATGGAGAGCCGGCCTTGGAGAGCCGGCCATGGAGAGCCGGCCATGGAGAGCCGGCTTTGGAGAGCCGGCCATGGAGAGCCGGCCATGGAGAGCCGGCCTTGGAGAGCCGGCCATGGCGAGCGCCGGCCCCGGACGAGCGCCTGGCTCAGGACGGCCGCCAGCGTGGCCGTCGTCGATCTACCGGACCGAGACGTACCGGTAACATTAGCCCCCCGAGTTTATCATCGATTGTAAATCGCGTGGTAAACTCAAAGTCCAACGTTGGCCCATCGGAGAAGCCCGCCGCCAAGAGGTATGCTCCGACGTCCTTTCATATTATTTTTATTATTATTATTATTATTTTTGTCGATCGTGCTTGCCTCGCTATTCGCGCCCATGGACCCCATTGACCACCTATCGGGGTGTGGGACCATTGATGACGGCTTACACGATTTGTTTGAGGAGAACCACGTGGATTTGGATGCTTTTTGGGCTCAATTTTCGCCCCCATCAACACCTCCCGACACACGACACTCGTCGCATTCGTTCAACGCCATCGAGATGACCGGAGAGGATCTTTCATTGGTGGAAGCGTGGCTGGCCGACGAGGGCAAGGGCGCGCGTGCCGGAGACGGCCAGCGCCGGCAGGGGGACGCCGGGGGCAGCGCGCGCGCTGGAGGAGGCGCTCGGGACCGGGACGGCGCCGGCGGCGCTGGAGACGTCGGGGAGGACCTGCCCAGGCCGGGAGGCGAAGCCCCTTCGCCCGCTGGTGGCCTGGGCGGCGTGCGCGTGCCGGAGACAGCCGCGCCTGGAGCGGCCGGCGCTGGAGGAGACGTGCCGGAGGAGGGCGACGTCGGGGGGGACGCGCTGACCAGGAAGGACGCGACCTGGGTCGACCCCAGCCCCGGGGAAGCCCTACCCCGCCTGGGCCGGGCCGACCAGGCGCGCCGACGAGGGGGAACGCCCGGGCGACGCGAGCAACCCCGGGGCGGCCGCGCGCGGCGAAACCGGCGCCGACAGGGGTGCGCCGGCCGGTCTCGACGCTGTCTGGGCCGGTCTTGACGCGGGGGAGGCCGTTGCTCGGCTGGTGGCGGCCGCCGGGTGGCCTGCAGATGACGCGCGGGAGCAAAGCCCGCCGGGCCCGGCCGCGCCGACGATGGTGCGCGCCGCTGGAGGACCGCCGGTGCCGGGAGACACCGCCCAGGGAGGGGCTGGCGCCGGGCAGGAGGTGGCGCCGCCGGGTTGCGCCGTCCAGGGGGCGGCCACTTGCCCAGCCCTAGGCCCCATTGGGCCGGGCCTGGGCGAGGAGAGTGCAGTCGGCCAGGAGCCGGGCCGGGCCGGTGCGCACGAGGAAGGCCCAATCGGTTGGAGGCCGGATGGGGCCGCTGGGCTGTGCGCGTGCGAGGAGGGCCCAGCAAGCCGTGAGCTGGGCCGGGTCGATGCGCGCGAGGAAGGCCCAACTGGCTGGAGGCCGGATGGGGCCGCTGGGCTGTGCGCGCGCGAGGAGGGCCCAACAAGCCGTGAGCTGGGCCGGGCCGATGGGCCGGACGCGCCTGGGACGAGAGCTGGGACGCCCGGGCAGGCCTCAAGTGCCGGAGACCCGATTGGCCGAGAGCCGGGCCGGGCCGACGGGCCTGACGCGCGCGCCGAAGGCCGGAGGTCGCCTGGACCGCGCATGGAGGAGCCACCCAGCCAGGAGACGGGCTGTGTCCTCGGGCTTGACGTGCACACAGGAGGGAGCGTTGCCGGCCACAGGATGGGCCGGCCCGAGGGCAGTGACCCGGCCGGCCGGCAACCAGTCGAGCGCTCGGGTAACATCCCGGGCTCCGAACGCTCCGGCGACTCATCGAGCCATCGTGCAGCACCTACGGCGAGGGGACTTTCTTCCACTGCGCGGGAGGAAACGCGGACCTCAACCTTCCCGATAGGAGAGTCAGTCGTGCGGGGTAACCTCGACTGCTCGGGTGTCGATGTCCCGAGCTTGATCTCCATCGTGAGCTTCAAGAGCCTTAGGAAACGCTACAGCATCCCGGATTCTGTGTCAATCCTCAGACCGTTGCCCGACGATCTTCCGTCCCGTCCTCGAAAGGGGTATGCCACGGTCCACGAGGCGAGTCTTCGCGGGGGACTAAGGTTGCCTTTTCAGCCGGTTATCCAGGAGTTGTTAGCTCGACTGGGGGTTCACGCTTTACAGATGTCCCCGGCCTTCTACCGGCAGGTCGCGGCGTGCCATATGATGCTTTATCGGGCGAAGAAGAGGGCCGTCACCGCCGACGACATCCAGGACCTCATGACGATACGAGGGGTGCCGGGGAAGCCGGACTTCTACCTAGCGCTACATCGCAAGCGTTTCGTCATCGTCAGCAATGTTAACTCAAAGCATAGATATCCTTGGATATGGGTGTCCGAGTCAGCCTTCGGGGTCGCGCCTCTCTTCTTCGGTCTCGCGGCTGATTTCCCACCCGTGGGCGATATCGAGGGTTCTGAGTTCCATGCGGTGATCAGGGCGATCCCGGAATTGAGGCGGCAAGGGCCGCACTTCGAATCCCCAGACCTAATGGCAAGGACTGGGTGGTTCACGCCTGGAGACGACACTCCTCCGTACTCGGGCCTCGGCGCGAAGGCTACGGAGGACCCTGAATCAGAGGCGGGGGGCTCGTCTGCCCCTCCCCCTGACGTGGGGGGTACCAACCACACACATGCTTCCAGTTAGTGCACGTTCCGTTGTATTGTACTCTAACCTGTCATCTCTTTATCTTTTTCAGATACCATGACCCGGCGACACCGACCACGCACGCAGGTACCGAGGGTGGCGCCCGACGTTGAGGCCGTTACCGCGGCTCAACCACAAGCTGAGGCCCGCCATGGAGGGCTTCCAACGCGGGCGAGGACCGAGGCGAACTACTCGAATAAGCGACCATCGTCGACGACCCTCCCCGGCTCGTCCTCCGGTCACAAGCGCGCTCATACGTCGGCGACGTCAGACGGCATGGAGTCGATGCTCTTGGGGGAGGCGGCGGAGCTGAGGGACCAATGTTCTCGAGGGATCCTTGAAACCTCTCTACGGGATTTCAAGAGTCTCCTGACGGCGAGCGACCTTGAGCATTTCCAGAGCGGGATCGGCGACGCCCGAAAGGTACGATTTGCTTGTTTGCCTTATTTGTGATTATTGTGCTTATTTCGATCGCATGTACGTTGTTTGTTTCCACAGATGCTCGCGCGTCAAGAACGGAGCGACCGTATTCTCTGGGACTTGCTGCGTCGCATGCAGATCATGGAAAAAGACAAGGAGAACACGGCGGCCGCCCATGCCGCCGCTTTGGCGGGGGTCCGCACCGTCCAAGAGTTTCAGGCGCTTGAGGAGGAACTGAAGCGAGCTCGTGAGAATGCGGTGGCCGAGAAGGCGTCTCGGGAGAAGGCTGAGCAGGCGGCCGATACTTTCTTAGGGGAGACAAAGAAACTCCAGGCGGCACTCCGAGACGAGGAGCTGAACATCGTCCACGCCCGACTGTCGGCGAGCGAGATCTCCCGGGTCAAGGCCGAGAGGGAGAGGGAAACCTTGCGAGCGGAGGTGCAGATCCTCGTCGAGGAGAAGGATGACGCCGTGCGATCCAAGACGGAGTTGGAGGAGGACTGAGATCTCTCGCTGGAGGTGGCTCGTTACGAGGTGGCCATGCGGGTCAAAGACGCGACCGCGGAGGAGAACACGTCTCGAGGGATCACATTTTCCTTCTTCGACGCCATGTTTCCTCTCCTGGAGGACGAGTTGCCAGAGGATGACCTGCCTCCCGAAGTCCCTACGGAGGCCGCCCAGTCGTCAAATTGTCGGTCCGGAGGAGAAACCGTTGGCGGGTCGGGCGCCCCTCGCCCTGAAGACGACGAAGAGCAGGTCGACTATGGCTCAGAGTAGCCAAGTTTTCTTTGGTTTTCTGCGCATTTGTTTAGCGCTCGCTTTACACTTTCTTTCGGATTTCTGTTATGCTTGACATGTGTCGTACTTCCGTACTTTTCTCGTCGGGTTGTTTGTGCAACATCGTTTTGCTTTGATGGAAGCTTTCTTTTTATTGTGCGTCTTATTTTCTCGACTTGCTATGCTTAGTGTAATCGATTTGCGCAATTTGACTGGTGCGTGTCTTACGAACTCGGCTTACTATGTTTAGCGTAACCGGTTGGCACGGCTTACTGCCGCATTTGGCGGCGAAGTTTCCCGCGGACGCTGGCTAGACCAGTTTCATCCGGCGGGTGCGATTTTCGACCGTCCCTTCGTGACTTGCTACCCATCGGTGCGTGCGAGCTAGGTGGTCATCGCGCTCGTTTTCCGGCGAGTACGCAACCTATCGGTGTGCGTATCGGGATGAGCTTGCAGCTCCCAGTGAACATGGTACTTATCGATACGCGTGTTACGTTTTGAGTTTTGACTGCCGGGATCGACAATCCGGTGCGCGGACGTGATCCATCGATGCCTTGCTGCCTATCGGTGTGCAAGGTGCATCATTGCGCGAGATGGTCGCAGCAAAAGACGTGCGAGGTCGGAGGTCCGGTGCGCGGATCCAACTTGTCGACGTTTCGCTATCTCTCGGCGTACGGCCTCAACTCGTGCGAGAGCGTCGCACGAGGAGGGTACGAAGTCGGAGGTCCGGTGCGCGGATCCGATTTATGGGTGTTTTGTTACCGCTTGGTGCGTGAAAAGTGGAGTAGGCGAGCTTGTTACTCTCACCTTATCCTCCTTAGCCCCCCGAGTTTCTTGGGTGCTCGTAGAGGAGGCTAGAAACTATAATACAATGTTTTGAAGCGAAATGTGATTCATTAAATTATTGAAATGGTTCAAAAATTACATCGCAGGCCGTTGGCCAAACTTGAAATTTAAAATTGTCTTTGCTAGAATCGAAAATTACATGAAAACAACAAAGCGTAAAATGGACGAATGAACATCTATTGGTAATATTGCCGAAGGTGCTCCGCGTTCCACGGGTGTATGAACACGAGTCCCTCCATGTTCTCGAGCTCGTACGTGCCGTTGTGGATGGCTCGGCGCACACGGTACGGGCCTTCCCAGGTGGGGCCTAGAACTCCCCGCACCTTGCACCTTGGTGTTTTGGAACACCCTTCGAAGAACGAGGCTTCCGTCGGCGAACTTCCGCAGCTTGATCTTTGAGTTGTAGTATTTCTCGACTTTCCTCTTTTGCGCAGCAAGTCGGGTGAGTGCGTCCAACCTCCTCTCGTCTATGAGGTCTAACTCGAGCCTGATTGCGTCGTCGTTGGTGGCTTCTTCGTACTCCTCGATGCGCAAGGTTGGTAGCTTGGTCTCGACAGGTACCACGGCCTCGACGCCGAATGCGAGAGCGAAAGGAGTTTCGCCGGTCGCATTTCGAGCGGTGGTGCGGTACGCCCATAAGACCATGGGGAGCTCGTCGGCCCAAGCCCCATTTCTTTCCTCCAGCTTCTTCTTCAAGTTCTCTTTGATTGTCTTGTTAACCGCCTCGACTTGACCGTTGGCTTGAGGATGGCGGGGAGAGGAGAAAGTCTTGCTAATGCCCAGTTGTTCGCACATTTCTCGGAGGCGCGCGTTGTCGAATTGTTTCCCGTTGTCGGTTACAATTGACGCGGGGATCCCGAAGCGGCAGATGATGCTTTTCCAAATGAAGCTCGTCGTGTTCGCCTCAGTGATCTTCGCTAGCGGCTCAGCCTCTACCCACTTTGTGAAGTAATCGATGGCCACGATTGCGTGCTTGTATTGCCTCGGGGCCGTAGGTAGCTCGCCGATGAGGTCGATTCCCCACTTCGCGAAAGGTCGCGGCACAATGATTGGACACAAGGGGGCCGGTGTTTGACGCGGGATGTGGGCGAACCTTTGGCACTTATCACACTTTTTGGCCCACTCGTGGGAGTCCTTTTTCAAGGTCGGCCAAAAATATCCAAGTCTCAGTAGCTTCAATGCCAACGATTGCCCAGCGGCGTGGTTTCCGCACACCCCTTCGTGCACCTCGCGGAGCGCCTTCCTCGCCTCGACTTCGGTCAGGCAGCGGAGAAGGGGCATGGAGTAGCCTCTCTTGAACAAGTTATCCTCCCTCATTGTGTACTTCGGCGCCAAGCTTCTCAGCTTTCTGGCCTCTTCTTTGTCTTCGGGGACGATTCCTCGCCTAAGGAATTCCACGAGCGGAGTCATCCATGAGGGAGGCGGAGTCTCGTCAACTACCCCCACGTCGCCTCTCGAGACGTAGGGTCGGGTCAACACCTCGATCGGGATGCTGCCTTCGCCCTCCTCGTCTATCCCTGACGCGAGGCGGGCCAGGGCGTCAGCGTCAATGTTCGCCTCTCGGGGAACTTGGACGATCTCGAACCACGACAGGGGCTCTAGGTTCTTTTGGGCCTTGGACAAGTATGCGATCATGTATGGCTCTTTTGCGGCGTAGTCGCCCTTAACCTGGTTCACAATCAGTTGTGAGTCGCAATGGATGCGCAGGTTTCGGGCGCCTAGCTTGTTCGCCAGTTCCAAGCCAACGATCAGAGCCTCGTACCCTGCCTCGTTGTTGGAAGCCTTGAACTCGAACCGCAGGGCGTATCTCAGCTTTTCCCTATCGGGATTTGTGAGCACAACGCCGGCGCCAGCCCCCCGGGCGTTTGACGCGCCATCCACGTGCAAGTCCCAGACCGGCCCTATCGGGTCGTTGGTTCTCTTCTTCGACGACTCGTTGTGGTCGTCATTCTTCTCTTCCGTGCTCTTGCTACTCTCTTCGCCCTCGTCGGTTGGGGGCGTGCTTGTGAATTCGGCGATGAAGTCGGCGAGGGCTTGAACCTTGATGGCGGTCCTCGGTTGGAACTCGACCCCGTACTCGCCCAGCTCTTGGGACCATATCGCCATTCGAGAGGAGGTCCCTTTTTGAAGGGCCTTCTCGATAGGATGTCCCGTGCGGACCACAATGGGGTGCGCTTGGAAGTATGGCCGTAGCTTTCTCGCGCTCATGACGAGGGCGAGGGACAGTCTCTCGATTTTCGGGTATCGCGTTTCAGCGTCGAGGAGCGCCTTGCTGACGTAATAGACCGGCCATTGTACCTTGTCTTCTTCGCGTATGAGAACCGCGCTCACAGCCCTATCGGAAACCGCGAGGTAGAGGTACAAGGTTTCGTCATTCTTCGGCTTTGCGAGGAACGGGGGGGAGGTGAAATAGGCTTTCATATCGCGGAATGCTTCCTCGCACTCCTCCGTCCATACGAACCCGTTGGTCTTCTTCAGTGCCTTGAAGAACGGTTGGCACCTATCAGTGGCTTTGGAAACGAATCGCGTCAGGGCGGCGATCCTTCCCGTCAAGCTTTGAACTTCTTTGACTTTTTGTGGCGACCTCATCTCTAAGATCGCCTTAATCTTCTCAGGATTGGCTTCGATCCCGCGGCGGCTCACCATGTAGCCCAGAAACTTTCCAGACTCGACCCCGAAAGCGCACTTGTTGGGGTTGAGCTTCATTTTGTAGCGTCGCAGGATCGTGAACATTTCCTTAAGGTCTCGAACGTGGTCGTGGGTTTTGAGGCTTTTGACAAGCATGTCGTCCACGTAGACCTCCATAGTTTTGCCAATTTGATTGGCGAACATGCGGTTCACCAACCTTTGATACGTCGCTCCCGCGCTTTTGAGGCCAAAGGGCATGACCTTGTAACAGTAAAGTCCGCGGTTCGTAACAAAGGTGGTTTTGATCTGATCCGGCTCGTGCATGCGGATCTGGTTGTAGCCTGAATAGGCGTCCATGAAGCTCAGCAACTCGTGGCCCGCCGTGGCGTCCACGAGCTGCTCGATCCTCGGGAGAAGGAAGCTGTCTTTCGGGCAGGCTTTGTTGAGATCTTTGTAATCGATACAGATCCGCCACTTCCCGTTTGGCTTCTTGACCATCACCACATTGGACACCCACTTGGGGTGCTCCGCCTCCCTGATGAAGTCGGCGGCGAGAAGTTTGTCAACTTCTTTACCAATGGCTTGGTACCTCTCCCCACTGAACGTCCGCCGCGGTTGGACGCGCTCGGCCACTCTCTTGTCGTCGTTGAGACGATGAACCATTATTTCGGGGTCGATCCCCGGCATGTCGGCGTGTGTCCACGCGAAGACATCTTTGTGCTCTCGGAGGAAAGCGGCGAGCTCGGTTCGGACCTCATATGGGAGTTGGGCGCCTACCTTGACTACTTGGTCAGGCTTGGCGTCGTCCAACACGACGGGAACGAGGTCGTCCGACGTCTCCACCTTTCGACGCTCGACATCGTCCCTTTGGTCTAGCTCTCCGAAGGTGCCTCCCTCCTCTAACTTGCACGGGAATTTGTCCCCGAGTTGGAAGACGGTGCTCACCATCTTTCCTTTCCCTTTTCCGTCCACGCCCTGGATGTAGCACATCCTCGCCATGGATTGGTCTCCCAACATCACGGCGATTCCTTTCTCAGTCGGGAACTTCATCATCAGGTGGTACGTGGACGTTATGGCTCTCAACCGATTGAGAGTCGGGCGGCCGACGATGATGTTGTAAGCCGAGGGCTGATCCACTACTAGGAACGACACGATGTGGATAACCTCGAGCCCCCCCGGCGTACCGAAGGTAACCGGGAGGTCGATAGTTCCCTCCGTCATGACCCTCTCCCCGGAGAAGCCGAAGAGCGGGGTTGAGATTGGGGTCGGTCTCATCCCGGATAGCTTCATCCTGTCCAACGCCGACTTGAAGATTATGTCGGCGGAGCTCCCATTGTCGATCAGGATTCTCCGGACGAGGTTGTTGGCAACCGAGGCAGAGACGACTATCGCGTCGTTGTGTGGATGGAGTACTCGCGCCGCTTCTTGTCCGGTGAAGAACATGGATTCGAAGGGGGCCGGAGGAGGGGCCTCGTATATATGGTTGATGTAGTGCGCTATTTTTCCTTGGGAAACTTCGCGCACGTACTTCTTCCTTTGCGTAGCCGAGTCTCCGAACTCCGGGCCGCCCAAGATCGCGCCCACGACGTGAAGTTGCGAGCTCTCTAGTTCTTCGTTTGCCGCGCGGTCCGTGACAGTCACCGTCGCCGGACCTTTCTTTCCTTGCCGCGGGCGGCCTCCGTGCGCCGCGGCCGTCCCGATAGTTCTAAGGACGTACTCTTTTAGTTTCCCATCTTGAATCAGGGCTTCAATCTGACGCTTGAGTTGATAGCATTCGGATGTCAGGTGCCCGTGATCCTGATGGTAGTCACAGTACTTGCTTTGATCCCTCTTGGCGGGATCCTTCGTGAGGGGGGTCGGACTCCCCAGCTTGTCACGGTGCAGAGCTAGGATTCGCTCCGGCGAAGTGTTCAGAGGAGTGAATGTCGAGAACTTTCGGAAGCTATCGACATGTGGCGGCCTCGGCCCGGGGAGGGAGCGACCGTTAGGGGCCTGGCTTCCCTTATTCCTCCTCTTCCGAGGGTCGGGACGATCTTCATCTCGATCGTCGCGGCGGCGACTCCCTTGTCCTCCTGACTTTCGGCCATCTCGGCCATCGAGATAGTCCTCGACTCCCATATACGTGCGGGTTCTCGCCATTAGCTCCGCCATGTCTCGTGGGACTTGGCCAACAATAGACTTGAGGAAGTCGCTCGTGCGGACTCCCTCGGTGATCGCCGTGATGGCGTCCCTGTCGTCGAACCCTTCGACCTTGTGAGACTCCTCGGTGAAGCGAGCGAGGTATTGTCTCAACGTCTCGTCTCTTCCTTGTCGGATAGAGAGGAGGTGGGTCTTTGGTTTCTTTTGCGCCACGAGGGTGGCGAACCGGGCAAGAAACGCCTCTCGCAAGGCCCGGAAAGACGGGATGCTTCCCGGCCTCAAACTTCGGAACCACTCAAACCCCGACCCTGTGAGGGTCAGGCTGAAGGCTTGGCAGAGGGTAGCGTCTGTCTGCCCTTGCATCGTCATCCACGTCTCGTAGTGTTGGACGTGGAAGTGGGGGTCCGTACGTCCATCGTAGGGGGGAATGGACGGTAACTTGAAGTTTCCCACGCATGGTTGCGCGAGGACTTGTGCGGCGAAGGGAGAGTATGATTCCTCGATCCCTCCGTACGGCCTTTGCCTCCCTGACTCCCTCATCTCGATGATTTGATTTTGGAGGCTCTGAATCATCGTGACCATGTCGAGCCCATTAGCGGGGCCGACCGTCGGGGCCACGGGAGTCACCGGTTGGCGTTCGTTGGACGCTTGGTCCACGACATTGGCCTGAGGCCGGCCGAGAGTTGCAGCGGGGAGCGCGTCCCTTCGAGAGTTTAGCCTTTGGCGGAGATCCTCCCCTCGGGAGTTTCTCTGCGCCGTCAAGCGCTCTCTAAGGTCCATGCTTGGTGCGGGGCGAGGCGAGGTCACCCTTGGTCGGACCGTCCGACGGGCGCTTCGGCTATCGGCCCCATCATCTACCAGAGTCGCTCTCTCCTCGGCGAGGGGCCGTGTCCGGCCGCCTCTTGAAACCGAGGGGGCGAGTCCCCGGGAATGTGACCGTGCCTGCTGCCGTGCCAGGTGCGACGGCCCGGCCAAAGCATTGTTAGACCTCTCGGGCCGTGAAGGGGCAAGGCTGGGCGTTGCCTCATTGGTCCTCGACTCCCCCACATATTTGGGGTCGGAGTCGTCTTGGGCGGACCTATCTTCAATGTCATAGCCGAGGAGGTCAGCTATGAGCGTACCGTCGACGTCGGGGCGGTCAAGGAGCTCCGCAAGCCGCCGGGCCGTGTCCTCTCGGAGCTCGGCCTCGGGGTCGTTCATCGGGTCTTGGGGCTGGCTCTCGCTATCGCGAGGTTGCCCTTCAAGACGATGTGCGAGGCGTCGAAGGCCGTACCTCGAGCTCGTCGCTCGGGTACCTGCGGAGGTGGTGGGAATGTGACTCATCTCTCGAGAGTCGTGAGAACAAAGGGAGAAAACTGGTAGAGGGAATGCGTCGTCAAGGTCGAGAGATCCCCTGCTTCTAGCGCCAAAATGTTGTCGCAGTTTTTCGGACAACGATTTAGGAGTCGCAGACGGTCAGACCCAAGGCCGGACCAAGTGGTCTCGTCTCGACTCGAGTGTGTCGGACTTGGTATCCCAAGTCGTCCCTTAGCTGTCTGTGGTATCTGTCTCGTCCAGGCACCTGAAAAGCAAGCAAAAAAGGTGTGAACTACAAAGGGGAAACAGAGGGGTTGCCTCTGTTTACCTCTCCGACACTCAACATTAGTAGGATTGAGGTGGTTTGTAGAGGGTTTAGTGTTTAGAGGTCGAGACTTGAGAGAAACGAGCGAGGTACGAGTTCGGCAGCTTTTCAGTACTCAAATTCGGATTACCTGGGTCAAGGGAGAGACCCTCATATTTATAGGCGGCCAAGGGGTGTTTGGGGAACCCCTTGGCCGAGCGCCGGTCTTGGAGAGCCGGCCTTGGAGCGCCGGCCATGGCGAGCGCCGGCCTTGGAGAGCCGGCCTTGGAGAGCCGGCCTTGGAGCGCCGGCCTTGGAGCGCCGGCCTTGGAGAGCCGGCCTTGGAGAGCCGGCCATGGAGAGCCGGCCTTGGCGAGCGCCGGCCCCGGACGAGCCCCGGGCTCAGGACGGCCGCCAGCGTGGCTGTCGTCGATCTACCGGACCGAGACGGACCGGTAACACTTTATAACATTGTGATCGTTTTTTTTTTAATGAAATTTAATATCTAATCAACGTAAAACATATTTATTTTAGTTTGTTTTTAATTCTTAAAACTATCTATCATTAAAATAGAACAAAGCACTAAAAAAATTATTTTTTTAATCTTTATTCAGTGTTTTATAGCTCTATCTATAATTTATTTAGCTTCTTTATTTAAAATATATTTTCTCGAATATTTATTTAGTTTGAATATATGTTTTCTCTGTTTAGGAGTTAATTTTTTTTTTTAAAGAAAATTTTATAAAATTAATAATTTGTAGACTAATATGATCCAAAAATAGTGACCAAAATGTCACAATAACAAAAGAATAGGCAGTATTGCCGGTAGTATTTGCATTGAAAAAAAAAAAAAATTAACGCTTAATAATTAATTTTCGCTTCAGGCCCTCGTTAAGTAATGTCTTTTGGGCTGGCTCTGTACACAACAATAAAATCATAACAATATATCACACAACGATAAATTTTACTCGTCTCTCTCGTTACCCTCTCTCTGCTTCAAGATGCTCGACGACGAGTCTCTGGTATGTTTCGTCTAATTCGGTAGCAATCTTTGAATGTTTATTTTGATTAAGAATATTTGTATAATCTTGAAATCTCAGGTAACGGATTTGGAGGCGAAGAATCGGGACATGGGTTTAGAAGACGATGCAACAAAGACCGATGTACGTGTTGTCCCTGAAATTTATATTTCAATATACGCTGTTAAAATCGCAATTTAACCCCAGTAATTGCTGGGTTTCGATCGTACAGGCCGATCAAGTGTTGCAAGATGAGATAAGCAAATTGAAGATCAAAACGGTGCGTCTTTTTTTATAGCGCGATTATTCTTCCTCCAATTTGATTAAGAATTTTGTGGGGAATAATTTTATAATCTGAAACTGTTGGCGTGTCAGGCAAGTGATTCGGAGGAGGAGAATGGGGACATGGATTATGAAGACGATTCAAATGTTGTCCCTGAAATTCCAATTCAAATTTTCAATTTCAATGTATGTATGCTGTGAATCGCAATTTAATTGTAGTATTAAGTGGTGGGTTTTGATTTTGCAGGCATCACAAATGTCTGTAGAAGAGATAAATTTGTATGATGGAGAAGATTTCGATGATAACAACTTCCGTGTGAAGGGCAAAAAGGTCCGTCCTTTTTACAGCGATGAATCAAATGAGAAGGAGAAGAAGAAAACGGAGGAGAAAAAAGAGGAGACGATGCCACTGATCCGGCTCGAACCGGAAGACTGTATTTTCGCTCCTGTGACTTGGCCCGCCGACCCAACGGCTAAGGAGGCCATCGAAGCGGCCAGAGTCGCACTGAGATTACACAACAACAAGAACGTCACTGAGGTTAGACTCGAGATTGATTGATTGATTGATTGATTGATTGGTATTAATGATCTTGATTGAATGAATGAATGGACTAGGGTGCGGATAATTTGGAGCTGAAGAGGGTCGTGGATGCGGACGCGACCGATGTGGTGGGGCTGAATGTGCGACTTGTGTTGGAAGCGACGAACGGAAGCTTTTACAGGGCCGAGCTCGATATCAACAATCCCGATGACGAAGACGACTTCCTCGTTTGCTTTCGACCCTGCTCTATCGACGAGACGCTTGGCGCAAATTATTACATTTAGATTGCCTTTTGACTTGTTTCTAATCTCTTACGGTGTCATCGGTATCATGTTGATAACTACTTGGTCCTTTAACAATACGTTTTTTGACTTGGGATTTGTTAGAATCCATTACTAATGAATGATTTGTTTCTTCTAAAAAAAAAAAAAAAAAAAAAAAACGATGTGTCTTGTTACATAATCTGAAATTCATCCTCTCAAGTGATCCTTCTTCACCCTCTCAACTCCAGCTTTTTTTTTCCAAATCTTTTCAACTCTTGATCAGTCATCGTGTGGTTATCTTTCTTCAAACGACATAAAATAACAATATATTGTCAATCAACTAAGTGTATGATTAAGCAATAAATATTGATTATATGTTCACGTTCCGCTAAAGTAATATAGTGGAATAAATAAAAACGTAGAACTCAAGAGGATTATGTAATAAAATCAAGAAAAAAGGAAAATGATGGAATCGTAAAATGTCTTGGTCGGAAAAACAACGGATACTAGTAGCTTAATTCAATGGAGGCAATACTAAAAGTAGTAAAAGAAAAACTCTTGAGCAATGATAGAAGATTGGAGGAGAGTTGTCAATTTTCCTCTTTTTCTTCACGTTAATCTTCAAAACTCAAACGAAAAACTAGAACAAAATTTAAATAGACTTTTAGATTTATTTTTACTCGTGTGATTACCCTAATTTTTACTTGCTTTATAGAGCGTTGAGAAACATTTTTGGAGTCACAAAATGTCCAGGTATAGAAGGGAAAACTATTTTTTTTTCCCTCTTTAGACGAGAAAGCAAAAACTAGTTGAAAATCCTTTATCACGCACTTTGGAGTTGACATATTTTATTATTACCAAGTACATAAGTTATGTTTCAAATAATTCTGTTTCCATCTAAAATTAAAAAAAAATTCTCGCTAAAAATCACTTGGTGCATTTTTTTCGTAGGCGCGCCATCAAACCTTTGATGACACCTCTTTTTTTTTCTTGGTGACCGTCGAACTGGCTGATTTTGTTCCATAGGTATTGTCCCTTTTTCATGTTCCTGCACAAAATATAATTGTTCAAAGATATTTTATGCTACCAAAAACATTCATCCGGGCTTCAAAAATATTAATATAGATTCAACTTCTCATATATAGACAATAACAAATTTACCTTACTCTCAAATTAGTTTTTCTACCTAGTGTTATTATACTGCCTGAAAACTTCAAAATTATTATCAAGACACACTTTACAAGGTAATTAACTTAGTGAAAATATTATTAATGTATCTTTCAGAATTATTAATCTACTATCCAAAACACACAAACAATAGCGAATAGATCATTTTCCAAAACGTTCGTCCAAACGAAGCAACAAAGTGTCAATATTCCAATATTCCTTATCATGCTTTTAAAAAAAATTAATGTCTGTTCAAAACACAAAAAATAACAAAATATCATCTTAAAAATCCAGCAAGTATTTTAGAAAGCATGGTTTAGCTTTTTGAACAAAGATTAATATTTTTGAAAGTAGGATAATCACAAAAAGCATAAATGAAACACACATAAAGAGCCATTTTGCTTAAATCTTCAAATCATGAAGAAAGTGTCACTTTAATGCATCTTTCAAAAAGATTAATCATACATTAATCAAGGAACCGCTCAAAGTCTTTTGCACAACAGTAGTTACTAAATAATCAAAGGATCTTAGGTATTGCCAGTACACAAATCATGGAAACTCATCACTAAAAAAATGCAAAGTAGAAGATAAAAAAAGCGGACGCTATTCTTTCCTATCTCATAATATGCTCAAGCATTCACATACTTCTCTCGTTTTGGTAGATTTGTCTGTAACTACAGAAAATTTCATTTACGATATTAATCAAATTTTATATTTTTGTACTCGAAATCTTGTATTTTTCCTTAGATATTTTTTTATAATATTTTTGTTTGTAAAAATCTATCTGGATTTTATCCTTCATAAAACAATTACAACAAGGGAAAATGATGGAATGCTGGGATCGTAAAACTGGGGGTTGTCTTGGTCGGAAAAACAACGAATACTACTAGCTTAATTCAATGGAGGCAATATTAAAAGAAGTAGAAGAAGAAAAAGTTTTGAGCAAAGTTTGAGATTGGAGGAGAGTTGTCAATTTTCCTCTTTTTCTTCACCTTTGATCTTCAAAACTCAAACGAAAAATTAGAACAAATTTAAATAGGCTTTTAGATTTATTTTTGACTGTGTGATTACCCTAATTTATACTTGATTTATAGAGGGTTGAGAAACATTTTCGGATAAAAAACGTCCAGAAATAGAAGAGGAAACTGTTTTTTTTTTTTCTCTCTAGCTAAAAGTGCACTTTCCCTTTTTTATGACGAGAAAGCAAAAACTGGCTGGAAAATCTTTTATTGCGCACTTTAGAGCTGACATCTTTTATTATTCTTCAACCAAGTACATAAGTTATGTTTCAAATATTTCTTTTCCATCTAAAATTAAAAAAAAAAAATCTCGCTAAAAATCACTGGGTGCATTTTTTTTTCCTGGATGTGCCATCAAACCCTCGGTGACACCTCTCTTTTTTTATTGGTGATCGTCGAACCGGCTGATTTGGTTCCATAGGTATTGTCCCTTTTTCATGTTCCTGCACAAAATATAATTATTCAAAGATATTTTACGCTGCCAAAAATATTCATCCGATTGTTCTTTCTACCGAGTGTTATCATACTGCCTGAAAACTCCAAAATTATTATCAAGACACACTTTACAGGGTAATTAACTTAGTGAAAATATTATTAATGTATCTTTCAGAATTATTAATCTACTATTCAAAACATACAAACAATAGCGAATAGATCATTTTCCAAAACGTTCGTCCAAACGAAGCTACAAAATTGTTAGCAATATTATATTAATATTGACAGAAATACAAGACAATTTGCATGGAAGAAAATTAAACGAAAAAAACAAATTACAAATAAAAACCGGCTAAACCATAGAACCGGAAAAAACAAATCGGAGAAGATGGAAAGAAACAGTCGAGGCCCGTTGGACGGTTTCTTTGAAGCTTTTTATCGCCCTCCCACGGATTCTGGAATACGTGAGTGAAAGCCTCCCAGGATACAACGACTACAGAGGCAAGCTTAGCACCAATAGGCTTGACTCTCAGCGAACTAGGACCTGTGCGAAACTATCACCACGACAAAAGAGAAGAAATTTTTTTCTGGAGAGGGGAGAGTTCGGAACAGTAGGAGAGATGGATTTCTTCTGTGTGTTCTGAATGAGAGCTGAAGCCTCCTTATATAGGCCAAGGCTCAGCAAAGGGTCCGGTTTTGAAACAAACCGTCCAGCCTTAAAGGCATTTAACGCTCATGATGAGGCTGTTACCATCGGCCATTAACGTACTGCTCAACCGTTCAACGTTCACGAGTAAAGGTGGCATTAACCCAAGGTTTAATTCCCAATGTAACAAAAGAAAGCCCGAGACAGAGACAATTCCCGAAACCCGAAACCTGAGCCCGAAACCCGAAACCCGAGCCCGGCCCGGCCCGGCTCGGCTCGGCGGCGGCGGCGCGTGTGTGTGTACGCGCGCGCGCGTGAGGGGTTAAGGGTTAACCCACACACACTCTCCTCTCTTGCACTTGGATATCCACTAGTTAAAGATGATAGTATTTAAACACTACCACAACACACATCCTCAACTAATGTGAGACTCTTGGTATTCCACTTCCATAATCCAACATAAATGTGTTTCTTTAGTCTACTTTGAGCATCAATTTCCCATTCATCCTAGGTCCGATTTTGGCAAACAAATATTCAATTTTATACCCCTCGTTACGAGGAATCCGTATCACTTGGAATTATTCAAATCCGATGAGCGGACCCCACTTAAATTGTTGCCACAAATCAGTCATACACATGTAAATAAATACTATTTATTTACTTAATTTCCAACAAAAATGTCAATATTCCAATATTCCTTATTATGCTTTAAAAAAAATAATCTCTGTTCAAAACACAAAAAATAACAACGGTAGTGTTTGGCAACGCTTTTTTTGACCGGTTTTTGTTTTTAGTAAAAACCAAACCGCAAGATTGCTGTTTGGTAAAACAGTTGTTGGTAAAAACTTGAAAAACGATTTTGCAAATTGTACTAATATTCGCAAAGCTAGGAAACTCAGCTTTCTGGAAAAGCGATTTTAGTTCCTCAACACAATTACTGTTATATCCTCGTTTTTTTTTTAAATCCGGAAAATTATATCCTAAAAACACTCTAACAAATAGACTTGTTCTTAAGGCTCACGTACAAACCAAGTATGCAAAAAAGAAAAAGTAAACAAATATCTCCTAAAATTTCTAAACAGATTATAAAAAATTTCTCCTATATAGCGTAAGTGTATAAATAAATCAACAAATTTTATCAAAATCATTCAGAAAATACAGAGTTTCATATTAAAAAAACGATGTACACAACGCTCTAACCAGGGACGAGTTTGAAGCAGATCTCTCAATAACGCTCTACACAACGTTTGGGGAAGAAACTGAAAAGAAGATTCAAGGTTAGTCTTTTTTGTTTGTGTTTCTAAATAATCTTAGTAGTAGACATTAAAGTGTAAAAAACGAAGAAATAAAACAAACCTAGTTGTTATTCGTTATGAATATAAGTCTGTCAGCCCGGCCAGTCGTGCGCGGCGAGCTCGAGGCGTTTCTTCGCCCACTCGGTGTCTCCTGCTCCGCCGCCGAGCTCTGCTCAGAAACCCCTAAACCCCCCAGCTGAAAAATCTAAAAATCAAAACCACCTAACAAAAAAATCAGATCAACGTAGATGATGAAAAACCTAGAGCTCAACCGAAATGAAGAAAAAAATCAAAGAACGGAATCAAATAATCGCTCGCTCGCTCGAACAATATAACCTAGAAATCGAAACCCCTAAACAAAAAAATCAGATGAACGTAGATGATGAAAAACCTAGAGCTAAACCGAAACGAAGAAAAAAAAAATCAAAGAATCTCTCGCTCGACGGAATCGAACCAGAGAACCCAGAAGTCGCTCGCTCGCTCTCTCTCTCTCTCTCTCTCTCTCTCTCTCTAAAAATGTCGCAACTAGTAGGTGTCGAGAAAGAGAAAAGTTGTGAACCTCACCGACTGAACGAAAAGAAATTGGGAAAAACTTTAACCCTGGTTAAGTAAGTGCACCGTTTGTATATCCCAAATTAACTCATCCGTATACTTATATGTTATATCCCAAATTATTGTATTATTAATTTATTATATATTAGTCAAAACAATAATATAATTCATTTGGTAGTAACTCAGGCAGACATATCAGGTTTGCGGAATCTTGAATAAGAACAAAAAAGTTGAGATCGTTGAAATAATATGAGAAGTGAAAGGTTCCGTTCTTGATCAGTTGCAGGATGGAGATGCCCCTGAGGTCCAAAAGAAAGTTCTCTTCTGCTTCCGTCTTATGTCACGCTCATATGCAGACCCAGCAAAGGCTGAAGAAAACTTTCAGTTTCTTGATCAATTGAAGGATGTTAATGTCTGGAAGATTCTTACGAGTCTAGTTGATCCGAATACTAGTTTTCATCAAGCTTGTACTTTCAGGGTAAGACTAATCTTTTACTAGCGTTATAAGCTGTCAAAATGTATCTTATACCATATTAACAGTATTTCCAGAATTGTAGGATGCTAAGTTCTGTTTACAATCTAAACTAAATCATTGAGCTCGGAAATTACTACCACTAGTTTAGTGAATTTTATTTATTTATTTGCTATGTTCAGAAATCTGATTTATACTTTGAATTTAAACTCGAGCTGAACATTTTTCAAATTCAAAGTGGAGTTCGGATGTCAAGCTCCAGTTATATTCTCACATATTTAGCTTTCACATGTTGGTCGTCTTTAACAGATTAGTAATCTCACCTTTTATGGACGCTTCTATACATACAGGAAGATTTACTAAAGATTCTTGGAGAGAATCGACCGGGAACAAGCTTCACCAAAGTTGGATGGGAGAATATGGTGAAAAATATTTCCGAGAAAACACAGAGGGGATACGATAAAGCTCAATTGAAAAATAAGCTGGAGTTACTGAAAGGTGAATGGAAGCTCTGGAAGCAATTGATCGGAAAAGAAACTGGCCTTGGATGGAATGATAACAATAATACTGTTGACGCAAGCGAAGAGTGGTGGCGTAGTAAAATAAAGGTTTGTATCGAAAATCAAATCAACTTACAAACTTAAAATTTATATTATAACTAAGATACCACTTTTTTGTAGGAGAATAAAAGATTCGGAAAATTTCGCAAAGAAGGCATTTCTCCCGATTTCGAAGATAAACTGGATACGATGTTCAAAGATATAGTTGCAACTGGAGCGTATGCATTTTCTTCTACAACTAACCCTCGTCATTACGGTGGTAGTGAGGCATTTCCTAGTGCTGACAACTTAGAAGAAAGAAGTGATGAATCGGAGGATCCTGTATGTCAGCCGAATCCTCAAAAGAGTTTGAATAATAACAACAAAAATTCCCTAGACATCAATAATTTTCCAAAGTTTAAAAAGGCTGGTGGACGGAGCAAAGTTAGTGGAGCGGCTAAATTAACTTCTCAAATCGAGCGTCTTGTGAAGGCAACAGAAGAGCGTAGCGACACCGTATATGTAGTACGCAAAGAGATGCCTGGTACTAGTATCGCTGAAGTAATGGAAGTTGTTGTGTCACTGCCTGGTATTGTAATCGGAGATCCAACGTGGCTTTTTGCGACCAAACTATTTCAGAGTCGCGAGAAGAGAGAGATGTTTGCAACGATGAAAGATCCACATATTCAAAGTTGTTGGCTCACTTACGAGTATGGTCTACTTTATGGCTCTAATCCAGGAGCAGCTCCAAATATTTCGCGCGTTTGAATTTTTAATCAATTGTATTGAATAAGTGTTCTTATACGAGAACAACATTCATTGTTTTGCATTTGTTGTTTATTTTGTTTTACTATAATAATCAAACAATACGAGAATGTTAGTCTCGTTTATATTTGTGACGACCCGACTTTTCGGACCGTCTTACTTCTACTTGTTTTCTAAACTTTAATAATTTCTTATAGAAAGATTGGAGGAATTTTTTTTTTCAAAACACATCATACAAAGGTGAACCAAAATTTTAAAGATTTTAAAAAGAAACAAAAGCATTAAAGTAACATATAGATTGCATTTCAAAATATCTTGAGAAGTACTTGACGAAAACATAAAATATGAGATACCGATTTTAAACCAAAGATAGTAGCAAAGTAAAACGTAATCCATAAAATAACTTTCAACGAACTAGAAAACCGTAACTTGTAACGGAAAACATATTTCTTAATAAAGAAAACAAAACCATCAAATTTATTTCTTAATAACTTATAGCGGAAGACTTATTTCGTGAATGGAAACCATGACCCGCCCTCTCGCTATCGACGCGGCTAGTCCACCCCTACTCAGTTCTTTGCGAGTTGTTTACCTACAACACAGACGCATAATTTTTTTTCGAAAAGATGAGCTTACGCTCAGCGAGAATAATATAAAGCTCACAAAATAAAGTAATGCAATGCATGAACCGTTTATTAGTATTTTGAAACTACTCGGTAACTTGATCTTTCTTTTCTTGATTCTATTAGTTCGGGGTGCCCCTAGGGTAGTCGTATCAATTTCAGTGCACACTTTAGATACGAAGTGATGGGGGTTATAAAGTCCCACACTTCGCTCTATCTTTTAAACTTATTAGGGCCTCGGCCCGAGAAATTTCCCCATTAGAGCCTCGGCCCGGGAAACTTCTCCTTAATACCCCTCGAGGCGATACGACTCCCTTGCTTATCTCTATCTTTTCACTTTTAAGATGACATTACATACTGATATGACATGTACATAAAAACTTTCAAACATATGCTCATACAATACATGACTAAAAAAAATATTAACCATGTACATTCTCAAAAATCTACTTTAATTTAACGCTTCATAGTTGACCAAACATAAATCCAACTACTACAATAAATCACACAATCAAATAAAGAAAAACCTACTCCAGCATATAAAGCTTTAAACAAACCATAACATGAATCACAAAATATCATATTTAATTTTGAACTAATCTGTGTTGTAGTGAGATTATTCTCACCTGGATATCGGGAGTTACGATCGTAGATCGTCGAAGGAATTGTACGCTCTAAGAGAATTGGAACCTAATCGGAATAAAAGACTATTGGGATCAGCTGAGAAAAGTATTCAAGACATATTTTAGGTTCTGGAAATTTTCAGAAACGAGATTAGACGCGAAATTACTAAAATACCCTTGGCTATTAGGGTTTCGGGAAAAAAATTAACATTCTGGAAAATTCTGGAAAAATTCTAGAAAATCTGAAATAATATTTTAAAAATAAAACTCTGAATCGAAAAAGTCAGAATTAGTTTTTAAATTTGAGAAAAGACAAAAATAACGAAATACTAAAATATTAGGATTTACTTTGGAAACATCCTGATCTGCGCAATGAATTTGTAACGCTTGTAAAAAAGATCAAAGTGATCCGAAAATTATGAAATTAATTTTTTTGAATAGATGACATACATAAATAAACGTTACAAGAAGAATTGCATTAAAACAATCAACGTAACTGAATTGGTAAGCGTCTAAAAATTGATTTTGAAAATTTGTCAAAACTGTAAAACTGGTACGCGCACTGATCGGACTTTAATCAGAAAATATTCTGTATTTGATAAAATTATTTTTCGATTAAAGATTTAGATAGAAGACATTTAAACCTAACTTTTCCAAAAAGAATCAACGCAAAACAAAATTTGTTAAATCCACAGTAAGCGTATGAAAATTAGGTTTTGATAAAATCCGAACCAGAAACTACTAAAAAAAAATTGTTGTTCATAAGAAAAAGAGAAAACAATAACTATCTATACAATCTAAAGAAAGTACACGATATTACCTTGATTATGATGAAGAGAAACGCTTATTAAAAGCTTTAGACTGTAAAATAAAGATAGATCTAAGAGTATTTGGTGGCTAGGGTTTATATTTGTGAGAGAAGAGAAGTGTATATAGGGAGAGAGAGAGAGAGAGAGAGAGAGAGAGATCGTGAGGGAGGCTGAGAGAGGACCATCAAACAAAAATTTCAAACCCTAGGATAGAGCTATTTATAAGGAGGCTTATAATGAGACCGTCTATTTTTTTTTCATTCTTTTTAACCGCATGAAAAGATAAAATAAAAACCAAGATAAAAAGTTAAGTGCGAAGGATGTTTCTAACGTGTACATATTTTGCCAAAAAAATCTCGCACTTAGTTGCACAAAAAGAAAATATCACGTTTGTTATTATTGTTTCCAATAAAAAAGTGATTCCTCAAACTCTACTTTATAATTAACTATAATATATATAAATATCGTATATGTATATATATACTTATCTGTTACATTATTATAGACAAGATCATATACAAAAAAATTTAAAAACCCACTGACTACAATGCATTCTCTCTTTGGTTTCATGCGTATAAAAAAAAAATACATATATCATAATATTAATATATGTGTTTTACGTTAAAATTCTTTATATATAAACAAGATATTCATATATATATACACACACAAAAGATATTTCTTGAATCTGAAAGTAGAATAAAAACTTAAATAAATCATAAAATTTTATAAACTAATAACAAGCTAAAAAATTTTGGGGTTTCACAATCTCCCCTACTTATTAGAATTTTCGTCCCGAAAATTACTAGAAGTCGGGTAGACCATTAAAACTCTTACTTGAACATACTAAGTCCTTCTAAGAAAAACTCGAGATATCGAGTTTCAAAGTCTACTAATCATTTTCAAGATAACATCGAAAAATTACATGTCTAAGACGATGAAATCAATCTTTAACTCTTTATCACTAATTATTATAGGTACTATTTTAAATAGTACAAAGATAATAAATAAAATATTACCAGACGGGAAGACCGTCTTGAAAACTTTATAGTTTTCTCTATTCTATCACATGATTTCCTAGCTAACTCTAAGAAAATAAAGGAGTGTGTAGCATCGGAGTCAAACAAAACAAAGACGTCATAACGGACTGAGAGAAGCTGACCTGCTACTACATTAGAGGTGTTGGCAAGGGCATCAGCATTGGTGTAGGCATAAATACGATCTTGAGGTGGTGGTGGTGTCTGAGTGTTTGGTGGTGCTTCTAGTCGACCTTGGAAAATCGGTGGCCCTTCGATTGTAGCTTGCATGAAGTTGAGTCGCCCATCACGATCATTTTGCTTGTTTTGGACAATGTTTTGCTTAGGACAATCTTTGAGGAAGTG
Organism: Urtica dioica subsp. dioica; assembly: GCF_054948205.1. NCBI lineage: Eukaryota > Viridiplantae > Streptophyta > Magnoliopsida > Rosales > Urticaceae > Urtica > Urtica dioica. The sequence continues at coordinate 47,633,866 of NC_142758.1, read as the reverse complement.
TCCTAGCTGACCACACTTAAAACACGACATATTGCCCATCTTACATTCTCCTGGGTGCATCCTCCCACATGTGTTGCACTTTGGAAATGATACGTTCTCCGTCTTGACTTTGTAATTTGCATTATTACCATTTTCAGGATAGCTCCGCTTCCTCCCGTTTTCATTCTCGAGGTATTGCGCTTTGCCAACTTGGTCGTTGAGGAGAAACTGACCGGCCTTCTTATTCTTATCTAGTCCTCTATTTTGAGTTATCTCTTCCTTCCTTGCCTTGATGTACTGGTCTCGCTCCTCCTTCACTTGAATCAAATGGTATTCAGCACGCATTGCACGTTTTAGACAGTCTGCAACAGTGGATGGTGGGTGACTTCCACTATCAATAGCTAGAGCCAATTCTGGTCGGAACATTCCCATCATCCTTCTAACTCTGAAAGTAGAATAAAAACTTAAATAAATCATAAAATTTCTTGAATCATAAATAAATCATATATATACACACACACAAAAGATATTTCTTGAATCTGAAAGTAGAATAAAAACTTAAATAAATCATAAAATTTTATAAACTAATAACAAGCTAAAAAATTTTGGGGTTTCACAATATTCCTTGGTTACTTATTTTTTTTAGCATAAATAATGTTTACATTGAATGTTATTTAATCTTATGATATCACATATTCGTTTTCAGGAACAAATGGATACCACATCAGATGATGAGTTCGACATTGTTGCCAAAAAGGAACATAACGAACACAGTGTTCTTATACGGAAAATTACTCATCTGATGCAAATTTATTATGATACATACATACATAAAGTTCCTTGTATGGATTAAAAAAAAACGGGGCATATTTTTCTTCAAGAGATATTGAGGGGAAACAGAATTCGGTGCCAACGACTGTTCAGAATGGAAAAAGAGGTTTTCACAAGTTTGTGCAATAACTTGGAAACAAGTTACGGTTTCAAAGGTTCAAGACATATGACTGCATTGGAGATTTTAGGAATGACTCTAATGATTCTAGGACATGGTCTAGGAAACCGGTTAGTGCAAGAGATGTTTCAACATTCTGGTGAGACGATAAGTCGATATTTTTCGGAGACATTGGATATATTATGTCTCATGGGAGCCAATGTCATAAAACCTGCTGATCCAGAATTTAAGAGTACTCCCAAAGAAATAGCAAACGATCCAAGATATATGTCACATTTTAAGGTATTATACTCATATTTTTGTTATTTATTTTCATCGATACTCTGTATAAATTAATTGAGATATTTGTTTTTTTTTTAGGATTGCATTGGTGCTATAGATGGTGTTCATGTTCCAGCTTCTTTACCTCAAGCAGATCAAATACCGTTTATCGGTAGAAAGAAGATTCCTACTCAAAATGTTATGGCTGTATGTGATTTCAATATGAAATTCACTTTTGTGTATGCTGGTTGGGAAGGTAGCGCTCATGATTCAAGGGTATTCTCTGCCGCTCTTCGTGATACTGAGATTAACTTTCGAAAACCTTCAGAAGGTATGACTTTTTTTTATTTTTTTTATTTTTTTTTATTTTTTATAGCTTTGTCTTGTATATAGTTTAAACTAAATCATTATATTCAACTTGATATGTCACAGGAAAGTATTATCTGGTTGACGCTGGTTATCCTAATTTGCCTGGATATCTTGGTCCGTATAAAGGTCAAACATACCATCTGGAGCATTTTCGTGCAAGAAGAACTCAACCTACTACAAGCAAAGAAATCTTCAATCGTGCACATTCTTCTCTGAGAAGCGTCATCGAGCGGAGCTTTGGAGTGTGGAAAAAAAGATGGAGAACCCTGAATGTCATGCCGAGTTATCCATTCAAAAATCAAGTAAAAATAGTAATCGCAACTATGGCACTGCATAACTATATTCGAATGCATGCAAGACAAGAGATGGATTTTGAAATATTCGACGAGACAGAGGGCGATGGCGAGGGGGATGAAAACGACACAACTGAAGATCAAGATGAAGATTGTCAGACTTCTTCGAGTAGTATGGACAAGTTAAGAGATGAGATTGCTGCAAGTTTAGTAGAAACGATAAATTTGTAGTTTACATTTTTGTCAATAATTAAAAAACTTTATATTAAAAATAAAATAAATTTGTTTCGTCCATATTTTTCTAGTTTGTAATTATAATTCATATATATGCATATAAATAAGTATATAAATAATTATTATTTAATTTATAAGACCATGTCTATTTTAGTCTTTTGCCCATAATATATTTATTTTACCAAACGCTAAATCAGCTTTTGTTACCAGCAACAACTGTTTTATAAACAGTTTACCAAACACCTGTCAGTTTTTAAAAAAAACAGTTTTTTTTTTAAAACAGAAACGAAAAGCACTTTTTTAAAAAACAAAGCTGTGTCAAACGGTGCCATTATATCATCTTTAAAAATCCAGCAAGTAATTTTTTTTTTTTTTTTTTGATGAAAATCTAGCAAGTATTTTAGAAAGCATGATTTAATTTTTTGAATAACTACTACGAATAGGACTTTTGGCTTCGGACGAGTATTGGATGCGATTAATCACATCTAAAGGTGTTACCAGGAATCATAAAAACTTCGGTCATTGAACTTGGTTTTTTTAGCATTGGATGCGACTAGTCGCATCCATGAAATAACCTTGAGTATTGGATGCGATAGAGTCGCATCCAATACTCAATATTAAAGCATGATATAATTCACCCTTTTATTTTCGTTCAATTAATGACGTGTCATTTTTTTCCCAATTTTTTTCATTACCTTCGGATGCGACAAGTCGTATCTATTGTTGGTGATTATAGCACCTTAATAACCATATTAGTTGCGGAATTAATTAACTACACTAACAAGAGCTAAATAATATTATGGTTCTAGATTTACTTATTAATTATTCATGAAAGCAATATCAAGCAACAAACAAGCATAGTTTAAAGATTCAGAGAGACGCTACAGAATCTTCAAGTTTTCACTCCTCCGTCTTCAGTCTTATAAAGACTATCTTCTAGCTTTTAGCTCTTCAATGATAGGAACTCAAGAATGATGACACGTAGTCTTCCGAGACGTAATCTCCGAGGCAAACAAGAAAGATGAGTGGGCACAATCTTTATCTCACTACGATCTAGAACGAGGTGTTTAGATCACACCATGTTTATGAGATTGGAATCACGGAGTTCCAAGAGGGGATAGATGAGAGAGGGTCGGCCAAGAGAGAGGGGGATAGAGTCTCTCGGTCGAAATTTCTAATTCAATTGAATTCTCTATTTCTCTCTTTTGCCTTCTCATGAACCCTTATTTATAGTACTCGAAATGATATATTCATGGAAGTTTCCAGAAATATTTTATTTCTTTTTATTATGTTCACACTAGTGAATCAAAACTCAGCTCTTAGATGTCATTCTATAAATCATATTTTCTCTCTCATCCATCAGATCAATATCTATGAGATTTTATTTTCTGTTTAAATAGATAATATTTAATTATGAGAGAATAAATGTAATATATTATTTCCTATTCAAACATATTCTCTTTAAATATTCATGAGAGAGAATAAATGACAATATCTTATTTCCTTTTAAATATTATTTTCTCTCCTCAATTTAAACAACTAAAGAGAAAATATTGGTAAGTACCAATATATGAAGAAACGAATTTTTGACCACATGGCCAAGGGGATTTGATGCAAATCCTTGTACCTAAATACCAAAAATTCGACTTCTTCATTTTGTGCAAGGCCCAATTGTTTAAAACCCAATTGATCATTTCTTTACTTGGTCCAACAATAAACAAATAAATAATTGATTAATTATTTACTTGGTCAAACAATAAATAATTAATACTGTTGGAGAAACAGAGGTGGTATCAGACACAAACAATTACTTGGTCAAAAACTCTCCAAAGTTCCATGCATATTCCCAACCCATTAATAACAAGAGAATCTCAAAAGCGCAACAAACCTCGGTGAAACGGAGCATCACTCTGACTCAAATTAATTATGAATTTGACTAGCTCACGCGAACTCCTTAATGATAATCGTCAATGCTGTATAGGAGAGTCTCCTCATTCGATGACGAACATAACCATGTCTCCACAAAAAGTGGTGAGTTTAAGATTAGTCCCTGCATTCAGTGCAAGCATTTGTGTTTTTGGCTAGAGAATTTCATGGAATCAAGAATAAAGTATTTATTGTTTAGCTAAGAAAAATATAAGGACAATTTCTTTTGGGCGCTCGTAATAGCGAAATAACAATGGTTGCAGTGGCGGACCCAGGTGGGAGGCTCAAGTGGCCTGCCTCCCCCCCCCCCCCCCCCCCCCCCCCCCCCCAACCAAAAATTTTCGGGGTTAAATTTTTTTTTTTTTTTTTTTTTTTTTTCAGCCTAAACTGAATTTTAGCCCCCCCTCCTTCCAAGTTATGGATCCTCCACTGAATGGTTGTAAATTATGATTCCATGATTATTATATGTTTTTAACATTTACATTTGAAATTGCACAAGTCAACACGTGAGGCAAAGATCCAATCAACCAGTTGAGGTTACAAATCTAGAGCTCGTGTCAGCCTGAACAAAATTGAGCTTCAAAAAAATCTTACAAATCTACACCTTGAATCCCACCACTATATCACTCATTAAACGATGACATCATTGACCGCCATAAACATGATATAGTGAGCAGCTCTCAAGCACGAGTACCATGATGACCGACATAAACATGCAAAGAAATCACACTATTTAAAAAACACCGCATCAACACTTATCATAACAAACCATCTTTCTAAGAAAACTAACATAGATTTCAAGAAAATTGTTTGTCACACAAAAAAAAAAATCAATAAACTTTCCATAATTTCCATACTAATCACAAATGAAGAGACGATCGAGAGTTTTTATTTTTAAAAATTTTGAAAACAATTTTTTTCTATTATCCAGTTTTTGTTTTATTCTCTCCCCTATTTTAAAAAACAAAAAACAAAAACAATTTTACCAAACACGTTTTTTTGCCTAACAGTCAATTTTTTATTTTTAAAAACAAAAAAACAAAAAACAAAAATGTTACCAAACAGGCCCTTAGCTTCTTTATTTAAAATATATTTTCTCGAATATTTATTTAGTTTGAAAATATGTTTTCTCTGTTTAGGAGTTAATTTTTTTTTTTAAAGAAAATTTTATAAAATTAATAATTTATAGACTAAAATGATCCAAAAATAGTGACCAAAATGCCACAATAACAAAAGAATAGGCAGTATTGCCGGTAGTATTTGCATTGAAAAAAATAAAATTAATGCTTAATAATTAATTTTCGCTTCAGGCCCTCGTTATGTCTTTTGGGCTGGCTCTGTACACAACTATAAAATCATAACAATATATCACGCAACGATAAATTTTACTCGTCTCTCTCATTACCCTCTCTCTGCTTCAAGATGCTCGACGACGAGTCTCTGGTATGTTCTATTGTTGCGTCTAATTCGGTAGCAATCTTTGAATGTTTATTTTGATTAAGAATATTTGTATAATCTTGAAATCTCAGGTAACGGATTTGGAGGCGAAGAATCGGGACATGGGTTTAGAAGACGATGCAACAAAGAGCGATGTACGTGTTGTCCCTGAAATTTATATTTCGATATACGCTGTTAAAATCGCAATTTAACCCCAGTAATTGCTGGGTTTCGATCGTACAGGCCGATCAAGTGTTGCAAGATGAGATAAGCAATTTGAAGATCAAAACGGTGCGTCTTTTTTTATAGCGCGATTATTCTTCCTCCAATTTGATTAAGAATTTTGTGGGGAATAATTTTATAATCTGAAACTGTTGGCGTGTCAGGCAAGTGATTCGGAGGAGGAGAATGGGGACATGGATTATGAAGACGATTCAAACGTTGTCCCTGAAATTCAAATTTTCAATTTCAATGTATGTATGCTGTGAATCGCAATTTAATTGTAGTATTAAGTGGTGGGTTTTGATTTTGCAGGCATCACAAATGTCTGTAGAAGAGATAAATTTGTATGATGGAGAAGATTTCGATAAGGACTTCCGTGTGAAGGGCAAAAAGGTCCGTCCTTTTTACGGCGATGAATCAAATGAGAAGGAGGAGAAGAAAACGGAGGAGAAGAAAGACGAGACGATGCCACTGATCCGGCTCGAACCGGAAGACTGTATTTTCGCTCCTGTGACTTGGCCCGCCGACCCAACGGCTCAGGAGACCATCGACGCGGCCAGAGTCGCACTGAGATTACACAACAACAAGAACATCACCGAGGTTAGACTCAAGATTGATTGATTGATTGATTGGTATTAATGATCTTGATTGAATGAATGAATGGATTAGGGTGCGGATAATTTGGAGCTGAAGAGGGTCGTGGATGCGGACGCGACCGATGTGATGGGGCTGTATGTGCGACTTGTGTTGGAAGCGACAAACGGATGCTTTTACAGGGCCGAGGTCGTGATCAACGTTCCCGGTGACAAAGACGACTACCTCGTTTGCTTTCGACCCTGCTCTATCGACGAGACGCTTGGCGCGAATTATTACGTTTAGATTGCCTTTTGACTTGTTTCTAATCTCTTAGGGTGTCATCGGTATCATGTTGATAACTACTTCGTGGTCCTTTTAACAATACGTTTTTTGACTTGGGATTTTTGGTGGAATCCATTGCACATTATCAAAGCTTTTGGTGGGATTTGGTGACTCCCACGTTTTACCAAGCTTTTTTACACTAATGAATGATTTACAAAAAAATCGATATGTCTTTTTACATAATCTGAAATTCACCCTCTCAAGTGATCCTTTTTCACCCTCTCAACTCCCAACTTTTTCCGTATCTTTTCGACTCTTAACTTGATCAGTCATCGTGCGGTTATCTTTCTTCAAACGAACATAAAATTAGTAAATAGAATGTTTTCTTTTCTGACATGACAATTGGTGTGGCATTATTTCAAGGCCCTTTTCTCAGGCTCAATTTGATTCTCAATTGATTATTGTTCAAGGCCTCCAAAATCTTGATTCTGTGGGCTATTTGCACAATCTGATTCCTCAAGTGAATTGGCGGCTGATGTGTTGCACTAGACTTTCGCAGGAAAAAAAATACCTTACTATGGACTCCTAGCCCTCTGGGACTTTCTTAACCTCTCAATTCTACCATTGGAAATACTTCGAATTACGTCCCCGATCATTCATTCACTTGGAACACGATCTTATGGAAAGCTAGAAATCCTTCAAAGATATGTTTTTTCAAAGATCATCCATGCGGAAGAAAGAATCAATAAGTTTGGCATCTCCTTAGCTTCTAAACGTCAATGTTGCACTTATGCGAGTCAAGAGACCATTGATCATCTTTTATTCTCTACCGAAATTGCTGATACTTTGTGGAATTTTTTTTCGGGCTTCCCTCCATTATTGGAGTAAAGAAATCACGAAACTTCACATCTTCTCCAGTTGGTTGAGAGGTAATGTTAAAAATCAATTTATTCATATTAAAATACATGTTTGCTGTTATGGTTTTTTGGGACATATTGAAAAAGAGGTGCAAAACTTATCATGAAGATATCAAAATGCCATATCTCTCCTAGATTTGCTCCAGTGTTCTCGTCAAGGCGTGGTGCAATGGAATTTTGGCCAAAAGGATATCTTCCTCAATTTGGTTAGAAGTGTGGGTCTAACTCACACTCAAAAGCTAGCTTAATAGTAGAGGAATGTCAAACACTTATAATGAGCACATTGCTCAAGTACCTAATAGATCTGGGACATTCTAATAAATTTTGATATAACTCTTAATGATCAAAATCCTAAGCTTTCTAGGTGGCTTTGCTGAAAGCCTTTAGACAAGGGTTTAAAGCTCAACATTGATGGGTCTTTTGTCTTGGGGAAAGGGTCTATCGGAGGGTTGATAAGAAACAACTCGGGTAAGTGTGTTTCCTGCTTTACCGGTCTTATTGATGTTCATATAGGTTTTGAGGCTGAAACCGAAAGCCTTATATGGAGCATTCAAAAATTTCAACTTATTTGGAATGATATTGTCATTATTGAAAGTGACTGCAAATATCTTGTCGATACACTTTTTGGTTCTAGATTGGTGTTGCGATGGAATTTCATCATGGAGACGATGAAAAATGTTGAAATCATTCATGTTTATCGAGAGAGAAATATGGCTGTGGATACTTTAAGTAAATTTGGTTATTCTTTAACTCAAGTTGATTTTGCACAACTTAATGATTTTCTTTATTTAATTTACGTAATATTATTGTAAAAGATAGCAAGGGGTTGATTTTGCACAACTTAATGATTTTCTTTATTTTAATTTACTTAATATTATTGTAAAAGATAACAAGGGGCATAGATATCACAAAATTTTTGTGTAATCTATTCTTTGTATTTTTTTCTCTTCTTTTTTATTTATTTATTTTCTTGTTTTTTTTTCAATCATAATTGAGGATTCTTAATAAAATTTTCGTGGTTTCACCGATTAAAAAAAACAAGGCAGGTAACCTTTTTTTATTTTCTTTCGCTCGAAGGCAGGTAAAGCTTTTTTGGCCGAATTGAGTATCGGCCGGTTTTGTACTGTACGTTTAGTCAAATCACATATGACTAATGAGTGATATGTTGGCTTTCTGAATTTTGACATTTGGCTTAAAAAAATCAAATAAAATTATTTTAGATAAGTCTCTATCTAGGGTCGACCAAATGGTATTACAACAACATGATTAGCCTCAATTAGCTAGCTATGGGCCTATGGCTAATGAGTGGTTAACAATTAGACAAGTGATTATAGAGAGTCAACTTTGTCAAATTTATGTACAAACCAAACACTTTTCTCACACTTGTAATTTATACTAAAACAAGGGTTAGTTAATAAAGAGATATCTGATTACCAAAGTACGAGCAAATTGCTTCCTGATAAACAAAAATACAAAAAAGAAGAAAAAAAAAGTACACAAAGATGAACAGAATACATATATCAAGAAGTATTAATAGTCTCATCTGATCCCATATTTCCGCAACTTGCAAAACCATGTTCAAACAAGCAAGAAAAAAAAATTTAGAAAGCCAACACGATTATAATAAATACATCTTGTAATCAGTTCTTCGTTTTTTTTAATACTTTTTTGTATTTTTGATCAGGAAGCAATCTTTTCGTACTTGGTAATCAGATAACTATATTTTCGTACTTGGTAATCAGCGCGGTAATGAAAAAAAAAAAAAACTTGTTTAAAAAAATAGATAATTAACTACGAATTTTTTTCGAGTAAAAGTTCAGCAGGGGCTTTGACCAACGTATATATATCAGCCTTCATATATGTATATGTATTAACGTATACACATGGTTTGAAATATTTGGACTATATTTTATTGTTTTGTTTGATTTCTACAGTCTAGTAACCTTATTTTGATATATGATAGTTAATCTATTTATACCAATTAGTTATGATCCACCTTCAAATTTATATAGGAAAAATTATAAGAATAGCATTTGTAAAGTACAATATTTTTAAAATAGTGGTTATTTGAATTTTTTTAAATAGTGTTTTTTCAAATCATAAATCATTATTTGAGATTATTTTTCTCGTAAATGAAAATATAAACATAAATAATGAACAAAATTAAATAGAATCCAAAATAAGAAACAAATTAAAAAAAAATCAATAAACATAAAGAAAAGTTATTGTTTGCAATTGAAAAAACACTATTTTTGATATATGAATTTTAGATATGTAAGTTCTTGCAATTAGGTTATGAAGAAACACGATTGCATGCTATTTCCACAATTACATATGATAAAAAGTTATACTTTGTGCTTGTAAATATATATATATATATAATATATATATATATATATATATATATATATGTATATGCATATATATGCAACTTGGAAAGGCCTTGAGATAACTATTTATGGCTGATCATCGGCATCGGAAATTTATTGGCTTTATACATATGGACTATAATATTGACGAACTAGGACCCATCATCATATTGTGTATAATAATAATAGTAATAAATTAATAATAGCAAGCCTGTGGATATCATCTGCACAACAACCACGTATTAAACTTTATTTGTTCGGACCGAACACAACACAGGAGAAAAAGAAAAAAAAAAAAAAAAAAAGGTATATATCAGAAGTGAAATAATACAAACCATTGAATTTTCTAAAGAAGATAAATTGAAAAAAATCATTGCGATACAAATTATATCTCCTTCATACAGCCACATATCACCTAATGACTTTTTATATTATTTTTTATTTTGCTTTTGATTAATCTCTTTTTGTAAAAAAAATAAAAAATAAAAAAATTAATTAGAAGTTGCTTTCTCTCTTTTTGGCGGCCAAACAACAACGTGCAGACAAACGTAGTTTACCAATTCATGCTACTTAAAATTTATTATTATCCTTAGCTCGACGAAGAGATTTCTAAATAAAAATATAATTATTATCTTCATCAATCAAAAAACATTATTAATAATAATAATGACTAGCAGCATGTTACATGCGTTGAAAAATGTCACAATTTCATTTCCATCGCCTCACAAATCAAAAGGCAAACCATTACGATTCACTTTATCGGTTTCTCCCATACCCATGAGGCCATGGGCCTATGATCAATAATTTGATTCTCTCTCTCTCTCTCTCTCTCTCTCTCTCTCTCTATATATATATATATATATATATATATATAGTGTATATATAATAATTATGTAATTAAAATAATTTGGTGTATATACAGGAGCCAAAAATTAGGGTCTCAGAGGCAATTAAAAATAAATAAATAACTATTCAAAGGGGACATTTATAAAATAAAAAAAATATAATATAAGACCAAAAATGTACAAATTATTGATAAAACGAAATTAGGTCAACATTAGAATTTAAAATTTAGGGGGTAATATGCCCCTTCGTCTTTGGCTCCGCTAGTGTGTATATATGTGTGTATATATCAAGGATTGAAAAACCGGGGGAACCGGTCCGGTTCCCCCTTTTTGGAGCTACCCGGCACCGGAATCACCAAAACCGGAATTTTCCGGTGGTTCCGGGGGAACCGGACCGGGATCCGGGTGGGAACCCGGTTCCCACTTCCCGGTCCGGTCCAGGTTAAAAAAAAAAAAAAAACCGGGTATAAATACCCGGTAAACCTAAAAAAAAAACAAAATGGGACGGTAAGCTCGAGAGGATTTTCCGGCGCGACCCAGTGCGAATTTTGCAGCTTCCCGGCCGGATCCCGCCGTCTCGCCCATTTCCCGACTCGCCGAAGGCCAAAGTTGCCCAGATCCCCCCGGTAAACCTCTTCCCGGTGAGCTTCCCGGCCAATTTTTTTTTTTTTTTTTTTTTATGATTTTGAGTTTTTAAATCTTGAAATTTCTTGATAATTTTTTAAGATTAAGTATACATTGATAGTTGTGAGCATTGATGTAGTGTTGATTTAATTTTGTGTTGATGTTTGTAATTTTTTTGGATTTAATCCGAATTATTTGATAATTATGTGATTAGTTAGTGATGATTAAGGTTATGATGAACTTGTTTATTGATTTATGAAGAAATTTTGTGACTTGTAAATGTTATTAGTTAGTATGACCGCTGCATACGGTCGCTTTGAGTAGTCATTTGTATCCCTCCTATGTTGAATTTGTGGAACAATAGTATTTGGTGGGTTGTGTTGAACTTTATCATTTTGGTTATTAAACTTACTTTTTCTTGTGTTTGTAATTTCATATTGTGTTGAAACATTCTACACTATTTTTAATTTTATGAATTTTATCCTACGTACTTTGTATGTTTTTTTGTATATTTCTTTTCTGAATTCCCCTCGGTAAATACGGTATCTGACGGTATTCCTCTACGGTAACGGTAAGTTCAACGGTACCGGTTTCCTTTTTTTTTCTCGCTTCCCCCGGTATTCCTTTACGGTACGGGGGGTTACCAGTAAATTCGAAGGCTCGGAACGATAACGGTAACGGTATTTCGATCCTTGGTATATATATATAATATTCAAACAGGATTATAATATTAAAAACCAAATCTAATTCAAATAATCGAAATTCAGATTTTATTATGAAATACTCCTAGTTTAAAGTTTAAACTTGGCTGTTCGAATATAAGAGAATAGAAATTCTTTCCTGTTCCAGGAGCAAATTGAAACTAGAATTTTGTTATGATTCCAAACAGATCAAAATATTTCGATCTTGTGAATAATGGCATACCAAAAAATTTTTGTTTCGTCCGTAATATTCTATGTTTTTTTTTTCCAATTAGAGAGGATTTTTTTTTTTTTTTTTAGTAATACCATAATAGACACTCCGTCCCTAATTTGATCCAAGGATTTAAATTCCGGGGGAACCGGTCCGGTTCCCCCTTTTTTGAAGACCCCGGCACCGGAACCACTAAAACCAGAAGTTTCCGGTGATTCCGGGGGAACCGGACCGGGATCGGGTAGGAACCCGGTTCTCACTTTCCGGTCCGGTTCACTTAAAAAAAAAAAAGAAAGGAAAAACCGGGTATTTAATCCCGGATTTCCCCAAAATTCAGCCATTCAAGCCGGTTTCTTCTCTCCCAAATCCCGCCGCGAGCTAGCCTATTTCTTCCCAGATCCCGTCCGGATCCCGCCGAACCGCCTGTTTCCCGACGCGACATAGCTCATTTCTTCCCAGATCCCACCGGAATCCCCCTTTCCCGTGAGCTTCCCGACGTGTTAAAGGTTTTTTTTTAATGATTTTGAGTTTAATTTTTCAAATTTCTTGATAATTCTTGAAGATTAAGTATAATTGATAGTTGTGAACTTAAATGTAGTGTTTATTTAAGATTTGTGTTCATGATTCTAATTTTTTGTAATTAATCCGAATTATTTGGTAATTTTTTTATTATTTAGTGATAATTAAGGGTATGATGAACTTGTTTATTGATTTATGAAGAAATTGTTGTGACTTGTTTTTAATTTTAGAGTTTGTGTTCATGATTCTAATTTTTTGTAATTAATCCGAATTATGTTGTAATTTTTTTATTAGTTGGTGATGACTAAGTTTATGTTGAACTTGTTTATTGATTTATGAAGAATTTGTTATGAATTGTTTTTAATTTTAGAGTTTTTGTTCACGTTTATGATTTTTTTTGTAATGATTATGGTTATGTTAAACTTTGTATGTTTTTTTGTATATTTTTTTTTTCTGAATTCCCCTCGGTAAATACGGTATTTGACGGTATTCCTCTACGGTAACGGTAAGTTCAATGGTACCGGTTTCCTTTTTTTCTGCTTTCTCCGGTATTCTTTTACGGTACGGGAGGTTACCAGTAAATTCGAAAGATCGGAACGGTAACGGTATTTCGATCCTTGATTTGATCACCAATATCTTTTAAAAAAAATAAAAATTCGGATCACTTTTCAAAGCAGACTATGATATTCTCGGTTGTACCAATATTTTTAAATCGGCACAACAGATCCGATTGCCCACATCAACTCACAGTCTTATATTAATAGATTAAAAAAAATAAATAGAGACCAGATAATTGAGTGTGGTCAAATGTATACTCTGCCAAATGATTTAACATCACACAGAAAAAGATCACTCCTTTTAGTAGCTCATAAAATATTTTTAATAATACCTAGAAACATTGTGTTACCAGTTACCTCAACGATTTCCTGCCTCAATGTATGGCGGGCATAGAGCTAGTCCATGTTGCTCATTTAAGTTGTAACCAACTATTTCATGTTACAATTATTGCATAATATATAAAAAAAAACAAAAACAAAAACAAAAAAACCACTTGTTGCAATATTATATGAGCCTCTAATTACGTCAATAGCAACAAGAAGTAAACAAAACAAATAAATGATTTTTTTTAAAAAATTACACATATATACATTATGTTTTAGTGAAATATCGAGTTTAATATAGATTTTCAAAAATATCGAATTCATATTCTCTATTTAACTAAAATGACGAAATTATGTTCTGAAATAGACAACAGTGCCACAAATTTTCTTTTTATTGAATTTTTATTAACTGACGTTGACTATAATAATTATATGTAAACATCAATTATCATTTATCATTCGCGTCATATATGTAATTATCATTTATCAACAGTCTCTTAATTGTGAAGAATACATAAAGAAGGAAATGGGTAAAAATTGACAGTTGATAGTCATCAAAATCATATATTCGAACAGAGAATCCAGGATTCAGAGTTGCAATTCGAACACGAAATGAAGTTCTTTTGGGAGATATGGATTTTATTATTTAATTTAAATTAAAGCTATTTTTATTTTAAAATTGGGAATTTGGAAGCTAGAGTACTGGTTTAGATTTGATTCGATTTTTCTTATATAAGAATTAATATCAATGAAAGGGAGATTTGTGATACTGTTATCCATTTTAGGGTATAATTTCGTCACTTTAGTTAAACAGAAGATATTAACTCTATATATTTTTTAAAACTAAAGGTTAAACTCGATATTTCACTAAAACACATTGTATAAATGTGTTATTTTCTCTCCTTTTTTTTACATTTAAAATAATAAAAAGTTTATGTATGATACATGGATGGAGACCATTTTCTTTAAATTACAAAAAGTATTGTTTTATTTTTATTAGACGTGTGCCTAATAAAAAGAAGGCAAAAAGTTATTTAACTTGACGCAGGCTGGCCCCATATACATTAGGATCTTAGGAAAACAAAGTTATACCTTTTTTGTTTTTTTTGTTTTTTTTTTTTTAACTTAATGCTTACTACCACAATTTTTTTTTAATTGTATTTTAGGGATGGCAGATACATAAGTCACACCCGCACCGGCTCATACCCAATTTAAACGATACGGGTAATACCCGCTCTTAAAAAGAGTCCGGATACAGGTAATAGGATTGTTTATCGGCCCGTCAACTCAAAAAACATTTTTTTTAAAATAGACACTAAAATAAATATATTAGTTATTTAAAATAACATATTAGAAAAATATGGCATGTTTTGTAATGCATTCGAGTTGAAATAACTTATATTAAAGGGTATATTCAATTTGAAATAACATATTAAAACATATTAAGTTTGCTATTTGAACGGATCTACCTGACACGGTATCCAATTTTTATGCCAGGTAACGAGTATATTATTTTCTACCTGCGTACCCGATATATATGCATATTACCCGGCCCATTTCAAAAGTTGTGTAAACGAGTACGGGAAACATGTATGAGTAATGAAATACCCGAACTCGACTTTATCCTTACCCATTACTCTATTTTTGGGTGTCAGTTTTATTTAGTTTTTGTTTACAAGTATAGCGTTTTTTCCAATTAAAAGTTTCATTTAGAAAAAGGAAAACGATTGACTAAAATTAAAGAATGAAGTCTTTAATTTGAAGGTGTATAAACTATTCTTGAAAAAACCGTCTACGGGTTATTTGTGCAACTCTTCCACTAAAAAGTAAGGCATATATTTTTTTTAAGTTAAATAAATTAGGCCTTAAAAAATTAAATAAATTAGGCCTTTTTGATAAAGAAATTCATAGAGTAGACCTTACAAACTTTCTAAAATTTGAAGCCTAAAGTGATAAACTAATTAGCTTTTATGATCGGGCCGACCATGGCCATGGCCTGACTTGCAAGTCGCAACCTAAAGCTATTTGAAGAGTGAAAATCGGTAAACACTTATTAAAAAAAAAAAACACATTGATTATGAATTTAGATCGTTTCCTTTATTTGGGGGTCTCCTTCTTTGTATGTCAAGTTTAAATAAAACACGCTAACCATGGACTTTTAAACATATTTTTACACAAAAGAAAAATTTAATAATAATAATAATACTAAAAATGATGGCGTGGTTTATTACTTTATTTTGATTAGAGAAAGGACATTGAAGAAGACTCAAGCAAGTGAGGGATGAATCCAGATTCATTATTGAACTTGAGCATATAGAATTCTGGTTTGTTCCATTCCCGACTTATCGAAATTCCGTTACTTAATGAAACAAAGTGTTCCGCTCCAAATAATACCATAACTACGGTGAAAATCTACACGAAACACCCTTTTCTGGTTTGTTCTGACACTATCTATGTAATAAATAAAAAAATAAAACTTAAAACATATTCTAATATCCGAAGAAAAAAATAATCCATCATAATAAAATAATTTTGGTACTGTATGTTAAGCGAAATGGAACAATTTTTTTTCTTATATTTCTTTCCGGATGCCCAAATTTAGATGGGGCACTCATGATTTTTGTCATATAATAATGGGCGCTCTAGTAAACTAGTCAATCATAAACTTAATTTTTGACAAATTAGCCATTGTTTGATTTATTTTGTGAAATAACCAACAAACAACATTAACCAACCCAAGGGTTAAAATATTGATACCGATACAGATACCAAGGTTTTGATTTTACTGATATATTGACTACCGACGGATATATCGATTGATATCCAATAACAATTTCTATACTTTGATCTTTGAACCAAATCTGATCAGACTATTATACCATCTATTAAACAGAAAAGATATTGAAATAAATATGAGAATAAAAATGAAATCAACCAGGTTTAAAATATTAGTCACATATACATGGCAAGTCTATTCAATACGAAATCAAAGGAAAAAAAGGGAAAATAAAACGACATTTGAAATTTTCAAACCCCTTTAAAAAATATTGTATGTTGAGATATTCATTGCGGATCTAACCGAACAACAATAGACCTTCACCATAGCGCTCAGGGTTGCGCCATAGTCTCTCATATTTATTCAGAAATGTTTTTACAACAAATTAATTGATATTAACACAAATAAAAACAAATATACTGATATTAACACAAATTACTTAGAGATTATTACAAATAAACACAAAAATACTAATCCGATCGAATAAACACAAATATCAGCCAAATTCGAACTCTAATTCCAATTCAATTCAGCTGCGTTTCTACAACAAATTAACTGATATTAACACAAATATATTAGACATTAATACAAATAAATACAAAAATACCAATCCAATTAAATAAACACAAATATACAGTCCAATTCAAATTCCACACCTGATTCGTATATGAGAAAGTTTCGGAGAGAGAGAGAGAGAGATTGATGCACGACCACTCAAGGTTTGATAGGTTTTGGTGGGTCTCGGCCTTAGCCCCGATCTATGCGCCATCGGTCTCGTCCTCGTCAGACGCAGGGGAAGACGACGGAGAGTCTGACGAGGAGGTCGCCACTGAGCACGAGACCGTCTTCGTAGCGGCGATTCTTCAGGACCAAAACAAGATCGACTGCGGCAAAACCCTACGCAAACCCGACAGCAGCGACGAAGAAGAACGAAACGAAGTGCATGAATATGCTTTATCACGGGTCATCACTTTTTACAGCGAGATTCGTAGGAAAAAAAAAAAACTATACCTAAGATTTTGGGTGAATTTTTATTTTTATTTTTATTTTTATTTTTTTATTTATTATTATTATTTTTTTTTTTACAGAATTTCATTCCTACAATTTTTGGAGATCTAGTATATATATTGAAGTGCATCAATACGTTTTTGATATACATTGAGCAATAAATAAGAAATGATGACAAATTAAAACCAAGTTCGTTGGCCGTAAAGAGAAGATACACAATTGAAAGTCTGATAGAAATGACACCGCGAGAGAGAGCGATGGATTCGGAATTCACAATAAAAGTAATTACACGCGACTATTATTTCTATTTGAATTAAATAAATGTTTAAGGATATATTTGGAATTGAAATTTTAGTTGGATTGCCATGTAAGTGATATTGACTATTTAAAAAAAAAAATTAAACATGGTCTATTTTTCAATTCCAAGTGGTATATATGAACTTTTCAACAAAAATAATGTATATATATACACGACCATACAATTGTGTTGGACCGACCTAGTCACTTTAATACAACAAGTGATTCAGATCATAACACCAATCTCTCTCTCTCTCTCTCTCTCTCTCTCATAATATGGATGAGAACGGTCAGCTGGAGGAGCCACTCTTACCGCCGACGAGGAGCCACTCTTTCTCGCCGGGCTCCGATGATATTCCGGCGATCGAGACAAGCCGCGACTTCTACAGAGAGTTTTGCGCTGAGTCGAAGAAGCTGTGGTACATCGCCGGACCGTCCATATTCACGTCCCTATGTCAGTACTCTCTCGGCGCCGTCACGCAGGTCTTCGCCGGCCACGTCAGCACCATAGCCCTCGCCGCCGTTTCGGTCGAGAACTCCGTCATCGCCGGCTTCTCTCTCGGTATCATGGTAAACAACTGTAAAATCAAATACAAAAGTGTAATTTATATTAATTTTTTTTTCTTATTCTTAAAAAAAAAAACAATCAGACTAATAGTTATATGTTTGGTGGCGACATTTTAACTTTTCTCTTTGTCCCTACAAATTTCCTCGTTGAATTTGCGTTATTTGGTAATTTCTTGTTACAAATTTATTAGTAAAAGAACAAAACATGGACTATTAATTTTAGACGTTGTTTTTTGAATAAAAGTTTTTTTTATTTGTCTTTTCTTTAAAAAGTGAATTGTTCTCGTGCGCACATTTACGTTCAATTTTCCCGATGGCTTTCGCCAAGACGTGTTACTACTTACTACTTAATTGTAAGATAGAAATTACATATATATTTTTGGATTCGTTACTATATAATTTATGGATCCGACAACTGACTAATGATTTCTCAAATAAAATAAAATCAACTGACATATGATGACCCGCCACGTGCGAATTCGATCTTCAATACAAAGATGTGAATTCACGTTGATGAGTGTCATATCTACGCTCAATAATATGATCTACATTCTTCGATAATATAACAAGATTATAATTATATCTACTATTATATATATATATATATATATATATATATATATATTCATTTTATTTCATTAACCAAGGTCCATAGTCCATACCTTGCAAAAAATATTAAGATCGCAATACAAAATATGAGGGCCGTTCGCCCCCCTCAATTTTTTTTTTTTTTTTTAACCTTCTCTATAGTCGCTTTATTTTATTTTGTTTAGATAATAAATTTTAATTATTTTCTTCTTAAGATTTATATTTGTACGTAGTATTTTATTAATTATTTTTTAAAAATAAATTAAATTATTGCTGGCTCTCAAATTTCTCTATCATCATAAGATACAAATTTTGATCAAATTTATCGGTCATTATAATACTTAAAATACACATTTTTGCATATATAGTTGAAATTTCTCTCAATTAAATTTGAGTCCCTGCAGTTTTGTTTTTTTACTTTTACTACTACGAAAAAAATTAAATTTTGTTACTCAGCCCCCCTTCTAAATAAATTTTTTTGACTCTTCCCCTGCATGCCTAGCGGAACCCTTCAAAATTTACAAATTAGCCTCTGAACTTTTGTTTCGTATATTAGCCCCCTAATTTATATTTTTAGCTCTTTTCTCGTCCGGTTTTCTTTGTATCAGTTGGGGATGGGAAGTGCCCTAGAAACCCTGTGCGGACAGGCGTACGGGGCGGGTCAACTAGACATGCTCGGGATCTACATGCAAAGATCATGGCTCATCCTCAACTCCACCGCGGCGGTGCTCTCGCTCCTCTACGTCTTCGCGGCCCCACTCTTGAGGGCCATCGGCCAGACAGAGGAGATCTCCGCGGCCGCGGGACAGATGGCAATGTGGATGATCCCCCAAATCTTCGCGTACGCGTTCAATTTCCCGATATCGAAGTTCCTTCAGGCGCAGAGCAAGATCATGGCCATGGCTTACATAGCGGCCGTGGCCCTAGTCTTCCATACCTTCTTCAGCTGGCTCTTCATTATGCGGCTCGGCTGGGGACTAGCCGGGGCCGCCGTGGCTCTCAACGCCTCTTGGTGGTTCATCATCGTCGCCCAGATGGCTTACATCTTGGCCGGCCCGTGTGGGAGAGCGTGGACCGGGTTTTCGATGAAGGCGTTTCAGAATCTTTGGGGATTCGTTAGGCTCTCTCTAGCCTCCGCGGTGATGCTTTGGTACGTCACATATGCACTATACTTTGGTTGATTAAGGTTTTCCTAAAGTTTTATTTTAATTTCAATATTTTTTTTAAAATTTTTTTTTTATAGAAGTTGGTATGCATGCTAGCCAACCAATGCATTTAAGAAAAATAAAATAAATAACAACAACAGGTTCCGAGATTTTGCCACTTAAATTTTGTTTATTGTGATAGTATACTAATGCGTTTGTCATTGATCAGAAAGTCAAATGTATGCAATATGTGAACGTAAATATGTGATCTACATATGTATATTAAATCATGATCATTCATGGCCAACTGCCGATAAGATTCGTATTTATTATTCGTACTATACCCTATATTATTTTAAATCTTTTCGTTTTTATATTTTTTTCATTTATAGTTTTTGGGTTTGATACTTTAGCTCTTTTTACAAACATTTTAGTCAGGTTCATTTACAATATAACTGACTAATTTATAGAGTTTATCATTATTGTACTACGCTTTCTTAACCTGAAAAGTAATAAACCAAAATAAAAATTATAAATCCTAAATATTATTACCAAATACTAGAAACCCTAGTTTATCACTATACAAAATAAATTATAAAAGTTCAACTTGAAATGAAACTATAATAATGTTAAACTAATAAAAAAAAATGAAGGTCACAAATAATGTATAAAGAACAAAATAGAGCAGCTTTTCATTTATTTATTATATTATGCTTTATGTGAAAACTATACATGCAGTAACTTAAGAAACTAGGACGACAAAATTTTCCATATTATACGCATAATATAATATGTGAGTTTTGATTTTTGAAAACCAATATAGTCAATATAGGCAAGTATATATCTGGGCCATTACCTGTCTACATCGTTCGCTATGATCTCAAACATTACGTACATAATTAATTAACTACAAGCTATATTAGTGGACATAAAAAATTCTTGTATGATCTCATCTGATGTGCACATAATAAACACAAATCTGAAACTCCTATAATAATAGTACAAAAACCGCTATTCGATCTGAAATTCAATTAAAAATAAAATCCACGACAAATATATAGTGTTTGACTAATCTGTTTTACAAAATTATTTGAACATTTTATACCCTCCTTTTAAAAAGCTACTCGAGTGTTATTACTAATAATTAATTAATCCATTAGCTGTTTTGGTAAATGTAATGCAGTTTGGAAATATGGTATTTTATGGCACTTATTCTCTTTGCTGGATATCTCAAGGACGCTGAAGTTTCCGTTGACGCACTGTCCATATGGTAAGCCATTCATTATTTTTCAATAGTTAATTAATTAGCTGTGTCTTCTTTTTTCTTTTTAATCATTATCTGTTCAATTATCAATAATCAATATCGTGTTAGTGTCTATATAAAATATATGGCCCTATAATGAGCTACCATTCAATTCCAGATTTGGTGTTTATAATAATCTGATGGATTTATATGTGTGTACTGTGTGTCAATAATTGGTGAATAAAATATAAATATATTTTTGTAGGGTACTTCTGTCTCTGTGTCATGATGATGCATAGATTTTCCGAGTTTTCTTTTTCAACTGTGTTTGTTACGAATACGATCTGTGTCTCAATCTCACTGACCGTGTCAAGATAATAATATTATAATTACGGCGTATATCATGTGCATATTATCCCCTTAATTATAGTCCAGACTCCAGATCCAATCGCGTTATTATTTGCTTCATATATTTATGCTAATAAGACACATTAAGCTTTCGTGTTCAAGTTTACCATGAAATAATCTTCATGTGAAAGATCATCTACGATGAGGTAATCACGTGCTTTGTATATAATGTATATGATATATTAAGAGTTTAAGACAAGCGCGCGCACACACATATATATATATATATATACATATATATATGTATAATAGGTCATTGCTTTCTGACTGGAGTCTTTTGTCTGATATACTTTTTGTGTCTGATATACTTAACCTAACCGCTTGGACTTTTTGTAGTGTGTACAAAACAGACCTTTCATGTGCTATTCATTTTTGCGTAAATCTAGAACCAGGACCTTCTCGAACAAAAGCTGTATATCACATTCGCTATAAAAAATAATGTTTTTTTTTATATATTTAAATTACTAATTTGCTGTTTATTCCAATTTTGTTTTTCTTTTCTTTTCACTATTTGCTGTATTTTAATGTATCAAACAAACTATTAATTTATTTTTATAATTATATTATAAAATAAGATGAATATTTTTAATTTTAAACAAATCTAATTAACTATTTTTAAACTAAAATATTTTCGATACTCAAAATTTAGTTTTTGTTCAGGGCCCTAAAACTTATTTGAGGCATAGGGTACATGTACGTGTGTTCTTTGTTTGTTTTGAATCTTTACGTGCTTGTTCTACTATTCTTGCTAATGTATATATTACAGTTCCTAATTATCTATCTATTTAGTATAGTAGCTCTGGTTATATCTGTCTAATTTTAGTTCACCCTTCATAGTTTTCATTAAAATTACATATTACATTAAAATATCCTTAAATTTGATAAAATCCTTTTATATGTTTTTAGCCTCTCCAAATTTTTTACGGCCTAAATTTGTTAGTAATTATAATATATCACTATCCTTGTATTTTTACTTTGATCAATTTATTTAATCGATTGATACATGGCAGCATGAACATATTGGGATGGGCGGTGATGGTAGCTTTCGGCGTGAACGCGGCAATAAGGTCAGTCGATAAAAAATTGACAAAACTAATTGTAATTACGAAAATAAATTGTAGGATTAGTTGGTAATAATAAGAAAAAAATAATTTGATTTTTGTAATTATTAAATACAGCGTGAGAGTTTCAAACGAACTAGGAGCGGCTCACCCAAGAGCGGCTAAGTTCTCACTAGTGGTGGCTGTGTTAACTTCGATCATAATTGGAATCGGGTTATGTCTCGTGTTAATGGTCACACGCGACAAATATCCGGCCCTTTTCTCCAACGATGACGCCGTGAAAAATCTTGTTAAGCAACTCACTCCCTTGTTGGCTACTTGCATTGTCATCAACAATATTCAACCAGTTTTATCGGGTAATTATATATTAATTAATTGATTAGTTAATTACATGTATTCGTTTCTAGGATGCCGTAACATTAATGATTATAATTTTTAGAAAAATTTATAATTTCTAGGATTCAAATTTAGGTCTGAGCTAAGCTACGTTTAATCAACGTGAACAAAATAAGATGAATAAATTTTGTTGTTTTAAATTTGAATATGTTGGTAACATCGCATTATGGAAATTGCTCCTGATACTGTTTTTAAAAACTAATCGCACAAGAATAATGTGTCAACCGTTATTTTTATTGCGAAAATTGTATTTTTTTTTTTTAAGTTCTAAACCTTCATCTTTCTTAATTATACATATATGTATATATTTAAAATTTGTTTAACGTTTTGAGCTATATTTAAATTTCTATTCATTTTATAGGTTAAAAAAAGATACTATGCTTGGAATAATTTTTAAAAATGTTGCACTTTTAAAAATACTATTTCGTTAATTTTTCCATGATTATTTTTACCTGATTTAAGGGGTGGCAATTGGAGCGGGATGGCAAAGTCTGGTGGCATATGTGAACATAGCATGTTATTACTTCTTTGGGGTTCCATTGGGCCTTTTAATGGGCTACAAGCTCAACATGGGTGTGTCGGTGAGTTATTTTTTTTTTTTCCCTTTATTTTTTTTTTTTTTTAGTAAATACTATAAATATCAAACATTCTTTAAAAAAAATTACGGGTGATTTTTTTTCATTTTATATGAAATTTTAAATAGCTAAGGAAAAGTTTAATGAAATTGTAAACAATATAAAATAAAACAAGTCATATAAACCTCTAAACAACTCTAAAATTGATATATTGAAAAAATTGGCTACGTAAGCCACCTAAACTATATGAATTGTAAATTAGCCAACCTTTTGTAAATACTTTGTAAATAGCCAATTTGCATACGTGGCAGCCTATTAACTACCTAAAATATATGTTTGGTTGTGTTAAATAATGTTTTTATTAATCTGTTAATAAGTTTACTTGGCTATTTACAAGAAATTAACCAAATGTGGGCTATATCTCAATCCACTATATCTGTGTGGCTATATAACTTAATAACCCAAATTGGCTACGTAAGCCACCTAAACTATATGAATTGTAAATTAGCCAACATTTAGTAAATAATTTGTAAATAACCAACTTGCATACGTGGCAGCCAATTAACTACCTAAAATATATGTTTGGTTGTGTTAAATAAGGCTTTTATTAATTTGTTAATAAGTTTACTTGGCTATTTACAAGAAATTAACCAAATGTGAGCTATATCTCAATCCACTATATCCGTGTGGCTATATATAGCTAAGTTTACTTGGCTAATTTACACGGATATAGTGGATTGAGATATAGCTCACCTTTGGTTAATTTCTTGTAAATAGCCAAGTAAACTTATTAACAAATTAATAAAAGCCTTATTTAACACAACCAAACATATATTTTAGGTAGTTAATTGGCTGCCACGTATGCAAGTTGGCTATTTACAAATTATTTACCAAAGGTTGGCTAATTTACGATTCATATAGTTTAGGTGGCGTTACGTACGCAATTTTTTGTTAAATGAGAAGTGGGATATTCACATTATTATTACCAAATCATTTTATTAATAGAGCTCAAGCTTGTGATACAAAAACTTTATTATTGAAACATGAATATAGTTTATTCGGTGATGGTTTTCAAAGCTTACTGGGAAAAATTTACCGTAGTAAAAAAAAATGTGGTAATTGCTTCTAATAGGCTTTTTTGTTTGTTTGTAGTTTATCGCTAGAGTAGCGTGCTTAAAATTTTGCTGTGCTACAAACGTATTGTATAAATTGTAAACATTCATTTCTCTTGATGTTCAATATTTTTTATTTTGTTTGCTATTTTGTGCTCTATCAAATTTTATTTGCTGTTTAAATTTATATTTATATGAAAAATAAGTGTTTACTGATTAAAAATATATATTTAAAATTTAAAATAGCCGTTTTTTTTTAAATATTGCATCCTAAAAATACTATTTTCATAATTTTTTAAAGTATTTTTCGTAATTTTTTTGGGAAGTTAGATAATCGGCCCACAAGTGTGACGCACGCATTTAACTTTCAAAGTTTCATAGAATGTCAATATACCACTCACTCTATTGCGGAAAAGTAAATTGGAATTACACAACTATAAAAACCCTACATGTTTTTTTTTTGGTCAGGGTTTCAAATAAGTAAACTCATTTTTTTCTACGACAACAACAAGCTGTTATTTTTTATTTTTTTTTCCTTCTAAATATTACAAAGGCGGTATATTAACTTTAATTGTGGTAAAAAGAATTTTAATGTAAAAGAATCTTTAATTTTTTCTTCTTCAGCGCTCAAAAATCAAAATGATGTTGGAAATCCATATCATTCTTGAGAACTATTCTTCTAAGTTTTCTCTTTTTATTTTTTTATTTACTTTAAATTATATAAATAGGGAATTTGGGTTGGGATGCTGGCCGGGACAGTACTACAGACAATTGTCCTTTTCGTGATGGTTTACAAAACAAATTGGAGCAAAGAGGTAAATAACTTGAAAAAAAAAAATCTTATGAAATTTACTTAGTCAATGTTTTGTCAATTAAGCTATTATATATTGTGATGCACATCATATATAAAATATTATATGCAGGCTTCTGTAGCCGAGGACAGGATAAGGAAATGGGGAGGTGAAACGCATGCTAAAAATAACGACGTGGAAAGATTAAGATAATCCTATTTTTTTAGGTTAACCAGTCACTTAGGACTGAATATTTTATTTGTCTTGATGAATATTCGTCTGATGTGATTATACAAGGTTATAAATCCACGAATTCTATTTCAAAAATTTTCTACATGAGTGAGGACACCAATTTATTTTTAATTTTTTTATTTACAAAATATGCATTAATAGGAGCCGGTTATTATGTTATGCCTTTAGTCTGCTAGATTTAAATCTGTGCAATACCACATAGAAATAACTTGCACAGCAAGCAACACATAATGAATCACAAAAACACCAAGAACACAACGCGAAAAGTAAAGAAGGGACATAGGACATTATGCTGGTTTAGTGTCTAAAACGACCTACTTCAGTTGGGAGTTTCTTCACTATTGGTGAGATTGAATTCTCACGTTGTTAGATCGTCTTACCGTTATTGTTATCGTATCGGGACTTCAATTTTAGGGGAAAACTGCATATCGGAGTGAAAACTAAGGGGATTCAAAAAAAAAATGAAACCGGTACCGGTAACCGCTTACCGTAGAGGAAACTGACAAAAATATAGGAAACCGAGCGGTATTCAGACAAATATTTTGCAATAATAAACACTTTTTAATATTTTGCAAATCTAAATTACTTAGATTACAAACAAGATAAAATATAAAACACAAAATTCAAACCAAGATAAAATTCAACATCACTAGTACAAAAAATAGCATTGGGTGCGACTTTTTTCGCACCTAAAAGTCAAAAGTCGCACCCAATAATACCTTTAGGTGCGATTTTTTCGTACCCGAAAGTTCGCACCTAAAGGTCATGGGTGCGAAAAGTCGCACCCGATGATCATGACTTTTAGGTGCGACTTTTAGGTGCGGTTATTCGCACCTACAGTCGCACCCATAAGTCAAAAAAGGTACGCGAAAAAGTCCGCGAGAACGCCATTAGGTGCGACTTGTCGCACCCAAAGGCCTACCCGCCAAACCTTTGGGTGCGACTAGTCGCACCCACGGGCCTACCCGCCAAACCATTGGGTGCGACTTCTCGCACCCAATGGTCTTCCTGCCCAACTATTGGGTGCGACTAAGTCGCACCCAATAGCCTTCCCGACATAATTTGGCGGGGAATGTTGACTTTTGGGTGCGACTATTCGCACCCAACGGTCTACCCGCTCCATTTTCGGGTGCGGATAGTCGCATCCGATAGTATTTTTTTAAATTTTTTTGGGTTTATTATGGTTATAAATTCTATAATTGTAATCAAATAATATGTACTAAATAGTTTATTAATTAGAAAATTCACTAATTAATATTCATAATAATAATAAAAACTAACCATTTGTTCTTCGATTACAATAATAATTATAATGTACGACAAATAATTAAAAAAAATGTTCATTCTTTTCCCTTTCCTTTTCTTCGGTTTGTAAACCACTCCTTGAATGTTTTACTCCCTCTTCCGCCAAATCTTCCTCCGGAACTGCTGCTACCTCCTCGTGCACTGTCGCTCGTACGCTCTCGCTGGAACTATGCTGAAGCTGGCGGCGTCGTCTGAGCATCTGCCATTGAAACTGATGGCGGCGTTGTCTGATGCATAGGGTGCATCAGAGGCGATAGGTGCATTTGAGGCGACGGTGTCGTCTGAGGCATCCGTGGCAACATGTCGGGCGACATCTGAGGCATCTGTGGCATCGTGCCGGGCGACATCTGAGGCAAGGGCGAAAACTGCTGCGTGAACGCGAACAGTTGTCGCCGCATCTCCTCCATAGCGACTTGTTGTGCCGCAACCTGAGTCTGGAGCTCGCCAACCACTGGATCTGGAACGCGCCACGACGAGCCTGAGCCTAACGACTAGCTTTCGTCCTGAGCCTGAGCAATAGCCCAAGATGATCTCGGGACCGCTGGACCTATTCCAACATACCAATCTTGACGATTCCCGAGAATTTCTAGCATCGCATGCTCCTCTGCGTCGTCCTGGTTAAATACTACGCCTTGCTCTTCTGCTTGTCGCTGAAGATCCGCCAGTAGAGTAATTATCCGCGCCTTTACACATAAAAAAAATTATCAAAAATTAATTATTATGTAAGTAACGTAATCGTAATTATCACACATCACTTACATGTGCTCGTCTCGCCAAATCTGTCGTCCATTCACCTTTTCTATTATGGTGCTTTTTCTCCCACGTATCTAACGCGGAGCCCAAAGTCCCATCATCCTTACTATGCAATTGTTATGAAAATATAAGTATTGAATTTATTTCAAATTAAGTATTTCAAAATTAGAATAACTTACGTTCAAATGACGATAAGCCAAGAAAGAAAGAGATCCTTGAGTCGACCTCGTCTTCTTTTTCTTCGAATTCTCCTTGTTGCGATTAGACTTTTTCTGCACATAATTAATTTTTTTCATTATTCAATCTGATAAAGATATTGTGATTTATTATAATCATACATTACGTACCTTCCAATCGTCAGTTGCAAACTCGTCAACCACCGCCTCCCAATCCTCTTTCTTATATCCCGGTGGTGTTTCCGCCTTAGCGTTTTCTTTGCTCCCGCAAAACTCCAACCTGAACTTCTCTGATAGCTTGGACTTCTGGTTGCGTCGCCTAATCTTGGCATTCCGAATGATAGCCTGATCTATCGTATTCTGAAAGCAATCCGCAGGCAGATCCTCGCCGGTGTCAAGATCCGTGTACACAAATCTGAACTCGGAATGAAGTGCGCTCAAAATAGCAACCAACGTCTGGGGCGTCACTTCACTCCAATCACGAGTCGTAGGCGGGATATGTGCTTTCACCAAAGCACCGAGGCGGTTGTTAAATAGTCCAACCTTTTTATTTTCTTTCCTTATCTCTTGATAGAAGGTTTGGTTTATTGGGTCCCACTTGACCACCTTCGCACCAGGTACACCATGTGTTGCTCGCGCTGACGTCGAGCCGGTTGTTGGTCCCCTTGATTTCTTAGGACCTTGGGAATCAGGTTCCTGTGGCGGACCTTGAGATCCCGGTCTCTGTGGCGAATCTCCACCAGAACTTGAAGCGGTCGACATTCTATAAAATGAAAACAACATTTGTAAATTGACATCGTATAAAATTACGGGTGATTTTTTTTCATTTTATATGAAATTTTAAATAGCTAAGGAAAAGTTTAATGAAATTCTAAACAATATAAAATAAAACAAGTCATATAAACCTCTAAACAACTCTAAAATTGAGATATTGTCATAATAAAAAATGAGAAGTGGGATATTCACATAATTATTACCAAATCATTTTATTAATAGAGCTCAAGCTTGTGATACAAAAACTTTATTATTGAAACATGAATATAGTTTATTCGGTGATGGTTTTCAAAGCTTCCTGGGAAAAATTTACCGTAGTAAAAAAAAATGTGGTAATTGCTTCTAATAGGCTTTTTTGTTTTTTTTGTTTGTTTGTAGTTTATCGCTAGAGTAGCGTGCTTAAAATTTTGCTGTGCTAAAAACGTATTGTATAAATTGTAAACATTCATTTCTCTTGATGTTCAATATTTTTTATTTTGTTTGCTATTTTGTGCTCTATCAAATTTTATTTGCTGTTTAAATTTTTATTTATATGAAAAATAAGTGTTTACTGATTAAAAATATATATTTAAAATTTAAAATAGCCGTTTTTTTAAAAATATTGCATCCTAAAAATACTATTTTCATCATTTTTTAAAGTATTTTTCGTAATTTTTTGGGAAGTTAGATAATAGGCCCACAAGTGTGACGCACGCATTTAATTTTCAAAGTTTCATAGAATGTCAATATACCACTCACTCTATTGCGGAAAAGTAAATTGGAATTACACAACTATAAAAACTTTTTTTTTTGGTCAGGGTTTCAAATAAGTAAACTCATTTTTTTCTACGACAACAACAAGCTGTTTTTTTTTTTCCTTCTAAATATTACAAAGGCGGTATATTAACTTTAATTGTGGTAAAAAGAATTTTAATGTAAAAGAATCTTTAATTTTTCCTTCTTCAGCGCTCAAAAATCAAAATGATGTTGGAAATCCATATCATTCTTGAGAACTATTCTTCTAAGTTTTCTCTTTTTATTTTTTTTATTTACTTTAAATTATATAAATAGGGAATTTGGGTTGGGATGCTGGCCGGGACAGTGCTACAGACAATTGTCCTTTTCGTGATGGTTTACAAAACAAATTGGAGCAAAGAGGTAAATAACTTGAAAAAAAAATTCTATGAAATTTACTTAGTCAATGTTTTGTCAATTAAGCTATTATATATTATGATGCACATCATATATAAAATATTATATGCAGGCTTCTGTAGCCGAGGACAGGATAAGGAAATGGGGAGGTGAAACGCATGCTAAAAATAACGACGTGGAAAGATTAAGATAATCCTATTTTTTAGGTTAACCAGTCACTTAGGACTGAATATTTTATTTGTCTTGATGAATATTCGTCTGATGTGATACAAGGTTATAAATCCACGAATTCTATTTCAAAAATTTTCTACACAAGGAGGACACCAATTTTTATTTTATTTTTTTATTTACAAAATATGCATTAATAGGAGCCGGTTATTATGTTATGCCTTTAGTCTGCTAGATTTAAATCTGTGCAATACCACATAAAAATAACTTGCACCGCAAGCAACACATAATGAATCACAAAAACACCAAGAACACAACGCGAAAAGTAAAGAAGGGACATAGGAAATTACGCTGGTTTAGTGTCTAAAACGACCTACTTCAATTGGGAGTTTCTTCACTATTGGTGAGATTGAATTCTCACGTTGTTTATACAGCTCAAGGACGTCTTACCGTTACTGTTATCGTACCGGGACTTCAATTTTAGGGGGAAACCGCTTATCAGAGTGAAAACTGAGGGGGATTCAGACAAAAAAAAAAAAAAAATGAAACCGGTAGCGGTAGGAAACCGATTATCGTAGAGGAAATTGACAAAAATATAGGAAACCGAACGGTATTCAGACAAATATTTTGCAATAATAAACACTTTTTCATATTTTGCAAAACTAAATTACTTAGATTACAAACAAGATAAAATATTAAACACAAAGTTCAAACCAAGATAAAATTCAACATAAAGTACCGTAAAATCAAACTTTGATTACAACACGTACGACAAAATATAAAACACAAAGTTCAAACTAAGATAAAATTAAACATAAAGTACCATAAAGTCAAACCTTGATTACAACACGTACGACAAAATATAAAACATATTAATTAGTAATTAATTATACGTGAATTATCTCTCGTCACTCGTGAATGAAGAACCGAACGCCATAATTCATCATCAAATTAATTTTAATTCAACATAAACATGATCACAATCATCAATTCATCATCAAATTAAGTTTAATTCAACATAAACATGATCACAATTATCAATTCATCATCAAATTAAGTTTAATTCAACATAAACATCATCAACATCACAATCATCACCAAATTAATTTAAATTCAACATAATCATGATAATAATCATGAATTTTTCATCAAATTAATCAATTCATCATCATATTCTAGGATTAAGACACAAATTTTTGAAAAAAATTGAAAAAAAATCCCCAAATCTCCGAAACCCTAGACTCATACTTCTCGGAAACCTCGATTTTTTGGCAAACAAAGGCAGTGACGAACGGAATCCGTCGGGAAGTGCAGTCAAGTTGATGGAATTCACAGAAAACGGCCGGATTCATACCGGGTTCACGACACGGCAGCGGTTTCTTCATGTTTCGTCCCGGTGAGCTCCGGTTCGGCGAATCCCGGCCGGAATCCGACCGGTTCCCCCAGAAAGCCAAACCTTGATACAGATCATAAAACCTTTACTCTCAAACAAATAAAACAAAGGTTGAAATCCACGAAAGCCATTGGAATGAACATTTTCATACCATTTTCACTAATTTTCGTTAGTCAGCCGGAAGAAATAATTATTTCCATGTATTGTTAGTGGAAGAATATTCCATCCTTTTAAATTGATCAAAATGAATGAAATTCCATCTTATTTTATGTATTTATCATTAACTCATTCATTCTTCAAATATACTTTGAATTACCATATTTAGCTGCACACACATGTATATATATATATATTATAGAGAAATTGACCAAACTACTATCATTTCATAGCCCATTTTTCAATTTCCACCAAAAACACTAATTTGGACATTTTTATTAGTATGCCATGTGTACAAATACATTTTTGCCCTCCTTTTTTTTTTTTTTTTTAATTTCTTTCTCTATATTCTCTGTCCCCGCTTTCTACATCTACCATGATTATCCTTGGATTCTAAATCTTCGACGGCTTTAATTCCTGACCAAACCCAAAACCCGCAATCGCGCCGGCTTGAAAATTTCGTCCAAAACGTGAACGCGATGAGAGCTTCGCGATCTGAGTCGATGGAGGATTTGGTTCTCTCGACGATCATCTATGGCGGCGAAGGGATATAGTTCTTCGTCGAGCAATTCGTGTGGCTCGCCAAATCGGGACTGATCGATCCCAATCACTCGAACACGTTCGAAACGATCGATCAACGCTTGGGCAGAACTAGTCGGCTACGTCGGAAGCATTGAAAATTAGGGATCTTAAATGGATTCGCGAGGACGTGGCTTGTTTGGAATCTAGTTTTTCAAATGCTCTTACAAAAACTACACGAAATACTTATACTTATATAATTATATAGAAATTTTAAATTTGCATGATAGTCAACGCTTGGTTAATTATAATTAATCGACAACTTTCCCCAAATAATTTTACCATATTGAGAATTGATGGGCATGAGTTATATGGAAAAATTATCAATTTATTATTGCTAATAGAATCGAGGATATTGAAATACCGTTACCGATGTCGTACCGAGACTAAGAATTATTGGTATCCTGAAAGATATCAATACTATATCGGGGCATCCAGTGTGATAAAAAGGTAAACTGTACCAATGAAATTACCGTTACCGACATGATAAATAGAAAATTATCGGATTTACTGAGAGGCATCCAATGAACAAACAAACACAAAGATGTATATATATATATATATACATAAATTAATAATAATAATATTAAGATAAACTAAAAATAATAATACTTAGTTAAATTTTTCATTCATAAATATTTGTTAATGTTAAATGTTGATATACTAAGTAAAAATAATATAAAAAAAAAACAATTAAGAAGTTGTACAAATCGTGTGTAGTGACGAGTGCATTTTTTTAAGGGAATTTCTCATTAACAAAGAGAACTTGGCTGCAGCCATACAAAGATCCCGAACAGAGGCCGGTACCTCATTCAAACAATTATGTATTCTGAAATGAAAATGAGAAGCAAAAGACAGACAAAGCAAACAAAGGAAACAAGGATTTATTCGGCCGAGTAATACCTTAACCCGTCAAGAACTCCCTTGGGCTCATTCAATAGAGATCTTCTCCAAATCCTGGACACGAGCAAGAAACAATGCCAAAAATAGGCATAGCTCGATTCCTACGCCACCCTCGGAAGCTGACGGGACCCCTGACGTGTCACGAGACTAAACAAAAGCTAATCCCTCAAAACAACATCATTTTTTTTAAGCAAAGAAACAAAAGTTAAACCCAAAGATGACTATTTCATCCGTTGTACTCAAAACACCCACCCTAACGATGGACAATCTCAAACTATTCACTAGAGAAATTAAACAAACCGTACCTAAAATTAAAATCTAACCAGACAATCCAGAATGGACAATAAACTAAGAAAAATACAACGAAAAAGCAGCCAAGCTCAGCACGGCGAGACTACACCCAAGCCACCCAACCTTCCTTCAGCCACGTTTCTCTCAGTCACCACCCGAAGCTTTGCCTTAGACTGACCTGCAACAACTCAGTAAAAGAAGAAAAAATAGCCCGTCTAACCAACTCTGTCAACGACGACGAAAGAACCATCATCGGAGACAAAGTCCACACAGAACCTGAGCTCAAGCCGCTATAACCCACCTAGAAAATCCACTGAGAGAGAAAAAACTTTTTTTGTGTTTAATTCGCAAAATCATTGGTTAGTTCTAAAAATATAGCCTCTTTGAATGAAGATTGGCTATTGTAGAAACGTAATCTTTTACAAAACACTGGAATTTTTAATCACAATCTACTAATAATCTCATGATAGTGTTGGCATCAAAGTCCAATGAGCATGAACAAAAATCTCAAAAGTGGATCAAATATCATTGCGACATTAACGAAGAGTCATAACGACGATCCATGACGAGACTTGCAGAATGTATTCATACGAGTTTGAGGTTTAGGATCGAGGAAACTTCTTTTTTTTTTAATTGAAGGTTAACCATCTAGCAAAGCAGATGGTTTGTAATTTTGCAAGCACCGATTTAAATTCGAGGAGCTCGTGCATTTTAGTAGGTGTAGCTAAGATTGAGTAAATTAGAATATCTTTTTAGATGTAAGCTCAATTCGAAGTAACAAAGATATATACTTTTGGAAGTTGATAGACTTTTAACACTCGTAGTTTTTCCGTATAACTGGATTCGGCTACATTAAATCGTAATAATAACATACTTGTGTCACTTCAATTATACTAATGGTAATCTCACACCTACCTCTAACATGAAGTCCTGAGTTCACTATCATGGAATGCAGAAACACATGCCCCCTTATATAAGTAGGGGTTTATCCTATTTCAGCTTAATGCTCATGTACTATCATGTAATCTTGACTGATATGTCTCATTCTCTTGCAATGCGAATGTATATAATCTAACCTTGATATAATAAGAAAAAATTACATTAGTATACTATGTGACCGTTTATTTTTCATTGCCCCAATATTTTTTAAATAGTTAACACGATATTGATTGTTTACAAAAATTTAAATATATAGATCAATCAAATTACAGATTTTGACACGAGTATTAATAAATCTGAAGCTTTTTTTATTTCAAAATAAAAAAAAAGCATAATCAGGACAAATGTATTAATGAACTCTATAAATATGTCAATAAATTTATGATTTAATGACATTTAACCAATTCAGGATTTATTGACGGGAAATTGACAGCAATAATACCATTTGCTTGACACTTACCAAAAATCACCTAAAACTCAAATATTGACATATCTAGTACCAAATCGATCACGAACTGGTTGATTTTGTGACACATTTGGTCACGAAGTGGTTGATTTCGTGACACATTTGATATTGGATGTGTCAATATTTAGATGTTTGGTGATTTTTAATAAGTGACAAGCAATTGATATTATTGCTGTCAATTTTCTTTTATCGACATACATCCATTTTTTTATGTTTCAAGTTAATTTTCAAAAAGGAAAAAAAAAAGTCAATCATACCATACTACATATATCTGATTCCCATCAAATCAACACTAGTTTGGAGTTTGGACAACAATATTATACCAGTAAAAATACCCAAAAAAAAATCGTTATCCTATAATATATCTCAACCGTATGATACACTGTCCGTCGGTAGTCAATATATCAGTAAAATCAAAACCTCGGTATCCGTACCGGTATCGATTTTTAATCCTTGGGTTGTTAATGTGCTTTATTGGTTATTTCGCAAAATAAATCAAGCATTGGCTAATTTGTCAAAATTTAATTTCTGATTGACTACTTTACTCGAGTGCCCATTATTATATGACAAAAATCATGAGTGCCCCACCTAAATTTGGGCATCCGGAAAGAAATATAAGTAAAAAAATTGTTCCATTTCGCTTAAAATATGATACCAAAATTTTATTGTGATGCATTATTTTTTTCTTCGGATATTAGAATATATTTCAAGTTTGGGTTTTTTTTATTACATAGATAATGTTAGCACAAACCAGAAAAAGATATTTCGTTTCGATTTTCACCGTAGTCATGGTATTATTTTGAGCGGAACACTTTGTTTCATTAAGTAACGGAATTATTTCGATAAGTCGGGAATGGAACAAACCAGAATTCTATATGCCCAAGTTCAGCAATGAATCTGGATTCCTCCCTCACTTGCTTGAGTCTTTTTCAATGTCCTTTCTCTGATCAAAATAAAGTAATAAACCACCCCATCATTTTTAGTATTATTAATATTAAAATTTTCTTATGTGTAAAAATATGTTTTAAAGTCCATGGTTGGCGTGTTTTATTTAACTTGACATACAAAGACGGAGGCCCCAAATAAAGGCAAACAATCTAAATTCATAATCAATGTTTTTTTTTTTTTTTTTTTTTTTTTTTAAGTGTTTGACTCTTTAAGTTGCGACTTGCAAGTCTGGCCATGGGCATGGCCATGGTCGGCCCGATCATAAAAGCTAATTAGTTTATCACTTTAGGCTTCAAATTTTAGAAAGTTTGTAAGGTCTACTCTATGAATTTCTTTATCAAAAAGACCTAATTTATTTATTTTTCTAAGGCCTAATTTATTTAACTAAAAAAATATATGCCTGACTTTTTATTGGAAGAGTTGCACAAATAACCCGTAGACGGTTTTTTCAAGAATAGTTTATACTTTTAAACCTTCAATAAAGACTTCATTCTTTAATTTTAGTAAATTATTTTCCTTTTTCTAAATGAACCTTTGAATTGGAAAAAACGCTATTCTTGTAAACAAAAAACTAAATAAAACTGACACCCAAAAATAGTAACGGGTACGGAGAAAGTTGAGTTCACCTATTTCAATACTCATACATGTTTCAAATTTTTATCCGTTACCCTACTTGTTTACACAATTTTTGAAGTGGACCGGATAACATGTATATATATCGGGAAGTAGGTAGAAAATAATATACCTGTTACCTGTTATAAAAATTGGGTATCGTGTCGGGTAGACCCGTTTACCCGTTCAAATAACAAACTTAATATATTTTAATATGTTATTTCAAAATGAATATACCCTTTAATATAAGTTATTTCAACTTGAATGCATTAAGAAAAACATGCCATATTTTTCTAATATGTTATTTTAAATAGCTAGTATATTTTATTTTAGTGTCTACATTTAAGAATTTTTTTTTCAAAGTTAACGGGGGCCCGGATAACGAAGGACAATTCTATTACCTGTATCCGGACTCTTTTTAAGAGCGGGTATTACCCGTCTTGTTTAAATTGGGTATGAGCCGGTGCAGGTGTGGCTTATGTGTCTGCCATCACTAAAATACAATTAAAAAAATATATATAAAATTGAGGCAGTAAGCATTAATTTTTAAAAAAAAAGGTATAACTTTTTTTTTTTTCCTAAGATCCTAATGTACATGTGGCCAGCCTGCGTCAAGTTAAATAACTTTTTGCCTTCTTTTTAGAATAAATGACATATTTGCCCCCTATATTATGGCAGATATTTCAAGTTAGTCCCCGAATTCTGAAAACGATCTTATTCATATTTGAACTTTGTTTTTGGACCCATTTAGTCCTTCCGTCAATATTTTCATAACTCTGTCAGTCAAATAGGCATATTTTAATCACGTGACAATGAAACAAGGGGCAATATAGTAATGAGCAAATGAACATGTTTCGATAAATCCACAAACCCAGAAAAGGAATATAATCAAATTCAAAACAACTGAGTAATGAGCAGACAAACAAAACTGGCATTCCTTCTCCTGCAAGGGAATAAAAAACCAGAGATGGTATCACGAAATCGTGCAACGGCTTCGGAGCGAGATTGGGTTAGAGATGGAACAGGCCAATCTGATTTGGGTTTTGATTTTCGCAGATTCAATCCCGGTTTGGAACAGGCCAATCTGATTCTTCACAGCAATGTTCTTCCACCGCTATGGGACCAGTCCTCGAAGCTCGGTGGTGAAATTGACACGTCATCATCGTCTTCATCGTCATCGTCGTCGAAACTCAGACACGTGATTTTGAAAGAGAATAACCAGACCGTAGTGATCTTCGCTACTTCGCGAGATTTCGCCGCCGAAAAGCTTCGTCAACAAGGTGTTTCGGAATTGGTTTCGTCGATCGACGCGAAAGAGAGTTTCGAATCCTTCAAGTTTCTCCGCGAGAAAACCGATTTCGCAATCAACAGAGCTATTATCGCTCTCTTCCACGAACACCGAGACGAGCTTCCTCTGATCAAGAATCAGGTAAATTATAATTCCGAGTTTAATTCACGATCTGTTGACTTTCGCTGATGAAACGAATTTTTATAAAAAAAAAACAGATAATTATGGAGCCAGAAAGCCCTAAAAAACCTCTAATCATCGCCGGACATTCTCTCGGGAGGCTCGATCGCTGCTCTGTTCACGCTGTGGCTCCTGGAGAGCGGTGACTTCTCAGGCGATAAACCACCTCGAGCTCGGCGTCGGCGCGAGATTGGGTTAGAGGTGGAGAGAGAGTGGGAATGTGATGAAGAAGAAGAAGAAGAGATTTTTTTTTGTTTTTATTATTTTTAACAATTTATGTTTATTTTTAATTCATTCTTTATAAATATTAATTGCCTTTTTTTATATGATTACAAATTTACCCTCATTTAACAGAATTTTTGACGGAAATTTTGACGGAAGGACTAAAACAGTTAAAAAACAAAGTTAGAGCATTAAAAAAATCGTTTTGAGAGTTTGAAGATTAACTTGAAAAATGTGGCAAACTACAGGGGGCAAATATGTCATTTATTCTTCTTTTTATTAGTCACACGTCTAATAAAAATAAAACAGTACTTTTTCTAATTTAAAGAAAATAGTCTCCATCCATGTATCATAAATAAACTATTTTATGTTTAAAATGTAAAATAAAAAGTGGAAAATAACGCATATACTCTATATTTTAGTGAAATACCGAGTTTAACTTTAGTTTTCAAAAATATCGAGTTCATACCCTATGTTTAACTAAAATGATGAAATTATACCCTGAAATGGATAACGGTGTCACAAATTTATCTTTTATTTATATTAATTCTTATATATGAAAGACCGAATCAAATCCAAACCAGTAACATAACTTTCAAATTCTCAATTTTGAAATAAAAATAACTTTAAATTGAAATTAAATATTAAAATTCATATCTCCCAAGAGATTACTTCATTTCGTGTTCGAATTGCAACTCTGAATCTTGTATTCTCTGTTCGAATATGTGATTTTGATGACAATCAACTGTCGATTTTTACCCATTTGTCTCTTTCTGTGTTTTTCACGATTAAGAGACAGTTGTTTATTATTATTTTTCAAATAAATTACATATATGGCGCGAATAAATAAAGATAATTGGTGTTTACATATAAATATTATAGCCAACGTCAATGAAAAATCAATAAAAATTCAATAAAAGAAGATTCGTTGCACTGTTGTCTATTTCATGGTATAATTTTGTCATTTTAGTAAACAGATGGTATGAAATCGACATTTTTTAAAACCAAATGTTAAATTCGATATTTCTCTAAAATATAAGATATATATGTGTCATTTTCCCAAAAATATATTTGTAGAGAGTATAAGCATATATTCCAGAGATGAATAAATAACTAGAATATACTGGTTAGAACAAATTTATTCAGCTGTTGTCCCTCTAGGCTTCGAACGTCGTCAGCGGCATGGATCTATCCCGAGGAAGGGCGCCTCGCTTTTTCCGTCTTCTTCTTTTTTTCCGAGAACTTTTTCTTCTCTGTTTCCTCTCCGAGCTCCGCTTCCCAAGCTGGCCGATGCGATGCTTGCGCGGCTCCACCGATTCCTCTACGCCACCGGGACCGCACCATCGGATCCAAATCCTCTCCTACGTTGTGCTCGTGTGCTTGCCCGCATGCACTGGTTCCAGATCCGCCATCGATTCCTGATCTGCACCTCCGCCGGTTCCAAATCTGTCACCGGTTCCAGATCCGCGCCTCCTCCATGCTCGTGTGTTTACCCTGGCTCTAGATCCGCCACCGGGCCCACGTCCGACCGCCGCCTTTCTGTCCTTCTTGTGTGTGGTTCCATCGGTGATACTGTTTGTTTTTTATTTATGTTTTTTGTACTATGTTCATTATTTTTTGTGGTGTTTGGTTTTGGATTGGGGATGGGGTCCACCTTCCCGCTCGAGATACTCTGTTAGGCTTTTATATATACAGCCTGAAGAGATGTCTTTTTGGTCAATGAACCGCGGTATAATCTGTCATATAATTAGCTCTCTTCTTCGAAGGGCGAAAGAGCAATCTCGTTAGATGCATCTCGGCATCTTTGTTGCTATTTATCTCTCATGAGTTTTAGTTATTTTTATTGATTACTTCGTCATCTTTCCCTAAACAATTTTAGTAATTTTGTAAGAGTTTATCTCCGCTGCGAATTTAATGTATTTTGCTCTTTACCTATATCATCAATAATGCAAATTTCGTAAAAAAAAAAAAAAGAAAAAAAAAAGCATATATTCTATTGTTATTTATAAGAATCCTACAAAAGCTAAGATAAATTTCAGAATCCAAATAATAAACAAAAAAACAAAAATATATAGATGTGGCTCCCAATGGATTGTACTGCTTAAGAATATAATATATATATGGTGTCTAGAATTAGTAAAGAGAGATTTCTCTCGCGTCAACATGGAACACAATAGCCACGAGACGGACGATCATCTCCGGCCACTCATCCTCCGCCGCACCGGCGGAGACATAGCTCCGATCAGAAGCCCCGGCGAGGTTTTCCGGCAGCTTCGTAACGAGTCGAAGAAGCTATGGAAGCTGATGGGACCGGCCATTTTCACGGCGGTGTGCCGATACTCCCTCGGAGCCGTCACACAAGTCTTTGCCGGACAGATCGGAGCTCTCGAACTCGCCGCCGTCTCCGTCGAAAACTCCGTCATCGCTGGATTCTCCTTCGGTATCATGGTCAGCAAAAAAAAAAAAAAAATAGTATTATTATTATTTGTTATTTTATATTTAAAGTTTTGGATCTTTCACCGAGGATGGATCCATGTAAGCGTTGGTATTAACAATTAAGTAAAGGTTTTCTTTGTAAGACCTTTAAGTTTCTCATCTAAAATAATGGTACAACACCAAAGTATGGTTTTTATTTTTATTTATTGGAACCCCTAAATAAATGTACATAATTTTTTTTTATTATATGACTGAATAATTATTTTATTTAGAAGTTAAGATGGGATAGAGACCTTATTTTGAAGCTCATCTTGTGTTTTACTATAATTAGCCCCTCTTTAAGTTCTATTCATTTTTTTTAAATGGCAACCCTTCTTTAATTTAAATTTTATTACTGACTCCATTCATGTGTTTGTCTCTCTGTCTTACAACGTGTATTTTTAACGTAATTTTTCTAATCAAATTGTGTATTTTCATGACCAATAACATATTTAAAATTGGAAAACATTATATCATGTACGTACACGAGAAATTAATGATATTTCTAACCTAGCTCACCCAAATAGTTACCAAATCATAAATTCCAAATCATTTATATCATCATCATTATCATTATCATCCCTTGGTCTCAGCTGAGGATGTGAAGTGCCCCGGACATATTGTGTGGACAATATTCGGGATCTACATGCAAGATATTTTTATATTCATCTTCGAATCAAATTTATGGATCCGTCACTAACCTATAGTGATACATGTGTCTATATGTTTTAAAATTGGAAAACATTATATCATGTATGTACACAAGAAATTAATGACATTTCTAACCTAGCTCACCCAAATAGTTACCAAATCATAAATTCCAAATAATTTATATCATTATCATTATCATCCCTTGGTCTTTGCTGAGGATGTGAAGTGCCCCGGACATATTGTGTGGACAATATTCGGGATCTAAATGCAAGATATTTTTATATTCATTGTCGAATCAAATTTCTGGATCCGTCACTAAGCGATAGTGATATGTGTGTCTGTATGTTTGTCTTATGTATCAGTTGGGGATGGGAAGTGCCCTCGAGACACTATGCGGACAGGCGTACGGAGCGGGTCAACTAGACATGCTCGGGATCTACATGCAAAGATCATGGCTCATCCTAAACATTGTAGCCTTACCCTTAAGTCTCCTCTACGTGTTCGCGGCCCCACTTTTAAGGGCAATTGGCCAAACCGAAGAGATCTCCAAGGCCGCGGGACAATTCGCGGTGTGGATGCTCCCCCAGCTATTCGCCTATGCAATGAACTTCCCGATCGTCAAGTTCCTTCAGTCCCAGAGCCGCGTGATGGTCATGGCCGTGATCGCCGGGGCAGCGCTGGCCCTCCACACGCTCTCCACGTGGCTCCTAGTTATGAGGCTCCGGTGGGGACTCGCCGGAGCTGCCGTGGCACTTAATGGCTCGTGGTGGTTCATTGTCTCGGCTCAGCTTGTTTATATCTTCGCGGGGTCTTGTGGGAGGGCTTGGTCGGGCTTCTCGTGGAAGGCGTTTCAGAATCTTTGGGGATTTGTTCGCTTGTCTCTTTCCTCCGCCGTCATGTTGTGGTAAGATAGATAGATATATAGATAGATAGATATATGAGCGATGATGGAGCCGGGAAATGGTCGGTTAGGACGGATAAAAATATTGTAACACATTAAAATGATTTATAATGGTTTTAGTTGTTCACAAATTTAAAAAACATGGATCTAACTATAAATAACAAACTCCAATAGATAATTGGGCGTAATAGGTTCAATTTCCCGATTATGGAAAATATCGTTATTATTGAAGTTTAAAGGATTTCTTAGTGATTTGTATTTATATGCTCAATAGAATCAAATTAAGTAGTAACAAAAAAAGGTTATATGTTTACAATTATAGTATGAGTTGGAGAGGGCGTATAAGCAGCCAAAATTTGAACTCAGGAATAGCGTATCGAAGAGAAAAAAAAATGTGTAAAAAGTTTGTGTTTTTACTGGAGAGAAAGAAAATGAAAAAAAAAAATCATTTAATTTTAGACTAAAAATACAAATAAAGAGAGTAAAATTGCAATTTTTAAAAGTTCACCCGGTGGTAATAAGGGCATAAGTCCGCCAATATATATCGGTTGTCTGTTAATATTTATAAATCTATTAATCAATATGATTGTGCGCCGTGAAGAAGTATGATCATATTTGTGTTTGTAGTTTGGAAATTTGGTACTTCATGATTCTCATCCTCTTTGCTGGTTATCTGAAGAACGCCCAAGTTTCTGTGGATGCTCTGTCAATTTGGTAAGCAATGAAGTCTAACTTATTTTTATTACGATGAACTGTATATATGTTATACGGCTTCATATGGCCATTATATTTTTTTTCTCGTTCTGCACTACGACTTTTAATTAGCCACATATTAACTACATATTATTAGAGTGTTACTACATTAATTAGAGTATGTTATGTACATAATAATAAGGGTTTATTAGGTATTTACTGTTTGATATTGTTAAATAGCCAACGTTTTGCAAATATTAAGTAAATAACAACTTTTATATATATATATATATATATATATATATATATATATATATATATAAACGTAAATCTTAGATAAATAGCTACTTCTATTTATTTAGCCACGTCATTTTTATGGCTATTTTCTTAAGATTTACGAAACGTTTTGATTGGCTATTTATCTATTTTTGTAATAAAAATGAATAATAATAAGATTTAGAAACTAACAACTCCGTAATCGTAATAATTGTTTAAAATATTATAAAATGGCAATTGAATGATTAAATAGCCAAAAAAAATCTAGGTAAAATAGTCAATATTAAGAAATTAAAAATTATTATATTGTCTATTTCTTTTTCAATGTCAATGAAAAATACTTATATAAACAATTTAAAACTGTAAATAAAAATTATCATATTGTCTATTTCTTTTTCACTGTCAATGAAAAATACTTATATAAACAATTTAAAACTGTAAAAGTTATCAATGTCAAAAACAAAATTTGACATCTGCTGTTTTTTTTAAACCTTGAGTACATTGCATTTATCATTTATGAATTGGCCATTATTATATTGGAAATATTATTTTAAATAAATTATTAAATGTAGCTTTTTTATGTTATTTCGCATCAATAATAAATGTAGCTCTTACGTCTTACCAAATATTTTTTTTTATTAACGCGGCCAAGGCCCCAATGAATGATGATGTCTCAAGAAAAAATCGACCATATCTGCATATGTGATAAGATCTC
Source organism: Urtica dioica subsp. dioica (assembly GCF_054948205.1). Taxonomy (NCBI): domain Eukaryota; kingdom Viridiplantae; phylum Streptophyta; class Magnoliopsida; order Rosales; family Urticaceae; genus Urtica; species Urtica dioica. Next base: position 47,590,057 of record NC_142758.1, on the reverse strand, counting down.
ATTATTTACATTGTCATTATTACCTTTTCCACAGCTTAATCAGTGTTGGATTTTAAAACAGTCAGACGCTGTCGTTTGTTTGTAATATGAAATATAATATATATATATATATATATATATATATATATATATATATATATATATGTGTGTGTGTGTGTGCGCGTCAAAAAGCTTATACTTGTCCGTATGTACCAAACGGTGCATTTTGAGAAACTACTACTTTTTTTTTTGTTATATCTGGAACTAATACGTACGAACACATGGATTTTACATGTAAAGGTAAAGAACGAATCTACTGTTAATTTTTTTTTTTTTTTAACAAACTCGAATAATTACGCTGAACATTTAAGCATAAATAATAATAAAAAAATTATTAATAAAGATATTTTATCATTTTTGGAATTAAGCACAAACTCACAAATAAGAGGAGACCTCATGATGAAAGTTAGCGTCATTTATGATAGGACCCCAACTAATGTTGGTAATGAAGATATTTTATCAGGAGTTACTTAGAGCATCTTTAATGGTTTAAGACTCAATATTTTTAGGGATTTACTTGTAAATATTAAAAGTGCTTAACTAGTTGCTTAATCATTGTTTTACATATTGGCTATTGATTTAACTAAGCAAATTAGCTCTATAAAGCTAGTTGCTTAACTATTTAGCTCTAAAAAAATCTATGTGGCAAATGGAGCTAATACATTTAGCTAAACCATTAAAGATGCTCTTATACTAAAAGTATAGAACACTTTTTAATACTAGTAAATAAAAATGCTAAAGCATAAATGTTTTTTTTATTTCAATTCTTGTTTAAATATTCAGTTCTCTATATATATTATCATATGAAAACTCATGTTTTGATATATATTCAGTTTTGATAAATTTTAAGTAAATAGCTACGAGATTTTACTAAAAATAAATAAAAAATTCAATAGTAATAAATATTCGTTAATAGTTGTAAATAACCATCAGACTCTAAGAGCATAAATAAAATGTTAAAAGTGCCCTAATTATGTTGCATCACTATAGTGTTTATTTATTTAAAATTTACAAAAAAATTTGATTATTTAGTAAATTTTCAAATTTTGGTGGCTAGTTATGTAATTAATTATGTGCTGCATATAAAGTCACAATGTATGAATAAAAATATTAAAATCAATAAAGCATTCCCAAAATAATTTTAAAGTGAAGACAAATCCATAATAATAAAATTATAAAATAATTCTACCATTTGGATATCCTTGATGTATAATAATCCTCGACATTGTTGCAGCATGAATATCCTTGGATGGACCGTCATGGTATCGATGGGCATTAATGCAGCGATAAGGTTCGTTTATTAATTAAAGTATTATATATATATTTGTTATATATATTTGTACTGACTATTGATATGTTGCAGTGTAAGAGTGTCAAACGAATTAGGAGCAGCTTGCCCTAGAACTGCGAGATTCGCAATATTTGTGGCATTGATTAATTCAACACTAATCGCACTCGTATTATCACTAATCTTGATCATCACAAGGAATCAATATCCTTCCTTCTTCTCTAATGACGCGAGTGTCAAAACCGTTGTTAAGCAACTCACACCTCTCTTGGCCATTTGCATCGTCACCAACAACGTTCAACCCGTTTTATCCGGTAATTCGAATTACTTTTTCGACTCCTATTCTCAATATTTTTTTTTTAAATATAAATGATATTCTTCTAATTAAGCCGATTCAACGGTTGTAATTCGACATGGGGACACTAAAATGGGTGGCATCCCTAAATCGCTGAGCTAATTCTCAGTTAATGACCATTTTGGTTTCAAAATTTGGAAAATCAAAATTCAATTTCGGTCCAAACTTTTGCGAAAACCAAACCAATCTTGTTTCAACCCTACTATCATTCTCAATAGTTACATATACCTTCTAATCACACGTGACTAACAAAAAAATCATTTAAGACCTCTTTCATAATTTTTAAAAACCCTGTACAACATTTAACCATGTAAGACTAATGCAATATATACAAAAGAATACACAATGTTTCAAAATATTAGACAACTACTCAAACTTGACCTAATTTTATCATCAAAGTAAAATTTAGTATGCAATTAAAACATTCAACGTCATTATTTTATTGTATGTACTCTCTATTTGAGAACAAAAATGATAAACATCAACGTTCAGCAGACCCCTGATGTGAGAAAGCCCGTGCGGACTCACTTGTCACTTAGTTATGTGAATGTGTCAGCGGTCAGCGCTCTGATTGAGAAAAATGTTAATTCCTTTACCGTATTTTTCATAATTAATTTCCTATTTAAATTGTTTTTTTTTTGGGTTGGAAATTCAAAGGGGTTGCAATTGGAGCAGGATGGCAAAGTACAGTAGCATATGTGAACATTGGATGCTATTACATATTTGGTGTTCCTTTGGGTCTTTTGTTGGGCTACAAATTCCACTTTGGTGTCCAAGTAAGAAAGAGCATCATTGTTTGCCTATGAAAAGCTAGGAAGATTTTTCAAAAATACTTAATTTCATATAATTCTTCAGGGAATTTGGTGTGGGATGCTCATGGGAACTGTGGTACAGACGTGCGTTCTATTCGGCATAATTTACAAAACTAATTGGAGCACAGAGGTAAAATTTGAAAGACTAATACTACAGATTGTACAATATATTTTATATATAAATGGGACTTGAAAACTTTGCAGGTTTCCAAAGCTGAAGATAGGATACGAAAATATGGAGGGAATTCAGATTCCAAAGAGAGTGACGTATAACTGATAAAGTCGATGACCCATTTCCAATGAAAGACAACTCAAGTAATTTATTAAAATATTTTTTGGTCGTTCATAAGGTTCTTCAAGGCCTCATGGATGGTTATTACATGGGACCTTATTACATTTTACTCTCTTAGAGAGAATGCTTAGAAATTAATGCTACGCAAAAACTAAATGGAAAACTTGTCATAAAAAAAAAAATCACTAAATGGAAATTTCACAGCCGGAATACCGAATATCAAAAACATTATAAATTTCGGTTTTCTAAGTTACAGTTATAAAGATTTATTCTAAATCAAACGGTAAGGAGTTAAAAAAAATGTAAACAACAAAAGAAACTAAGGAAGAAAAACTGTAGATAGACCCTTTTTTAGGATTAATAACAAAAGAATATATGGAAAAGAAAATAGTTTTAAATTGAATTGCTTACGTTTATTAAAACAGTTAAGTTTGACTAATTATTTTCAATTATTCAAATATTTACACTTTGTTGGACATCTTGATCTTGCTTAACATTTTGACAGCTTGTTAGCTCTCATTTCTTCAAATTCAAATGTGTCACAAGATGTAAACAGTTTAAGTGAAAATCAAAATCTCAAATCATATATAAACACATGATCATGTAACTGATCAAATACATTCACTAATTAAACAACCCTCGTGTTGTTTGGAATGTGGAAAATTTGAGGAAAAGTTCACAACTAAATTGGATTCCATTTTCCTTGGAGACATGAGCGGAAAATGAAACTCCAAGCGAATTTGCACGTGTGGGAAATTTGGTTTTCTCATGTGTCACACGTGTGACTCTCTTCCCATGGATAAAGCTTGATTACTTATTGACCAAATTAACAAATGTTCATGAAAAAATAACTCACGGAATCCATTTCCAGGGCTATCAGAGCTGTGACTCAATTAGCAACCAATGGAAACCAACGAAATCATTGTGGACGTAATGATTTCGACATCAAAACCCTAACTTAAACCAATTTCACAGGAAATCAACACAAACTTCGCATCATTGTCGATCGATCAAAGCGGTCTCTATTCGCATATCATGTTTATAAAACTCATTGCACAAACCAAGGGGAATCAACGAAATCATTGCGAAGGTAACGAATTCGATATCAAAACCCTAACCTAAATCAATTTCGCGACAATCAACACAAAATTTGCATCATAATCTATCAACCAAAGCGGTTTCATTAGAAATGCGAGTTTTAACATACCATAGGAAAAACAAAATCTCTGGAACAAAAACATTAATTCTCAAAAATAAAATTCTATCAGAAGTAACAGAAATCGAATGAGATCGAACCAGCCCTAAGCGGTGAGGACGACGGCACCACCAGCCTCCTTGATCTTCTTCTCGGCGGTCTTGGAGATGAGCTTGGCCTTGACGACAAGAGGCTGATTCTCCGGCAAGAAACCTTTTCCGAGGACCTTGAAGTATCCGAACTGAGTGACGTCGACCATCGGGACTCCGTCGCCGGCGGCGGCCTTGGATCGGACCTCCGGCGGAACCATGGACCAGAGGTTGTCGAGGTTGACGATCGGACAGTGGAACTTGTTGCGGAGGCGGTGAAAGTACCTCATTCCGACCTTGCCGAAGTAACCGGGATGGTACTTGTCGAAGAGGATTCGGTGGTGGTGCATTCCTCCGGCGTTTCCGCGCCCTCCGGGATGCTTGCGGTGCTTTCCGACACGTCCATGGCCGGCGCTGACGTGGCCGCGCTTCTTCCTGTTCTTCTTCAGCCGAGTCGTCATTTCTTCTTTTTTTGTGGCGGCTGAGAAGCGAAGGGTTTGAGTTTGGGGTTTTTGATATAGAAAAGAGATTTGCGCTTTTCTGTTTTGTTGCTTTCTTTTACCGTTTTGCCCTTAGGGTTCAGGGGTGGGAGTGGATAAGAGTTGGGGGTAAGTGTGGGATTTCAAGGGTTCGGGCTTTCTCTGGACTTGGGCTTTGTGATGGTATCAGTACTGTGGCCCGTTTTTGCTTTTTTTTTTTTTTTTGGGATATGACCTCTTAGATAATTTCGTAACAAAATCAAATAAGTCCAAATTAATCATAGACTACATAAATTGAGCTATTACATTTATATTTTTCATAATTTGTTTCTTTTTATTACATACATATTAGCAAAATTAAAACCCTTTCTTTATTTTTATTAGCTATTACATTTTGTTTCTCGTCAGTTTAGAAATTAAAACCACTAAACACATTTCTTCATTTCTTCTTCGTCTCTCTCCCATCTTCTCCATATTTTCGTCTTCTTCCTCTCTCTTCTTCTTCATCACTTCGTCTTCTTCATCTCTCTCTCTTCTTCTCCATTTCTTCGTGTTCGTCATCTCTCTCTTCTTCTATTTCTTCGCCTTCTTCCTCTCTCTCTCTCTCTCTCTCTCAGTTTCTCCACCGTGACTTTCTTTTGGTCTTCTTCTCCATGTCTTCGTATTCTTCCTCTCTCTCTCTCTCTCTTGGTGACCAAAACCCTAAAACAAAGACCAAAACCCAAAATGACGAACACCAATACCCAAAGTGACGAAGACCAAAACCCAAAAAACGAGACCCAAAATGACGGATACCCAAACCCAAATATCGGACCCCAACCAAACCCTAAGAAGAAATCCACGGCCAATAAACTCAAACCCTCACCGGAAAAATTGCCCCCGGTGCGTAGAAGTCCTTGCGTGTCCAATCCCAGTACCGATGGGTCAAATCCCCGAGCGTTGCGAAGAAGAAGAGGAAGACATCAATCTCAAAGTTGCCGAAGTCTCCAGTCAAGCGACTGAAGATAGACATCAATGTCGTATCTGAAACCGATTCCATGGAAGATTTCATCCTAAAAAAGTCATCGGCTAAACCTAATCCTAAAAAGTCCTCCGGTAAAGAAACAAAAGGTTAGTGATTGATTATGGTATTGATTTTAGTTTTATATCTCGGTTGAAGAATCTGTTGATTTTGGCGTTGAAGAATTTGTTGATGTTGATGTTAGTTTTATATCTCGGTTGTTGTTGAAGAATCTGTTGATTTTTGCGTTGAAGAATTTGTTGATGTTGATGTTAGTTTTATATCTCGGTTATGATTTTGCTATTGAAGAATCTGTTGAATTTGGTGTTGAAAAATCTATTGATTTGTATTTTGAAGTATATGTTGATGTTGTTGTTGATTATGGGTTTGGTGTTGCCGGGTTCATTGCCGAGATTTAGAATTATGAGGCTCATTTTGTCGGGGTTTGGTGGTGTTGTATAGATTATGGGTTTGGTGTTAGTTTGCTAGTCGAGATTTTAAGAATGCAAAGTTCTTGATGTACGGGCTTCCATTGAGGGAATTGAAGCAAGACAACATGGCTATGTACCGCATAAGCTAGTCATCGATCTTTATAGGCACGGCAGTTTGAAGAAAGACAACAATAGATGTCTGTCCGACAATGATGTGTGATGTGTTGTATTAGCCACATTGATATGTATTATGTTATTTTGCTATCCCCCGACTAAGATATTAGGTAGGATTTGACTGAACATGTATGGTAGTTTTTAGATGTGGGTTATCTTTTGTGTGTGATACTATGGGATGTTCAGGTACGCTAAGATATGTATTTAGGGTATGTTATTTTGATATTTATTTATGTTTTTTTTCTCTGTTCACATAATTAATTAATTAATGTTCATTCTCAATAAAATTGGTGTTTTATTGACATCATTGTCAATAAAACTGATGTTATTGACATCATTGTCAATAAAACTGAGGTTTTATTGACATCATTGTCAATAACATCTATGTTATTGACATCATTGTCAACAACATTGAGATGTTATTGACATCTCTGAGGTTTTATTGACATCATTGTCAATAACAGCGAGATTTTATTTACATCATTGTCAATAACACTGTGATGTTATAGACATCATTGTCAATAAAACTAAGGTTGTTTTATTGACATTATTGTCAATAAAACTGAGATTTTATTGACATCATTGTCAATAAAATTGAGATTTTATTGACATTACTATTGGGATGTTATTGACATCATTGTCAATAAAACTGAGGTTTTATTGACAATAAAACTGAGGTTTTATTGACAATAAAACTGAGGTTTTATTGACATCATTATCAATAAAACTGTTAATTTAATGAATCTATGGCAAAGAGAAGTAGACAAATTTCATATTCACAAAAGTCGACATCCATAATTATAAAGTATTACACCATATTCAGAATTACAAAATTAAAACTTTTTCAACGACTGGTTCTCTGAGACAAAGGAACATGATCGTCACATGTCTTCCTATTGTGTCCTTCTTTGCCGCACCTACTACATTTACGCCTACTAGGCACTTCACCTTGAGATAGTATCCTTCTCTTCCTAGGTCTACCTGCCGGACTACTGTTGAAGTGAAGAGGAAGTGATGTGATTTGTTTGACCTCAAGAGGAATGTCCCATGTTTTAACACTGCCATGAGGGTGGATGACACCTAAATAACACCATTTCCAGTACTCGGTGGTATAATAGGCAGAACAAAAATCCCCAGGTGGAAGGTTACGAATATTACATGCCGCAATCGCATAGGCGCATACAACACTAGCTATTTGAAATTCTAAACATAAGCATGTTTTATGCTGCAAATTCACAGCCCATCTCTCTCTGTCTTAATCTAAAACCTCAAAACTCGAAAATAGAAGAAGGTCTCACCTATAATGAACAAGTATTCACAGTGAGTTCTGGAACAATAATGTGACATTAATGCCAATAAACACTTGAACTTATTCTTATTAATGTCAATAAAAAGTCACAGTGAGTTCTTGAAAAATAATTAATTCATGTTCTTTTTTTATTCATATTAATGTAAATAAAATTGGAACTTATTGCTATTAATGTCAATAAAAATTCACAGTATGTTCTTGAAAAATAAATTATTCATTCATATTACATTAGTATAGAGCTTACCAGCATTAAAGTAGAAAGAGCATGGGAGTCATCCATTCACTTTTGAAATTTTGGAGTAAGCTCCTTCATTGATGCCATTGCTAATTCTCTTCGGTCATAGAACCACTTTTGCATTATCTCTCTCAACCAATCAATCAACTTCAAAATTGAAAAATCTCTAGCTTTGGAGTCCATGACATTCATAGACTCGGCATTGTTTGATGTCATGATTGAGTACCTTGTATTGTAATGTAGCAACGAGCCCATTTTTCATGTCCCACTTCATTCGCAAGGTATTGTCGAATTTCAATATTTTCCAGGTCGATCATGCGCATATACTTTTCAAATTCCATACGATTATATGCCTTTACTGCACCATAAAACTTTCAGTTGAAACTCTTGGTGAGACCCTCGAAATTGTTCTTCACGTTGCCAAGAAGATGATGCGTGTAATACCCATGTGCCGAATTTGGAAAAACCCTTGCCACAACATTACATATTTCATTGCTCATGTCGGATACGATGGCTTGACGTGGCCTCTCCCATATAGCTGCCTTTAACGTGCTCAAAAAATTCAACCACGAGTCATTCGATTCAGAGTCTCCAACACCGAAAGCGAGGGGAAAACATTGTTCATTTGCATCCATCGCTACCGCTGTAAACAAAGTTCCACGATGATAGATTTTCAAGAACGTAGCCGAAAAAACTTCCAACCTCTTATGAAGGGGCTAAGTGACATAAAAAAATTATAAATTTATGTTCATGGTCAGCAGTAAGCTCCAGAACACACCTTGGATTTTTTTTTGTCTCAATCATATACTTTAAGGTAGGCAGAAATGCATACGACTCAGTGTCAGTTCCGTACAACAACCCAATGTCCTTTTCTTTTGCTCTCCAAGCCTTCTTATGCGTTATACAATCTCCATAATCTGTCTCCATGTAACCAAGGATTTCCTTCGTTTACAATTCATTTGACGAGGATCCACAAACTTGTGTTTCACAACATCTCATGTAAATAGCGTTGTGGCTTTTGAATTCGTTCTAGACTCCACGGAACATGTATGCTCAGAATCAAACCTATATTAAGAAGAAATGAATATCATACAATAAGATTGTTAATACATAACAATGTTTATTGACATTGATGTTAATAAATCACAGTTTTTATTGAAATTAAAGTCAATAAATTACAGTGTTTATTGAAATTAATGTCAATGAATAACGTGATCTTAGGTTCTTGAAAATAACTAAAATATGATGTAAAAAAGAAAAAGGTTGGGAGAAACACATACCTCCTGATTTGAAAAACTTCGGTCTCCCTTAATCTAACCGCACAAACTTCCCACTCACAATTGTCACCCGGATAAACAACGTGAAGATACTTCTTACAAAAATTCTTTGTCGTGAATGCAAAGTATTTACTTATCACATACATGGTCAAATGCTTCTTCAAGGCATGTTTGGTAGCGTATTGAGTTTCTAGCTCGACTCTGATAGGCGAGTTCAAATCCATCACTTCATTCTCTCCAACATGCTCACGGCCGGTCCTAGACGGTTTGGTAGGGGGCTGTGGAGGTCGTTGTATCGAGGGAGTGGGAGTGGGTTGAGAGGGTCAATGTGTAGAGGAATGTGGCTGTGGAGGTTGATGTGTTGAGGGAGTTGGCCGTGACAGTCTCTATGGCGGGGAAGGGGGCTGTGATGCCAATGCATGCGGCTGTTCAAATGTGTATTATTCCAATCCAATAGTGGATGGAGATGCAAACTCTTCAAATCTAGACTCCCCCTTCATTGGACTTGACTCTAGGCGAGACGTGGACGGCTGATTTGATGCGTCATCGGGTGTTAACTTAACTATCTCAATAACAAGATGAAAATTTGACATGGAATAGTCTCGGCTCATCAAATACAAATGACGTGGCTACGTTTGTAATCTTTATTGGCAATGCTGAAAAAAGTGTCTCATATTTGACCACAATGGAATGAGTGGATGGTAAGAGCCCCATCTCAGCGTACAATGCGTCCATGAGATGGTGGTGATCAAAACCATCCGGAAGTACAAGTACAAACGATGCACCCTCCTTGTATTCACATGGTTTAACCCATGTACCACTATGCTTGACATATACTAAAATTCACCCATTACTGCATAAAAAGAGTGTAATCGGGATGTTAATTTCCTATTTCAAACGTTTATAATTCATTTATAAAGATTTAAAATCATAACAATTTTTTTTTTAAATGTCAAGATTTATTGACATTGTTGCATTTTTATTGACATCAATGTCAACGAATTCTCAGAAATTTTCAGAAATTTTTTTAGATTTTCTATAACTCCAAGAACTATTCTTTCATTGTTTTCTTAACTTCAAAGACCATAGAAATTCAACGACCTTTGACGCTAGTAGAACGATTTTTTTTCTTCATGAAATCTTCTAAACCTAAAGTGAAAATGACGAACTTTTTCCATAATCAAAGTGAACGACCACAATGGAATGAGAGCAAACCTTATTTCATTGAGCATGAAGCTGAAAAACGAGTTGAAGACGAGAGAGAGAGAGAGAGAGAGAGAGAGAGAGAGAGAGAGAGAGAGAGACGAGTTGAAGTTGTTGAACACGAGGGAGAAAGAGGAAGAGAGAGCGAACGTAGCGTAGAAAAGTAATACAAAATTAAAGAGTATTTGGACTTGGTTGAAGTCAAATACTAAAATAAAAAAGAAAACAAAATGTTAATAAAAGTGAAGGTATTTTTGTACTTAAAGAAAAGAGGTAGTCATAGTTTATGATTAATTTGGACTTATTTGATTTTGGTCCAAAACTAGGGTGGAAATCATAAAATAATCCATTATTTTTTTTCCTCTGAGAAATATCATTGAAAAATGTTCCGTCTGGCTAAGTGGTGCAATGTTTTTTTTTTTTTTTTTTTTTTTTTTTAATTTATTTATTAAACCTCAATTATTTTTGTTTAACTTTAATTTAAATATCTTCGTATTCACTTTCTATTTTAAAAAGTTATATTCGACCCTAAATTGTTGACTGCGGCGGAGGCACTAGTAACTGTAAATGCCCCCGAACTTTTGTAAATTAAAATTTTTATTCTAAATATTTTTTAGTATTTTATATATTTTTTTTTATCCAAATTGCATAATTTTTCAAATTTACCCACCCAATTTTTTTTTTAATTTTCCCAGTGACTTGAATTTCTGGCTCCAGCCACTAACAGTAACTGTAACTCTGTCAATTAAGCCGAGTTCATGGCATTTAAAAAAATTAATAATAACAGCTGTGGACAACTACGGTTAAATAGATCGAACTCAATTAGAATATTTTTCTTTTTTGTGTCCAGAATATTTAAGTAAATCCGTACGTATATTTCAAAAAAAATTATTTCACACGTATAATTTGAATTCGACTAACTACTAAAAAAATGAAAATTTCCCTACTGTTTTATAATCCATTCATACATTTAAATGCACATTTAACCATTCAACACAAATTACTTCAACCCCTCCTTCGTATTGTTTACCGATGCAAGACAAATTTCTTCAACTCCTTGACCATATTCTTCTTCTTTTTTTTTCTTTTTTTTTTTATAATTTTTTTTTATATATATATACCAGTAAACTAGTCTATCTTATCTAGACTGAATTATACAAACTTTCATAGAGATGCACAAGATTAATCAATCTGTAAAATTCAGACCATTTTTTTTTTGTCTAAAGAACACGCTACTTTACAACCAACTGGACACATATAAAATCAAATAGAATCACTATGCATTTGCGCGTATTATATACATATATATATATATATATATATATATATATATATATATATATATAAAGGAAAAGAGTAATGTACTTCATCTTTGGAGAAACAGTGCAGCTCCGACCAAGCCGAGCCATAATGCCAAAGCAACCCAGAAGCCTTGGCTCTTCTCCAAATCCGTGGGCGGTCGCCACACCAGAAAGTCCCCCAAATAGTCCTTGGAAGAAGTAAGCTGGTTGCTCGTTCTTCGATCCTTGTTCTTGTCTTTGTCCGTCCACGTCCCCGCGTAGCTAATAGAAAGATAAAATCCGATTGAAACTGTACTATTCCGATAATTAATTTGATTTGAAAACTGCACTAAACCAGACTTAAAAGCACAATCTCAGGTTAGCGCTGCGGTAAAAACTAGTCTTTGCTATGAGCGGCGGAGCAAGGATTATGATAATAGTCTAAATAGCAACATTTTTTTTTTGTTCGTATAAATAAAGTAAGAGCATGTGGGCCTAAGCAAGCTTCGCCATTATGGACACTGCGCCCGGTGAGATTCGATCTCGGGATGCATACCTTGATTCGGTTTCGGTTTTTGATTCAAGAAATTTAAAACCAGTAAATTATAAGGGCGCCGTAGCTAATTAGCGATTTACCAAAATAAATGTATATTTATCAAAATTAACGCATGAAAATACCAAGGACAATCATGTAAATTACTATCTGATTAATGAGGCCACGTCACCAAATGTGGCTAGATTTTAAAGATGCTTAAAACGTTGGCTATATTGCAAATCCAACGTTTTAAGTAGCTTAGTCCGTGGGAATTTTCAAATTATAATCGGTCACTTGATCTTACAAAGTAGGAGAAAAAAGGATTTCAAACCTGTCGTAGCTAGAGCCGATGAGCGGTATGGTGACCATCTCTTCTTGGGAAATCTTCAGCTTTGGGGCCTCCAAGATGTAACGGAGGTTAGCGGCTTGGCGACGAATGTTCACAATCGGGTGAGATTTCTCCATCTGTTTGTAGAGAGCGATGCAGTCCGCGTGGCGGTTGTTTGCCTCGTACGCCATCGCCAGCCATATTTGGATCTGAAAAATATCAACCAAAAACAATCATCGGTGCAAACATTCTCACCGGGTTTTCTTCTAAATACTTCTTCATCACCTTGATTAAAAAAATTAAAAAAATTCCTTAATTTTTTTTTTTTCAATTTCCTCTCAAGCCGATCATGCCTGAGTCACTGTGAAGACTCACGGCACTGAATTTAGACATCAAATAGCAACAAGATTTCGTGATATGATAGTTCCTCAGCATTGTTTAAGAGGTAGTTCTTGAGATGTGGCGTTTTTTGGCTCACCCAGTTATAGTTATACGTCTTTTATGAACCATGTGCTCGTTTTAACTTAACTAGACTCCAACGCAAAAAAATCAGCTATTAAAGGCTAGTAACGCCTGGCACGGCTCGATGACCCAATACGAGCTCAACTCAAAAAATAGTAGGCTGGGTTAGAAAGCTAGGCCATGTTCATAAAAAGAACGACCCAATTTGACCCGTGAAGAAAAAGGGTCAAGGTCAAATCAAACTCGGGTAACTCGAAATTGCCCTCTATGAACTAATTATAACATGAAACTTAACTAGCTCACATCTTCTACCAGCTATGAGTGAGATTATAAACGACAGTTTTTTTCCTACATATTTATGATTTTTTATAAGAATCTTTTGTTGGATTTTAGAGCTATCTGTTCCTTTTTTTATTTCTTCTTCTTTTGGCATGAACATATAAAGCTTTTGGTCAGAGGGTATGTTGGGTTATGGTGATTGATCTTTCAACCTGATTAATGACAGTTATGTTTTTCAATATCTACGCTACCTCGAATCCAACACAACCCGAGCCTCTAATCATACATGCAGAAAAAAATATCCACGTAAAGAGAAATCCTGAAAGGGAGACATAGTACCAACCTCACCGCCGAACAAAGTAGCCCTGGGAATAATTGTGAGAGCGCCTTCAAGGAACTCGATGGCACGGCCGTACATTCCTTTTCCGTAAGCTTTCTGCCCGAGATCGAACATCAGCTGAGCTGTCTTCCGTTGCTCCGCTTGTTCCTTCGCCACCTGATCTCAACATCCAAAAACAAACAAACAAATACAGTTTCTCTCGTCACAGCTACACCAATAATCAAATATTGACACAGCCATGTCGAAAGCTTAAAAAATCAGCGAGTTATTCAAAGAGAAACAAAATCCCACCGCAAAACAATAATCAATATTGACACAGCCATGTAGAAAACTTAAAATATCAGCGAGCAATTCGAAGTGAATCAAATCAAGTTATTCAAAGGGAAACAAAATCCCACCGCAATACAATAATCAATATTGACACAGCCATGTGGAAAACTTAAAGCATAAGCGAGCAATTCGAAGAGAAACAAAATCCGACGCAACACAATAATTTGCATCGAATTAAAACAAGACTTAGTCAAATAGGTACATTAACCGTATATTAATAAATAAATTAATGACGAGTTTCTTTCGCTCCAAGTATCAGTTTTTCAATCAAAACGAATGTAGACATCAGAAACTATATTCGTATTAATCTTTGATTATTTCCTAGCTTATAAACCTTACGATATGTATATTTCTAATTATCATCGATCGATTCAATATAAAGCATTCTAAAAAAAAAAAAAAACCTAACGAACCTTTTCGAGCTCTTTTCTGACTCTCATCCGCTTCTCCTCCTCCGTCTCGTCGCTGCGATCGCCGTCGCCGTCGTCCATCCGGCTCTGCAACTCCTCGGCCTTCTTCTCCAGCTCCTTCCTCTCCTCGACTTCCTTCAATCTCCTCAGCATTTCCTTCTCCCAGTCGAAACTCTCCTCCCAATCCTCGTTCCAGTTCTCTTCGTCGCTCGATCCAGCGTCCGGATCCACGCCGTTCATCTTCGAGTTCGCCTTCCCTCGGACCACCTCCAACCTCTGACTCCGATTCTCTCCGTCCGAATCCAATCCCTTTCCGGCGGTGAACGCGTTCAGTCCGTGAGCCTCCGATCTCCTCGGCGGCGAGTTGAGGTTCAAAACGGCTTCGATGATCGCCGCCCTGGATTTCCGGTCCGGTAAGATCGTCCTGCTCGACACGCCGTCTAGAGAGAGAGCCAAATTCCCGAGAACCACGGCCATATCGCCGGCGATAAGGACGATAAGAGAGAGAGAGAGATGCGAAAGAGTGTGTCTAAGGATATGATATTCCCGCTGGAAAGACTGGACTGAGTTGAGCGAAGATATTTTGGGTCGGCGGTTTCTTCTGGTTTTACTAAAATACCCGTCGAAGGATATGGATGACTTGTGTAGATGAAGGAGGGTAATATTGGCAAAATAAAAGAAGGACGTGGCGTTTCAGACTCTTTTTGTTAAGCTCAATCCAATCTAGTCAAACACGTAAGTAGTAACCAGAAAAACGACTGTGTTTTAAGATTGTCACATTCAAAGCACAAGAGTAAACGTGTCGTTCAAACTCTCTCTCTCTCTCTCATTTTTTTTTTCAACATGCTCCTTATATTTTTGTTAAGAAATTAGTTACACGATCCTAAACACAAAATAAATTTAAACTAAATTCAGGTAGAGATTAAAGTGCCAAAAATAAAATTTATGACATTTTCATACATTCTTCTCTACTCTTAGGGTTCGTTTTGAACCCGAAAAATGCGAGATAAAATAATAATAATAATAATATGTTACATTTTTTCGACGTTAATTGGATTGAAAAAGATAGATAGCAAAAATATTTAGTGAAAAATAAAAATGATACTTTGTCTATTAAATAATTATGATTTCTGTTTAGTAAGATAATTCAGTCGTCTATCGAGCGGGTTCTTATTTCGAATCTTTTGACAGTGGAAACATTCGCCGTTTTTCTCCCCGATTGGTGATATTAGAGCACTTTTATACGTTCATTAAAATTTAAGTTTTTTTTTTAAATCAGTCAAATTTGAACGTGATCTGTATTTCATTCATTGAAACATTCCACACAATGTGTTTTCATTTGATTATGGTATTGAATCATTGTAGTCTTGAAGTCTCATTCTATCTTGTAGATGTAAACGGGACATTTTTTAAATAAATAAATATAGAAATTACATATTATAATAATAAGAAGAATGTATTTGTTAAAGGAAATAATGTTAGAAAAAAGAAAGAAAGAAAGAAATGGAACAGACCACCTATTTAAATTACAAAACAAAATTGAGTATTTGGTATTAGAGTCCATCACGGTAATGCCATAAATATATGGTAACAATTCACGACAAGTT
This sequence comes from Urtica dioica subsp. dioica, assembly GCF_054948205.1. Lineage (NCBI taxonomy): Eukaryota > Viridiplantae > Streptophyta > Magnoliopsida > Rosales > Urticaceae > Urtica > Urtica dioica. Next base: position 47,574,308 of record NC_142758.1, on the reverse strand, counting down.
CCGAAGCCTTTCTCGTCCCTGCAATAATCGAATGGACGAAGAGCAAACCAACTCAAGCTCTTAGTTGCAAAAAAAAAAAAAAAAAAAACACAAAAAAAACTAAAAAAATAAATAAAGAAGAAGCTATGGCTGTGGCTACGGCTATGACTATGGCTCACTGTAACTTTCAGCCTCGTTCTCTGTACTCCTTCAACCACCGACGACCTTTGTTCATCAGAGCAACCAGTCAAGAAAATGTCCGCTTCGTGGCGAGCCCTAAGTTTCGCTTGTCTCTCTCTTCTCGGCCCAAATTTCCCGGAGATTCGAAGCGCGTCCTATCGGCGGCTCCAAAATCGGCGTCGATTAACGGCTTCCCGGTCCACGACGCGTCGGAGGACGATTCCGGTGTGGTCAAGAGACTTAACCGGTGGTTTTCCAGCGCGAGGTTATTTTTTCCCGGCGGGAGATGGTGGGGCCTCGGCGAGGATGTGGAAATCAGATTCATCGCCGAGCCGGTGACGCTCAAGCGCGCGCTGATTCGGATGTGGAATCTGGTCTCCACCGACCGTTGGATCATCTTCTCTGCGTTCTCGTTCCTGATCGTCGCGGCGGTGAGTTTTTTTTCGGAGGCCGGTTTGTTTCATAAAACTGAGAAGGATTTGGTTCGTAGTGTTCTTAGCTATTCGTTTGAATTTTTTATTTCATGGCTCAGGTTTCGGAGATTTCGATACCGCATTTCTTGACGGCGTCGATATTCACGGCACAGAGCGGCCAAGTTGCGGTGTTCCACAGAAACGTGACTCTCTTGGTTTCATTGTGTATCATTGCCGGAATTTGCAGGTCAAGATCTTGTACGGTCGAAATTCCCTTTCTTTCCTTTTTAATGTTATTCATGTCCTTTAATCAATAGTTATAGGCACACTAGGCCTACATTTACAGTTACATCGTGTATAGTGTATAGTATAGCGTACATCGCTTCTCGTATTTTTCACATAGTATAGCGTACATCGGTTCTCGTATTTTTCACATAGCAATGGACTTATAGTAACCCGGTAGATAACGTGAGTGTACGAAACAAGCACTTGTGTGTATGCTACAAGATATACTTACACACATATGTATGTCTATATGTGTTGATCTAGTGGAATACTCGGGACCTTAGCAGTCTCCGGCCGATATTGGCATATTGCCAAGCCTTTGTAGATTTAGTCGGGTTTATCTAAAATAAAAAGCGATTGTTTGACACTAATACTTTTCTTATCTGTTCTTCAGTGGTATACGAGGTTGCCTCTTTGGCGTTGCTAATATGATACTCGTGAGTTTCTATCTCATTTATGGTATTTTCTAACAAATTTGGACTATTATGTGCACACGTGGTTCCTTTTGGGTTTGTTGTAGTGTACATAAATTTCTAAAGACATTCTCTCCATCTACAGGTTAAGCGAATGAGAGAAACATTGTATTCTGCTCTCCTTCGCCAGGTTATAATTCTTCAATCTCTGTAAATAATTTCGTTAAAGTCATAATACCTTAGTGACTGTTTTTATTCTGAACCATCTCGGCGTATCTACTGTAGGATATTTCCTTTTTTGATGATGAAACAGTCGGTGATTTGACGAGTAGGCTCGGAGCGGATTGTCAACAAGTATCACGGGTCATTGGAAATGATCTCAATTTGATATTTCGCAATCTTCTTCAGGTCTCTATTTCCAGCTCAATTTTTGGTACCTTCCTCATTTTCTATGAAACTTGAGACAGAAATTTGATTGCGTCTGTAATCTTGTAGGGCTCGGGAGCGATGGCCTACTTGCTTATCTTGTCATGGCCTCTTGGCTTATGTACACTGTTCATATGCCTTACATTAGGAGCCGTAATGCTACTTTATGGCCAGTAAGATGTAATCGAGTTTCTTCGTATATGATTGCCTTAAAAATGCCGCTTTTACATGGCTATCATAAAGAGATAAGTAAAAGAAGAAAAGAAATGTAGTGACAATTATTTTATGTCGATAAGAGTAACAATCAAAATATATTTGGTTTGCTCAAGTAATAGGTCACCGAACACAAGGCTGAATTTTTGTGAACTAGGTGTTGACACAAAATATGCTACTCCCTATAGGTACCAGAAAAAGGCCGCAAAATTGACTCAAGAATATGTTGCTTCTGCTAACGAGGTAGAGTGTAGAAATCTATGATCTGTTGTTGGAAGATAATAGTGTCCTCGGGCTGTTTTCTTTTTCTTTTTCTTTACTCTAAACTAAAAAGTGTCCTCAGGCTTTTCACGTATATTACAGGTTGCACAAGAAACGTTTTCTTTGATAAGAACTGTTCGTGTTTATGGTACAGAGAATGAAGAATTTGGAAGGTAATAAATACTACTGATTAGTAGCTACAGTTGCATCTCTTGTTGATGTCTTTATGCTTCCTCATTCTCTGAGAGCAAAGCGAGCAAGTTTATTTATGGAGTTCCTGATGGATATGCTTATTCAATGTCATCCGTTCATGTAGATACAAAAAATGGCTTGAGAAGTTGGCTAGCATAAGCTTGCGCACAAGTGCTGCTTATGGGATTTGGAACTTGAGCTTCAACACTCTTTACCATTCGACTCAGGTAAAGTGCTCTTCTGTAGTTCTATTTTCTCCTTAAATTTAAAGAGTTGGTTTAGAAGATTTCAAGCCGTGGACCGTACGTTTATTTTGGAGTCTACGCCCTTTTAAGATCATATTTTTTAGTCTTATTTATGCTGAAAAATTCAATTCTATAGGTCATTGCTGTGCTGGCAGGAGGAATATCTATTCTACGTGGTCATATTACGGCAGAGCAACTTACAAAGTTTATATTGTACAGTGAATGGTTGATTTATTCAACGTGGTGGGTTGGAGATAATTTATCATCTTTGATGCAATCTGTCGGTGCAAGTGAAAAAGTCTTTCAGATGATGGATCTCTCCCCTAGTGACCAATTTACCTCTAAAGGCAAGTAATTCACGAACTTAATGAAACCTACTTTACCCGTATTTTGTCGCCACATTGTCGTCACATTTGTTACTTTGATATTGACTCATTTTATGTCCTGTTTCTCCTCGTGAGTTTTTTTTGTTCATTTTAAGTTTGATTTGACATCTTTATCTTATCGTCATACGTGAATTGATCCTTGTATGGACCAGTCTGTATTTTGCATGATATCACTTGACTTGATCAGAGAAATTTTTTTTTTTTTTTTTTTTTTTTTTTTTTCTTTTCAAGATGAAGGCTTTTACTCCAGACTCGATTTTGGCATTACTTTTGGCTGTCTCATCATTTAATTTTATCTGCTATGTTCCTCTAACAAACATGTTTTCCTTGTGCTTGCTCAATATGAAGTGTGTTTATGTAGTAAGACAAGACCCTCTCATAAAGATGTTTAAGTTGACCATGTTACAACTCGCTTTCAAATGTCTATTCTGTATGGTAAAATGGATTTAAAAACAAAGTCAATCAATAGAAAGTTGCATTTGGAATTGCACTGCATTGGTGACTGTTTTTTTCCCCCTTTCTATCTAATATATCAGATTTGAATGCAATCTTACAGGATTGAAGTTGCAAAATTTGGCTGGACGAATTGATTTTGTAAATTTATCTTTTCATTATGCTACAAGGCCAACGGTATGCTTCCTATCCTCTTGTAATTATCTCGAGCCTAGTTTGGCACCACTGTTTTGCAGTGTTCTCTTGTGGGTCCCTACCACTCAAGTGAAGTAGGATTTCATAAATACATTGGGATCCAAAGTGCATGAGGGCGTGACTAACTATTAGAAACTAGTGTCTTCCTTTTCTTATTGCAACGATGTCAAATATCTTAACTTTAGGTTGTTGTCAATGAGGTGCCCACAAAACTATCACACCTAGTTTGTCTAAAATGTTTTTTTATTTTTATTTTTTTTATTTTTATTTTAATTACCAAATTTACTGTTCAGCTTTTACCAATCTCTGCAATAATCTGTCCCAATTGTGGCTAACAGAGAATCGATTATCCTTCTCTGTATAGGTACCTGTATTGCAACGTGTGAACATATCAGTGAATCCCAATGAAGTAGTCGCAATAGTAAGAAGCTCATTGTTTTTTAGTTATTTTTTTCTTTCATTTGTTGCATCCATGACGACAGTAAAAAAAAAAAAAAAAACCCGTAACTTTTGCATTGATTTGTTAGGTTGGTCTGAGCGGCAGTGGAAAAAGCACACTAGTGAGCCTTCTGCTCCGTCTTTATGAGCCAACAAGTGGACAGGTAACTAACTTTGACCCCCCGAAGCCAGTCTTCACGAGTTGATACACATTTCATGTTGCTCTAATTGCAGATATTGATCGACGGCTTTTCGCTACAAGAATTGGATGTGATGTGGTGGAGGGAAAGAGTGGGGTACGTGGGACAGGTTCGTAAATTCACTTTGCATCAACGGTAACTATTTTTGTCTTTTCAAACCCTAAAAAATAATAATTTAAAAAAAAAAACAGGAACCGAGACTTTTCCGAATGGATATAAGCTCGAATATTAGTTATGGGTGCTCGAGGAAGGTGAGCCAAGAAGACATCGAATGGGCCGCAAAGCAGGCTTACGCGCACGATTTCATCTCTGCGCTGCCAAATGGCTACAACACATTGGTCGATGACGATTTACTCAGTGGAGGCCAAAAGCAGCGAATCGCTATAGCACGGGCGATCCTTAGAGACCCGACCGTCTTGATCCTTGATGAAGCGACTAGTGCACTAGACGCAGAAAGCGAGCATAACATTAGGGTATAAACTGAAACCCAAATCCACCTCTCTCAATCCTTAAGAGGAACAAAAAAAAAAAAAAAAAATTCGCTGCAAGTTAAATGACTTTTTTTGCCATCGCATAGGGTGTTCTTCGTGCTGTAAGAAGCGACAAGACATCAAAGAGATCGGTCATAGTTATAGCTCACAGGTACGGGTATTTTTTATCGTCCTATTTCTAGACGTTTCCAACTCGAACATTCAAAACTTACAAACTTTATACAGGCTCTCTACCATACAAGCTGCGGATAGAATAATTGTAATGGACAGTGGTAACGTCGTCGAGGTTCGTCTCTCTCTCTCTCTCTCTCTCACTCTCTCTCTCTATATATATATGTGATAATTCTTTTGTTATGAATTCGGTCGTCAAATGCAGTTCGGGAATCACCAAGAGCTTCTTGGGAAGGGCGGTCTGTACGCACGTTTAACAAGAAGACAGGTCGACGTGGTTGCTTGAACTTCAATTCGAGCATTTGCTCACATTTATCTAAAGCCTTTCCATTGCATACTCTTGAATGGTTATTAGCATTCAGAAGGGAAAAAAAGCTTTTGACTAGAAATAAATATAGAAGTACAGAGACCATTGTCGTATATTTTTATTTTTTCTAATTTATTATTTGAAGGAGGTTTAAGATCAAGGAAAGCCTCGATGGTATTAAGCCGCAACTAGATGTATTAAATTCATGATCTTTAATGGAATGAATCTATTGTCCATCTCGCTGCAGATGTTTATGAACTATTTTTTTTTTTTTTTTTTTTTTGAAACAAACCACAGTAACAGACCTCAACCAGAGGCAAAAAAATCAGCAGCAATACAATGAGAAAGCCACTGTGGGCAAGAAGACAACTCAACATCGTCAGTGAGGCCATCACGCCGAAACTTAGCTACCTCGTGCGTTGCATTGTTACACTTCCGGGGGATCCACAGCAGCCCGTCCCGCAAAGGTAATCGCCTGAGCTCGGAGATAATGTCTGCCACAATCGTACCCTGCCGCCCGAGGGTCTGCTCGCCGCGGGTCTACTGCGTCGCCTGGAGACAATCGGACTCGATCACCGAAACCCGCCAACCTCGCTTCCTAGCAAACCGGAGGCCTTCACAAATCGCGTAACATTCCACAGACAGCGCGGAATCGACCCAGTGTATCCCCTTAGCCACCACGCCAACCACACCTCCGCTGTGGTCACGTATCACCCCTCCCACCATTGTGAGCACCCCCCGCCATCCGACCACGCCGCGTCGACATTGAGCTTCAACTCGCCCCTACTCGGTCTCGTCCACCCCTTAGCCCCGGCCTCGGTCTCCCGCTCGGCCTGCTCCAGCGACGACGAGCAGGTCTTGAAGCTCTCGATCCAGCCAGCCACCTCGTTGACCCACGTCTCCGGCGATTTCGTAGCATTCTCAAAGAGACGCGAATTCCGGTCCGACCACGCTGCCCAGACCAACCCACAGAAGAGCTCAAAATGCTCTCCCGAGAGAGCCGAGGCTGCTCGGAAACAAATCTCCTTGAAGGAGAGATTCCCCGTCTTGCCGACCCGCCTCCTCAACAACGAGGCCCGCCAAAGAGCTTGTGCCCGCTCACAGTCCCACACAGCATGTAACGCGCTCTCCGAGCTCGCCCCACAATACTCACAAAAAGGAAGACATTTTACCCCCCGCTTCCGCAAATTCCCCATGGACGGGATAGCTTCGAACCACACACGCCAAACCAAATGCTTGATCTTCGGCGGAATCGGGGAGGCCCACAACTTAGTCCACCATCGAGCCTCCTCCCCACTAGAGCCAAGGCGCTTCCTTTGATCTCCGATCTCGCCAAACGATATCCGGAGCGAACCGAGTAGGAGCCGTTGTCTTCGAAATGCCATACCAACCTATCCGCTCCGCCCTCCTTACTAATGGGGATACTTCTAACTGCCGTCACATCATAAGGGGAGAGATAAGCCTCCAATAACCCATGATTCCATCCTTCCGGAGAGAAGAAATCCGCCACCCGCCAATGATAGTGATCATCCGGCTCGGAGGAGGTGAGAGATAGGGCCCCCGCCCGTGGAATCCATGGGCACCCGAAGGCCCTCAAATTTCCCTCGCCCACTTGCCATCTCAACCCCTTGCGGAGTAACTCCAACGCCCAACAAAGACTCTTACCAAGGTGAGAGAAATGGCCCTTACTCTGAAGCTCAAGCACCGACGAATTCGGGAAGTATTTAGCCTTGAGGACTCGTGTCATCAAGCACTCTGGGAATCGGATCATACGCCACACTTGGCGGCCAACGAGCGCCCGATTAAAGTCACCGAGATCTTTGAAGCCTAGCCCGCCCTCACCCTTAGGCCTCGCAATGAGCTCCCATCATTTCCAGTGAATTTTCCGCTTGTCCTCCGACCATCCCCCCCCCAAAACCGGGCAATGAGTCGATGGAGCTCGTCGATGATGGTGACCGGAAGTTTGAAAAGACTCATAGAGTAGGCCGGAATCGCTTGAACCACCGCTTTGATAAGCACCTCTCGACCCCCCGCCGAAAATACTTTCGCCCTCCAAGATTGGAGTTGCTTTTGGATCCGATTTGTCGGGCCTTGCGAAACGTGTTGGAAGTGTACGAGCGGGGGTCGGGGCAAATGGTGAATCTTGAGAAGTCTACGTTTTGTGTCTCTCGGAATGTGGGAGAGGAAGAGGCGGAGATGGTCTCTCGGTAGCTAGGTATTCCTCTCACATCGGAGCTTGAGAGCTACCTTGGACTCCCGGTTCGGGTCGGTAGAAGGAAAGTCTTGCTCTTTAGCAACTTCACGTTTATGAACTAGTTTTAATATAACTAACATAATAAAATTTGAGTACTATGTATTAGTATCATCATGACGATAATTATCATCAAATTACGTATCACATGTGGAAAAGAGGGTCGTGAAATATTCGTATCGATGCTCTTGCCTTGTCGAAAAGTGGATTTCCGGTCGCTCGTCACCTAAAATAGGGGAAGAAATGAGCAATTGGGTGATAAATGATTTTGCACTGAAGAGCTCTCCGACGCTAAACATTACTTAGATCGTAGTATGAGTTGGGAGTTCTAGTTTGGTCTAGAGAGGCATAGTTTGGGAAGCTAATTCTGATATAGTGAGGTATTGTAGAATCAAGACTTGTTATGTGTAGAAAAATCTATTAAGAAAAATTGGGCTTTAAGAAACAGCTTAAAGTGTTTCTAAAAGTCATATAGAAATTATTTTAAAATCGTCAAAAAGTTACTTCTATCTCTCTATAGATTTTCATTTAAGCCCGCATTTGACATTGTTGCGCTTTTGAAGTAAGTGCTTTCAGATTTTCATATACAAAAAGTTGTTGTTGCCAAAATTAAATATGCGTTTGGGACATTTTTATAAAACGATTGTACTTGTTAGCATAAAGTAAATTTAGTGTTAGTTAAAATTGATATAAATACTAATTTCACATTTAATATAATTAGTAATAATGATAAGAAATTCTCAAATATATCTAGAATATATTAAAGCTGTGAATGGATTGTAAAAAATAAATTATGTTTTCCGGTGACATAAAAAAAATTATTTGATAAGAAAAAAAAAAGATAATTAGAACTATTAAATCATAAAAAAATAAAGAGTGAGGAAATAGAAAATATAATTAAAATGAAAAGCTACGTCTCTAAAAACTTCAAAATATATGTTTTTAGCTTTTAAATTAACATATAAAATATTTTTCAAATTTCTACATTATTTTGTCCAACACTCGAGTAATGTTTTAAAGTAAAACCAAACGGGTCTTAATTATTTTTTTATAACAGTAAATACGACTTAAACATCTAAAATTACTTAATTGCTTCTAATCATATTCCTACTATATAACGAGGAGATCGATTAAAAACGACAAATCATTTCTAAATTGCTTCCCACTAGGAATACATTTAGAAGCGACTCCCATATGCACACAGGTCAAGCTTTAACAAAGAGAATGTCCCCTAAAATACTCATAATAATAAATAAATAAAGGTCAAAAAGTCCCCTAAAATATACAAATATTATTAAAAAAAATAGAAATAGAAAAAGTAAAATTTTTACTCCCACCAAAATTCACCACCCACCCGCAAAACCAAGCCGAGCTTAGTCTAAAAGCATCATCATCCTTAGCAACTAGTTTTCATGCTTAGAAAGAAAAAAAATGTAAAAATAATAATAAAAATAAAAAAAACCTTTTTCTTGTCGTAGCGTTTGCATTTGTCCTTCCCCGAATCCATGGACGCCTATCACCACCACCAGCGATTCCCGCGCCCTCCTCCTCCGCCGCCGCCGGCGTCGGATCCCTATTACCAACAGCCACCGCCGCCGCCGCCGCAGCAGCACTGGCAACCGTCCGGCCAATTCCAGTACGCTCCGCCGCCGCAGTGGGGCCCACCTCCGCCACCTCAGCACCACTCCTATCCTCAGCCGCCGCCGCGATATCCTCATCCTCCTCCGACGCAGCCTTATGCTCAGCCCAATCAGGTTTCCAAGTTTATCTTAGGGTTTTAGATTGTCGGCGATTTTCTTTTGTATGAATTCGGAGTAAGCTTTTTCCTTTTTGTTTGGTAGGATTGGGCGGCGCAGAATTGGGGGCACCACCAGCCCCAAGGTTGGGATTATCAAGGTTGGTTGGTTCTTTTTTTTATTTTTTATTATTATTGATTTTAATTTTGAAAGCTTTCCAAATGCTCCGCCGATTTGTGTGTATGAGAGCTCTGTGTTGCCATTTGAATGGTTTGTTATTTGTTTATCTATCTGGTTTCTGTGAGATAAAATGAACCAAATGTACCTTGGAATATATGTAAAAGAATTAAGGCTCTTTAGATGCTAGTTTAGGGTTTAGGCCGTGGATTTATTGTGAACAGGCGAAGAGTTTGTTTCAGTTACAAATTCTTTTCGCGGTTCACAGATGCTATTCATGAATCACTGTAGATATTTCTGACTGACTCCAATCGCTTTTTTATTTTATCTTGTTGGTTTGTGCTCTCGTGGAGGATATTTCTGAGCTCTATACTGGCATTTGTATGGTTTGTGATCCGTTGAGGATTATGTTGTCAATTAATCCGATTCGTAGTGGAGAAATGAAAAAAAAATGTACCATGGAATAAAGCCTTTTTGGATGCTAGTTTAGGGTTTAGACCATGAATCTATGGTTGATTTGTGTCTTGTGTTATGTTCATTGAAGCCCAAAGCTACGAAGAAGATTGGGGAGCCAAGGCAAGGGCGTGGGCAGATTCGAATAAAGCGACGGAGAATCAGCAAACGCAGAGTCATTACCACGAACAGCAATATCCTCCGTCGAGCTATCAACAAAATGTCCCGGGCCCACCACCGCCACCGCCTGTAAATCTTGCTCCTCATTTCAGCTTCGATGCGACTTCTTATGCTCGGGATGGATACCCCCACGGGATCAGAGACGGAGCTTCCGCGGCCGATTCAAGCTCTGCGGTTCATCAGCAGGAGGTACCTTCTAGTTATTCTTCTGCTCCAGGTAATGATTCACGTAACATGTTGGAGTTGTATATGAAGCCTTTCGCTACGAGATTCGTTTTATGAAAACCGAAATTGACAACTTGAATACTTTGATGACTTTGCTATAAGTGCTTTATGCTTTGCGCACAGAATGGAAAATGCACTGCTTCATTTTGTCAAGAGTTTTCTTCAGTTTGCGATTTAGACTTTTGTTGTTTTGTTTGAAACTTTTTTTTTTTGGCCACATTAATGTCTTCATAGATGGGTCAATAACTATAAAGCTTTTCTTCTCATGGAGGATGAACCAGCTGGTGTAAATATGCCTTTTTTTACATTGCATTTGTTCTTAGTTGTTCGGAATGAGATTGTGACGTTCGTTTTGGCTTTGCTTTACCTTAATCTAGAAATACCTTAAATTTACTCTTGATAAGGTTTGCTTATTATAAATATGATTCATGGTGTCTTATTAGCGGTTCAGAAAGATGTGGTAAACTCTCTGAAGAGTGAAAGTGGCTTCTGTCATCAATTTATCAGCTCTGAGAAAAGTATGCATTATTTTTTTTTTGTTAAACTAGCTATAATGGCAGGAAACAATGGGGGAACTCTGCAAATGCAAAACTCAGCTCCCACGGAAGGACATCACCATATGCAACCACCGCCGATTGTTCCTCTAGCCGACCAGCCTTTAGAATTTACACCGAGATTTACTCACGAAAACCCGCAACCACAATCGAGCTATTCATATCTCGACTCAGCTGGGCCAGCGAGAGAGATGGATCACAGCTGGACCGCTCCGACGCATTACCCTCCGATCCCTCCGGTTATGCCACCGGGACCTCATGTATTTTCCGGCTTGAATTAGGCTTTTACTTTAGTTCTGAACTCCCGGTTGGTAAATCTTTTGTTATTATTTATTAATTTTTTTTTTAATCTTTATTTTGTATCTCAGCATGATCCCGCACTAGTTGTTCCTCCCGGGCCGCCTCCTGTTCCCTCGTTTAGCAGCTTTCCCGGATCGGGTCTCCATTCCACCATTCCATCCGGTGGACCCGCTTTTACTATTCAACATAATGCAATTTTCACTGGCGATGGATACGGGGTTCCTAGCCTTTCTGAACGCCCTAAAAAGGTACATATCCCAACTTTGGTGTGATACTCGCTGACTTTGGTATTAGTTGAATTATACTAAAAAAGGAAATACAATAGCCAGATATCGAAATTTTGAGTGGTCAGCGCTCTCCAAATCGGAATCTCTTCCTCCATCTTTTCTTTCATATTATATTCCTTCTTTCTCCCTCTTAATTTCCATTATTTGTAGGCTAATATACTTTCTAAGTATTCTATATTAACCTGTAACTTCTCTGCTAATAGTTATTATACCCTCAACGTCTAGTTCCTTGCATGTTAGTAAGCATTGAGGTCAATTAAATTAGTATTCTTCACCCATATTCGTTTGAAGTGTTTTCCAGGCCTCGGTACCTAATTGGCTTAAAGATGAGATAAAGAAAGCAGTTATCACGACTCCATCTCAAGACCACCCCAGGGAGGACTATGTCGAGGATGAAGTAATTGATAGATCTTTTGGAAGGCGTGATCAAGAAGAAGATAGTAGAAGCATTGGCTCTCCTCGATCGGCTGAAGAAGACGAAGATGACGAGGTTTCGTTATCTTTTCTTTCCAAAGAAGTTTTGCTCAGTCACTTCATTCCTTTACATTTCGTGAAACTGACTTTGTGCCATGTTAACCCACGTAGGATTCCGAAGATGCGTCTAGAGCTGCAGCGATTAACCAGGAGATTAGACGTGTTCTCACAGAAGTTCTTTTGAAGGTTGTTATTTACCAATGAAATAATCACTACCTTAACCAGTCTTCACTCTATATGTGGTGTTAATGTTTACTCTCATGAGTAGGTAACGGATGACTTGTTTGATGAAATTGCAACAAAAGTTCTTGACGAAGAGAATCCGATGGATGAAGGTAAAGATATTCCTTTTACTCTTAACTTAGCGATTTTTGTCTGTTCAGCTAAGTTTGTTTTACTTTTATAGTTTTATTCTTTCAGTTTCCGGTTTGAGGTAATTTCTCGTGTTGCAGCGGATAAAAGTATGGTCATTCCAAACCATAGATTGTCGATGTCTACCTCTATGCCCGGCGAAGATGGAAAACTCCTTAATTCGGCGAAATCCAGAGAATCTCAGGCCGGAGTTATCATTGAAAAATCAGGTTCGATTTTGCCTGGAGGTCTACTGGGTCTTGCAAATTATGCTAGTGATGACGATGAGGACGACGATGAAGAAGAAGAAGAAAATGCCAATACTCTTAACCAGTCAACCTCTAGTGAAAAGCATGATGTTGATGCAAATGGAAGCTCTTTAGTTCAACTTGATGGGATTAATAGAAGCAAGTCATATTCGGATACCAAAGAAGATGATAGTGCTGGTAGAGAGAGACCAGAAGATGCTCTGTCTGGGTCGAAAGATATTGTCGGTGCTGTTAGATCTGATCTACCTGAAGAGTTTGACTTGGAAAGGAAAACACTAGAAGATTATGACGAACCAGATAAGGAATCCAAACCAGACAAGACTGATCAGCATGAAAGCAAGAAGACTTCTGAGAGTGGGAAGAGCAGGACCGATGAGAAGAGCAACGGAACTCATAAGAGAAACGATGAAAGACATTCGAAAAGAGAAAAGGCAGATGAGCCACGTAAATCTAGAGACAGAGGAAAAGAGCGCAACGCGGATTCTCTAGAGAAAGCGCCGCTCGAATCTGGGCCGAAGAAAAGATCTTCTCGTGTCGATGACAAGGATGATAAAAAAGAGCGGGAACGAAACCTCAAAGGCGGTGGTGCCAAGGAAGAAAGTAGCCGAAAGAGAGAACATGTCAAGGAAAAGGAGGAAGAAAGACCGAGGCACAAGCGCTCAAGTGAATCGGGCAGGAACAAGAAGAGGCGTTCCTCTTCTGTTACTAGGGGTAGGAGCGGCAAGGAAAGCTCGGGTCATCGCGATGATGACTCGAGTGATGACGAGTCTAGCGATTCTAAAAGGTTGACTACTCGGACTTGTCTCACTTAATTATATTTATTTTGTATTATTATTGTCTCCTATCTTCGAACTCGAGGCCTAAAGTCTCGTCGTCTCTCACTTGCTTCAGAAAACCACACTCAAGGAGACGTAGTTTATCGCCTTCTCAATCACCTGTCAAGTATCGGAGGAGGTACCGTTTATGAACTGTCAATTTATATTATTTTATTTTTATTGTAGTTCCTTAAGATTAGCCTAACATGCTCTCGGTAAAATAATGATGTCGATGTGGAGTTGTCTAAATAGGTTTATAAAAATGATAATATAAAAATATTGCTCTCCTGAAAGTTCGAGTTGTTTAGCAAGTACCACTGACTTGTTTACTTGGATTTATTTTCAGTAACATTTTTTTTTCTGCCTTGTTGAGTACTTGTTAACTATTGTTACTATTGGCATTGTTGATTCTTTGATTGAAATCGGATTATATCAGGCAATCTTTTGTGAATTCCAGATTCTTGAAGTGATTTTTAGGCCAGAACTAAGAAAAACACAACTAGGAATTTCATGATTGAAAGTTGGTTCCATATCCTGTTTTTAATTAATTGACATATAATCTAATATCATCCTACCCTTTCTTCTCCAGTCAATGAGTTTATATGTATCTAGTTAGTAAGTTACGCCTAAATGGATGATAAAGCATCATCTGTGCAGAGAAGCTTTTTCTGTGTAGAGAAAACCAATTTCCATTTGTACCTCAAACTTGTCTGATGTACAGTTTGATGTCCTGATTGTCGATGCTGGTACAGCTAGCAGATAGAAATTTCTAATTTCCGAATACCCGGTGTGAGATAACCCGAAATTTATAATTGCAAACTGTTATTTTTTTTGGGTCCATTAGGAAAATAGTCAACTTAAACGTTTGACATTGCTAAATAGCCAACGTTTGATAAATCTTAGGTAGATAGCCACTTTCAGACGTAAACCTTAGGTAAATAGCCATTTTCATATACCAAACGTTGACTATTTACCTAAGATTTACGTCTGAAAGTGGCTATTTACCTAAAATATACTAAATGTTGGTTATTTAGCAATGTCAAACGTTTAAGTTGGCCATTTTTCTTCGTATTAGCCCCTCTGATAATGGAGTCTGGCTTTGTCCCTTGCATGCATTGCTGGTTTATTATATTTCGCTGTTTGAGATACCCTTAAAATATATCTTAACACTCACTACATGATTATATGTCCTAGCTTCACTCTTTAAAAAAATAATAAAAAAGATATTAGCTTCGTGGAGTAGTAACTATGGCACGAATCAACCACCATATCAATCTATACAATTGTTCGTACCCATTCTTAGAAACGGGCAAGTTTGTAAGAATGCGAGTGAACTAAGCAAGCGTGTGTGTCTTGCGAACGCATCTATGTTCAACTCTCACTCGCACATGTCAGTATAATCCGGTGTTTCTATTTCTAGACAAATTTCGCGGTCTCCACATAGCAAGCATTCACAACGCAGGCATTCTCCAAATTCATCTCATGATACTGCTAGCAGGTTCGTTTCCCCTGATTCCTTCAAAAAGATTTGTCTTATGGTCGACTTGAAAATTGAACAAACAAACAGTTCAGGTGACAGAAAGCGCAGGTCTTATTTATCGGTCTTTTGGGCTATGATTTCTCCGAGACCCTTTGTTTACTCTGCTAAATTTTCTTCTGCAGGAAAAGGAGGTCAAGGTCGCCCGTGAGACGGCACAAATGAGGATCGGAGGTGGGATTTTGTTGGATCGGATCGAAAGCTTTTGTTTGTAGCTGTGGATGTATTGTGTACCAAAAACCAGGTGTATGAAGTGGCTTGCTTATTATAGTTCAAAACTTTTTTTCCCCTCTGTAAATTAAAGCCATGATATTAGAAAATCTTGTTTTGGATGCTTAATTTTTTTTTTTTTTTTTTTTTTTTTTTTTTTTTTTGTATGTACCAATTTTGTTCGTTCTAATCATTTCTTCATCTTCTGGTCTTTATTATTATTGAACCCGATCGTATAATTTAAAGTCTGCAGTCTACGTGTTTTGTTTGTGTTTATGTGGTGTATTATAAACGCCTTAGCTATGTTGTTTACACAGTACGTTCCCATTGAATATTTAGACCAACATGCGCATGTAAGACGTGTACGTGAGCGAAAAAAATATAACATTTTTTAGAAGCTAGCAAGTATTATTATTACTACACGAAATTGTGACAGTGATGGTACCAAAAATGGAAGCAATATTAAAAAAAAAAAAAAAAGTAAGTGTGATCCGGTGAACCGATCTGGTGCGTTGACTTGTGAAAGTGGGATTCGGATGGAATATTCAAGGAAAAAAATAATCAAAAAGGGAAAGTGGAGCAAAAGTAACGTCATTTTTATTTATTTCTCATCTCACTCACATGCACATTCCTTGCTTCTGTGCTGACTTTACGGTCAATTTTTGGTTGGTTACTCTCTCTCTCTCTCTCTCTCTCTCTCTCTCTCTCTCTCTATATATATATATATATATATATATATAATATATATATATAAATTTCAGTTAAAGCTCCACTTCTATCTTTTGTTTGTGTTTCATAAGCACTTTTAGACCCAACTCACAACTCACACACAAAAAGAAAAACAATGAGAAAACGTATCTCCTTCCATCCATCCTTTCATGAAGGTGATTCTCTCCTTTTTTTTTCAAGGAATTTTCGCTGTTTTTTTTTTCAAGGAATTTTCGCTGTGTTATTGTATGTGTTGTTGATACTGAGCAAAGCTTTTTTTTTTTTTTTTTTTTTTTTTTTTTTTTTTTCAGGTTGTTAAGATGGGACTTTGCTGGATTTGGCTATTTGGGTTTGCTCTGATTGGCCTCTCCTTTTATTCCACTCAGAGACTACCTCCCCTCATACACCAGGTGACAGAGACCAACAAAGTCAACGACAATGGAGTTTCTGTTGGGCCAAGAATCACTATACTCTCTGCGCCAAGTCCTTTCAGTGGCTCTGTTGGCGATAGGCAAAGCTTGGCCGTTCGTTCATGGCTCAGTCTGTCACCGCAAATCACAGTTGTTTTGTTTGCCCAACACTCTTGCGTTTTTTCTTTCGCTCAAAGTCTCGGATCATCGAGGGTTTTGGTCGAACCGGACATCGATTTCACGTAAGCCAATAACCTCCTCGTGTCAAAGTTGAAATGTTAGTTAAAACTGTAATCTCAAAAGAAATTAATTACATTAAGGCTTATGTTAGAAAATCTAATTTTGATCCCGAAAATGACATCTATTCATTTGCTCTTAAATATGATTTGTCAAGCTCTTGTTTGAATTTTTTTTTTTTTTTTTTACCAGATTCCTCGGCACTCCATTCTTTCACTCGATGATGGCGTGGTCATACTCTTTCAAATCAGAAATTTCTGTTCTTATACACCCCGAAGCCGTTCTCTCCGCGGACCTCATTCCCGCTCTGAACTACGCTTTCAAACTCGACCATGACTGGCTTCTAATCGCTTCCTTGCACAACACTTCTCATTCGCATCTCCACCGAAATAGGACTCGAAATCTGCACCGAAATCCCTGCTCGGGAGAGAAGCTCGTGGCGTGGAATAACAACGCAGACGTTCCTCTACACTCGGCGGTTCTTCCTCCTTTCTTGTACGGAAGAGGAATCCACGACGATTGGGTCGTGAACGAAGCGATGTCGTCCGGGTTTAGATTCGTCTTCGACGCCAGTTCGACCATCTCTGGCTTTTATCCGAATGATCGCGAAGAAGACGAAAAGAGAAGATGGGAATATCATGGAAATTCCGACCTCGGGGCGGCTTATGGATCTTCGTTTCACCGAAACTTTAGCTACGCCGGCCTAACGAGGCTTCTCAAATGCGACGGTCGATACTCTTTCGTTGACTTTGATTCCGCGGAGAAGAGAGAGTCGATGACGTCCCGTTCACGGTGGGGGTGGAAAAAATCGGGCTCTTGTCTCGACGCGGTTAAGCCTGTGAATGCAGCGTTGGATTGCTCGTTGATGGGTCGGGTTGAGGCTTCGGAAGAAGCGTTGGAATTCCCGTTCGACTTGGAGTCGCTTCTTCCGATGATGGCGGACGAGAACAGGACGGTCGTGCTTGCGGTCGCCGGGTATAGTTACAAGGACATGCTCATGAGTTGGGTTTGCAGATTGCGGAGATTGAAGACCGCGAATTTCGTCGTTTCCGCTCTCGATGAGGAAACGTATCGGTTCTCGGTCTTGCAGGTACGTACTTACTTTGTGTACTCTAGTCGTGTTCATCAAACCTTTTCGGCAAAATAGTTAAGATTTCTCGCTTAATATCAAGGATTAAAAAATTCTCGAAATTTTGATTTGGCGGATTCGACAGGCGAAACAGATTCATTTCGTTTTCTGCTTTTCGTCGAAATTTCAGCGAAAACTGAAATCCCCTCGAAAACCAGCTTAATCCGGTGAAATTTCGGCTTGTTTTACTCGTTGAATTTTCTTGGAAATCTGACAAAATTTTGGGAATCTTGGTGAAAAACGAAAAAATGTCGTCGTAAAAATATTCGTCTGCATTCTCATTGGCCAATTATCGTGATTTTTCCATCATAGCACTTTTTATTTTCTTTATATAATATAATTAAACTTTAGCCCCTCTTATTTATTTATGTATGTTAATAGTCTTTGATTTGCAATGTATTCAAGAATTTAAAAATCATCCCTCCTAATACCTTTGTAATTGAGAAATAAACTAAAATTTTACGATAAAAAAATACTTTTGACACATTTCAAGTTAAACTTTTTGTCTCTTAAATTTATTCTTTACACTTAAGCCGCCAAAATTTGAATTTTTGACGCTTGTTTCCTACTAAGTTTTAGTTTATGGCTCAACCCCTGATTATAAATATAATCCTCTCTTTATTTTATTTCAAGTAGCTCTTTTGGTAGTTGCCTAACAATTTTCGATAGCTTGGCTAAAGCCTTAAGCTCTGTAACGCCCTTTTGAGCTCCAAGATCTATTATGCAGAGTTTTCCTTAGTGTACGAATCAACGAATGTTATAGTTTTTGTTATCAGGGTCTGCCCGTTTTCTACGACGTCTCAGCCCCGAACAATATCAGCTTCAACGACTGCCATTTCGGAACAAAGTGCTTTCAGAGAGTGACGAAAGTGAAGTCGAGATTGGTGCTTAGAATCTTAAAGCTCGGCTACAATGTTCTTCTTAGCGACGTCGATGTTTATTGGTTTAAAAATCCGTTGCCGTTTCTTTCCTCGTACGGTCCCGGCGTCCTCGTCGCTCAGTCTGATGAATACAACAGAACAGGTTTTTGCTATAAAAACCTCATGTTTTTGTTTTTTGTTTTCTCTCTGTAGATATGTTGGCGATATCTTACAAATTTTCATTTTTGAGCAGAAAATTTTCACGAGTATGTCATTTTTAAATAACGTTTTTTCCTATTCCAGGACCAATAAACATTCCTAGGAGATTGAACTCCGGATTTTACTTTGCCCGCTCCGACGGGTCAACAATGGAGGCCATGGAAAAGGTGGTGAAGCACGCGGAGAATTCGGGGATGTCCGAGCAGCCAAGCTTTTACGACACTCTGTGCGGAGAAAACGGATCAAAACGCGTCGGAGACGACAAATGCCTCGAGCCCGAAACGAATCTGACCGTCCAATTCTTGGACCGGAACCTCTTCCCGAACGGAGCGTACCTCGAACTTTGGAATAGGAAAAAAGAAGTGAGACCGGCTTGCGAAAAGCTGGGCTGTTTCGTCCTCCACAACAATTGGATAAACGGCCGACAAAGGAAGCTTGAGCGACAAGTTTCTTCGGGCCTATGGGAATACGATACGGCCACAAGAATGTGCCTCCCTCGGAGGGAAAAAAGAAAGAAGTTGGAGAAAATCCCGATGCGTTCGTTAGCTTGAGCCTCAAGACAAACAAGCACATGCTAAATATCGCCCTTCGAATCGTGTGGCCTGGCCCGAAAAGAGGCTCTTGATGGGCCAGAAATACTCAAGAACGAGCTCGAGAGCTCTTCTTCTGAGTGGGACAAAAGACTATCAAGTCCCTGTGAAAGGAAGGTCGTCTCCGAAGAAGAGTTCCCCGGCGAGAAGAGGATCGAAGAAGAAGCCTTTTGTGCCTCCTCTCTCGAAGGCCAGGCCGTATCGAGGGCTTTTGTGGGGCCCGAGCTTGCCCTCGGTTCAAAAGCTGTCTCAGTTGCTTCTTTTTTTCCTCTGATGGGCTCAGGTTTGTAATTTGTCTTATTATGATTTGCGATTTTTTTTATTTTTTATTTTTGGGGCACAATGTTATAAACTGGCTGACCATGATTTACCTTGTCAAAACAAAATTTCTTAACTGTAACAATGAAGAATGTTCATGATGTGACGACCTTGGAGAACAAGGTAAATAGCATATCAGAGTAGATTTGGTCAAATAGTCCTACTCTGTATTTCCTGCTTAATCAAAGATTTAAATACACCCAGAATTCATTTTCACTGCTGATATTTTCGTCTAGGGAAATCCAGCGACTTTCTGGCGTTTTTACGGAATTCCCATTATATTTCCCGGGAAACCGGCGAAACTCCATGAAAACTGGAAGAAAAAAAAATGAATAATGAAAAAAGAAATTATGGCTGCCGCTATTTTCATAAGACGAAACCATTGAAACCCGACTATTTAAGTCCTGATACAATCAAAAATAAAATTGATCAAATCAATTGCGAAAGAGAAAATGAAAATCTCAAACATGAATTTCCATGTTTATGTCATCGAACAATGAACACCCCACATGAATCTGTTGAAAAAAAAAATCTTCATCTCCGGCCCTTAGACATCTTTAGAAAGAGAGTGACTTCCTTGCGTAGGAAGTCAGTCCCAAATGAAAATTTTGAAAAAAAAAAAGAAAAAAAAAGTAGTTTGGGTTAAAGGTTCATTACAAAACAAGACCAGAGAAGAGCTTGGTAAAAATCCAAGTGTAGAGCACCGAGAGTCCGGCTCCGACGGGGATCGTGACGGCCCACGAGAGCACGATCTCTCTCACGGTCTCGGCTCTGACGCTATTGAGTCCTCTGGCGAAGCCGACGCCCATGACGGCCCCGACGAGCGTGTGCGTGGCCGAGATCGGGAGGCCGAGCTTGGACGCGAAGAGGACCACCGAGGCCGCCGCGAACTCGGCCGCGAAGCCTCTCGTGGGCGTGAGCTCGGTGATCTTCTTCCCGATGGTGGCGATCACTCTGTACCCCCACATCATGAGCCCCGCCACGATCCCGAACCCGCCCCACGCCAGCACGTCCGTCGGAATCACCACCGCCGCCGCTCCCGCCGCCCCTCCGCCGTGGAGGATCGACAGCGCCGCCGCCAGCGGCCCGATCGCGTTCGACACGTCGTTCCCGCCGTGCGCAAACGACATGAAACACGCCGACAATACCTGTCGCCCCCCACCGCAAAAATGATTTCAAAATTACATTTTTTTTACAACTTTTTCATTCATATGATTCATATATCTGATTACTTAGAACATTTAAGCTCAGATTACTCAGAAAGCTTGTATATAATGAAGACAAATCGCTATTTCAAAATGACATTTTTTTTTTTTTTTTACAACTTTTTCATTCATACAATTCATATATATGTATATATGATTACTTGAAACATTTAAGCTCAGATTACAAAGGAATCTTGTATATAATGGAGACAAATCGCTGTTTCGGAGGATTGAACTCATGTTCTAGATACTTGGGGGTAAATTTAGATATGACATTATTTACCCTATTTTGGAAATTACAGGCTTCTGTGCTCTTTTTCATGCTGGGTTTTTTTTTTTTTTTTTTTTGTAATGCCTTGCATTTACATTTGTTCGGCTTTATATATAGGGCAAATAGTGCCTGCATTATTGATAGTCCTTAAACTATTGGGTTTTTTTTTTTTTTTTTTTTTTGTTAACGTATTAGAAAATATGTTATTTTCATAAAATAATATAAAACACTAATCAAATGATAATCTACCAGAGATACTGAATTATTTTTTTTAAATAGGTTGTGTTCTAATGAAGCTTTTGAAATTATAAACAAGCTGTTTAAGTTCGTAATTAAGTTTAAGTTTACTAGAGGGTAGAATTTGCCTTTTTTTTTTCTTTTTTTTTTTTGGTGAGAATGAGTCACTAAAACAATAGTTTGGAAACTATTTTGCTCATATAAGTAGTTTAAGCCTTTTAAGGACATGAAAGTGAGTGAAACTTTCAAATCCGTTACTCATCTATCCCCGGCATTTTCAATCCTTGATATTAATAAACAAAATTAGCAAAAAAAATTTAATTGATTAGGACATGAAAACCTACCTGCATGTATCCGAAAATGCTGTAGACAATCTGGAGCTGAGTGCCCGTTGGGCCGGCAATGTCGGAGGAGAGGAAGCCGAGGCCGCCGGAGCTTTCATCACCGTGGTGGTGTTGCTCCGGTGGCGGTGGCGGTTCTTGTATCTCGGCGGTTGACTTTTTGAGGAGGTGGCCGAGCTGTTCGGCGACGATCCTCGAGAACACGAACGCCGCCGCGGCCCCGCAAGCCAAGGCTTGAGCCGCGGCCGCCGGAAAAGCCTTGCTCAGAGGCAGCGCCACCAAAGAAATGCTCGTCACGCCCACGAACACCGCGATCGGGGCCGCCGCCGCCGCCGCTTGCCCCGGGTTCGGAGCGCTGTACACAAACTGGTCCGGAGATTCGAAAAAAAAAAAAAATTAGGGAATTTAAAAAAAAAAGGCTATCTTGGAACGCAAGAAAGGCGTTATGTTATCATTACTCTTCGGATGCATTTGTAGACGAGGAAAGAGGCGGCGGCTCCGACGAGCGGAGATATGACCCACGATGATGTCACTCTGGCGAGCGAGCTCCAGAAAACTGCGCCCGGGCCTCCGTACGCGAGCCCGAACCCGACCATCGACCCCACTATGCAATGCGTCGTCGACACGGGCCAGCCGAAATACGATGCTACCTAATCAAATCGTTAATCGCGTATTAACAAAAAAAAAAAAAAAAAAAGTCATGATTTATGTATCCAATTCATATCCCATATTTCTGCCTAATGAGATGAGTAAGGCATGGTTTCCACAGTTACTTGACAATTAGACTCTGTTATTACACATTGTATAGTGAAGATCCTATTTTTCACTCTTCTCATATCCTATTTTTTTTACGTTAGATATATTCGTATAAGCTAGCTCTCTTAGAATTCTTTATCTAAGTTTACCTCCCCTAAATAGGTCCCCTAGCTCTGTTCCTGAATTCAGACTCCAAAAGGCTCGAACCAAAAGCGACGAGCACTCCTCTTTGTGGAAATCCAACTCAAAACCAATTGGTATTAAGTGGAGGGTCCCAACCAATATATAAACACATGCCCATTCACACACACAACCAATGTGGGACTCATTTCCCACTTCAATACTCTTAAAGGAGCGTAACGAGAACCTAACAAACTCGCTCGGCCCTTATGGCGATTTTTTGTCGAGGATATTTGGAGAATTTTAGACTGGAATATGTTAGCTTTAGTTTTTTCCTCTATTTCATACTCTCTACGCCGATGTACTTTGCAGAGTGCAAGAGAGAGAGATCGCAAACACGATTCCCTATTCGGGTTTATAGTGAAATCTGCAGCGGCAAAGTCAACGTAACGTTTGCACTGAGAATGAACGACTATAATTTTGTGTTATAATTCTTTTTTCTTTACAATTGTCATTCGTTTTCAAAATTAGGTCGGATAATTGGGGCTCAAATCCTAACACTCACCCCAGTGTCACTCTGACTGTTTTGAACTGAAACCCTATGATACTAAATACAGTTAGTCGATCGGTGGTAGCTGGAGCCAGGTTTCATACTGGTATATATATACTCACTAAGAGAGAGATCGCAAGATTCCCGATTCGGGTTTATAGTGACATCTGCAGCGACAAAGTCGACTTAACATTTCGTACTGTGAGTGAACCACTATAAATAAATAAATAAATCTGTGTGTTGGATCAACACAGTTAGTCGATTTCCGCGATAATTGAAGCGGTACCTGGAGCCAGGTTCCGGCGGCGGCGAGGGAGGCGAGGAGGCCGGAGAAGAGGAGCATATGTCGTCCCTGAAAGACATCGGCGACGAGGATCCCTTTCTGCATCGTGCTCGTCACGTGCGTCCCCATCAAGAGAGCCCCCGAGAATTCCAAGATCCCCGCCGTGACGACAGCCTGGCGCAGTGTCAGCGCTCCCGACCCCACCGAAGTCCCCATCGCGTTCGCCACGTCATTGGCCCCGATGTTCCACGCCATGTAGAACCCGAAAAGCAGCGTCATGTACGACAGAACCTTCGTCTTCAGTCCAACCGCGGCTGCTCCGCCGGAGAGCGACCGCATGAAGAGCGGCACCGCCAGCGCCGCGAAAGCCATGCATATCGAGATCGCCGACGCCGTCCCCGACGATATGTGGAACGCCTGAGCCATCCCCGGCGTATCGTTGCCGTCGGTGTTCTTACTCTCTTCTTCTTCTTCTTCTCCGGCGAGCGAGGACGAGAACGCGGCGAGGGTTCGGGTCTTGCTCGGCCTGATCGGAAGAAGCGGCTTCGTTGTGATCGTCAGAGGAGGGTTTTGGAGGGGTCTGAAGATAGCCGTTGGTGATGACCTGGACAGCTTTGTTGTGTGGAGATAGTAGTGTTGGCGTGAGAGTGTTGTTGTTGTTGTTGTGGTGTTTCTTGGAGAAGATAAGCAATAAGAGGTTGTCATGTTGAGCGAGTGAAGAAGAGAGAATTTTTATTTTTTATATTTTTTTTATATTTATAATTCAGTTGGATTTCATGGCCATGGAATCTGGTGAAGAAGAAGGAAGAGATGGAGTTGGTGGTGGTGGTGGAAGAACAGCAATGGGAGAGCTTTCATTTTTATTTTTATTTTTATTTTGTTTCTCTTTTTTCTTTTTGTCATAATATTTTATTTTTTTTTCTCTGGGCAGGAAAGAAAGGGATGTTAAGAGAGATGATGATATATGAATGAGTGGTGGTGGTATGTTTAGGGGGTACTTTCATTCATCCCACAGAGAACAATAAAAGAATTTATAATAAATAAAGCGTAAGGCATGCATTGGGCTATTTATTTTCATTACATGGAAAATATACATATTTATTTTATATATATACGGATAGGCTATCCAAATGAGAATGTGATAGCCGTTTTCGGACGCACATCGCCACCACGGACCAGTCATTTTAAAGTCAAACAGTCTCGTGAGTTATATTA
Organism: Urtica dioica subsp. dioica; assembly: GCF_054948205.1. NCBI lineage: Eukaryota > Viridiplantae > Streptophyta > Magnoliopsida > Rosales > Urticaceae > Urtica > Urtica dioica. Next base: position 47,549,792 of record NC_142758.1, on the reverse strand, counting down.
GGTTGGACCAGTCATTTTTTTTTTACTATTAGGTTTTAGAAATTGGTAAATAAAATGTTAACCCAAAGTTATCAAAATGGTGCTAAAGCAAATATAGTTTGATGTCAATATAAATGAGTTTGGACTTTTTTCTAATTCCATAACTATTGTAAAAAAAAAAATGCATTGTTACCAATTTAGAGTTCCATATAAACGTGTTTCCATTATACATTTCCACCTTTTCACCTGCGTCCTAATGTATAGGGATACATTTTTTTTAATTTTCTTTGAAAATATTACCCATATCTTGAAAGAAAGTAAAAAATGAGTATATAAGATTTGTTAATTTCGTTTCCGGATATATCCTAGAGATTTTACATGGTTCAATTTAGGTATGAACCTTATAACAGCATATGTGAGACGTTACTATGGTGGAGTGAGAGTGGTACGGAAGTGAACTTTATGATCCCATGTGAAGTCTCATCTCGTCTCTTAATGCAGAGGTAAGAAATGAGGGGTGAGAGTGAGATAATTTTTTTAACATGAATTTGCCTTATTAAAAAATGACTTACCTCAAACGAAGAAAAATGGAAAAGATTCTTCAAGAGTCTTCGTTGAGAGGGTATTTATAGGCCTTCAAGTTTTGGGAGGCCCAAAGTCATTGAGGGAGGGAATGGCTAGAAGACATCTCTAGCGGCTCGTTGGCTAGGTGGCTCACATGTCTGAACAACTACTGGCTTAGTGGCTAGTAGGACGAGCGGCTAGGTGGCTCGTAGGTCTGTGGAGCTAGTAGCTAGCGGTTAATTGGCTAGCGAGTCCGAGCAACTAGCGGCTAGGTAGTTCAGGGCTTGGCGACATGTCGAGTGACTATCCATTGAGTGGCTAGCCGTCTAGTGGCTTTAAGAAGGTGATTTCAAGAAGATAATTTCAAGAGGATGCCTTCGAAATAGTGATTTCGAGAAGGTAAGAAGGTGGATTTGATAATGTAATTTTCTCTTCCAAAATTCATAGTATTTTTTTTTTTCTTAAAGTTTGAGGCCTTTTATCGATAGCCAAGAAAAATATTAGTTTTTTTTTCACTAAAAATTTAAGGCCTTAAGTCATTGCCTAACTTGTCTAAAGCTTGGGCTACGCCTAAATAGAGATGCATTATTTAGTTATGCTATGAAAAATCATTGAAATGTCAACGAAATTATTTGTAAACCCAAAATTTTGATTGACAAAATATCAACACTCAAGTGTAAAGCTAGAGATTTGGTTAACCTAGGTTAATTGTTAATCGAAACTATCAGTCATAGGTTAACCTTTAAGCTAAAAAAAGTGCATCTATTAATTGAGGTTAATCGTTTTAAGCGAGAGTCCCAAGGTTTGCTTTTGTATTGTTGACGTGAAGAATCACACCAAATAGTCTCGACAACTTGTGATAAAATTTGGTCGATTTGAATTTGTGTTAGGCCTCAGATTTCCGTAACTTGCTTAAACTCAATTTCAACGTATAAAGTGAAGAAATATATAAATTTCAAAAAACACAAGCATGGAAGATATTGGTCTTGTTGTAGTAAGAGCTTTATCGAAATTATTACAAGAAAATAGTAGCAAAGGGAAAGTAAATAATAAACAGATGTAACGTGCGTATTTGGGCCTATCGATCGGGTATTTATAATTGGAGGGAGCGGTTAGTGAACTCCGGTCTTATGGGCCACGTCATGCGTTAAGTTCGGATCTATCCATCGTTTAGTATGACACTTGTCGAGGTTGATCCAGTCTTCTTGGGGCGGTTAAGAGATGTGTTCATCGGTGGACAAGCGTTATACGGGTATTCAGGGACAATACATGTCTTCAGTTGAGCGAACTGAATTACCTCGCGATGAGGATCAGCTCGCAGCTATAAACCGATGTAAGGTCGATGATTTGCTCTTATTGGGCCTACTTTGCGGTTTCGGGTCGCGTTTGACCAATGCTGGGCTTGGCTCGATACGTTAGTTCCGAAACTTCAACATCTTCGAATAGTACCAATGATCAAACCAATGAATTAAATAAAAGACAGATACCTAATAATAAGAAGATAAAGAAGAAGAAAGGTCAATATCATCACCAAGCAAGGCATAGTCAGAGAAGGGTCGACTCCGTTGTGGATCTGCCCTCAATGCTGCCAGCCACACCAAATAATGGTGGTCCAAATGAATGCTTAAGTATCTGTATCTCACATTCTCCGTCATTTCTCTCGTACTTTCCTACGGTGAACAAACTACGAGTATCTCACATTCTCTTTTATGTCCGTCATTTCAATACCTACCATTTTAAAGAACGAACTGGCTCTAGTATTCACAGGCTTTCAAGGGCGCTTTTATATTAACTCTATTTTTATTTAACTCTATGCATTATTCAATTGTATGAATTTAGGAAAGTATTTATGAGTTATTGGATTCATTGTAGTTAATATCAACCGAGGACGAAGTCCAACATCAACATGTATTATTGTTAATCCAACTCATCTCATTGTAAATGTCACTCATCTCCTTTTTAAAAAAAATGGTTATAATCTGTAGCTCTGTACATCATCAATATTTTAATAATATTAAATCCAAATACAAACAAAAGCAACAATCCTTTTAAATTTAAAAAATGGCGGGTTAGGTATCTAGCCCAAACATCCCTCATATTTTAAAATTATAGCTCAACTATTAACATATTTAGGAAAATAGTCAATTTGTTATAATAACATTCCAATATTCTAATAATACCCTTAAGGTTGTTATTATTAATTGTCAGAGTAAATAAAATTAACTGTCATCTCCGCCGTCTCCAGCGCCGGAATCGGAGTTTTCATCAAAGTTTCAAAATGCAAAATCTCAACCCCAGCTTCAGATCCGAACGCCGCCATTGACTAGATAGCCTCCAACGTTGCTCCATTCTGCGGCGAAGTCTCGCTCGTCTACGTCAAAAACGAGGTCTTGACATTCGGCGACGAAGCTCTCAAATCTTAGCTTTTTCCGGCGATTTCAAGATTGGACTTTCGACCTTTAAACGGTCGGATCGGTGCAGCCGCGGGACTCACTAACGTTCGAGATCGTTTTCGGAGGAGGATCGTCACGGTTAATCGAATTAACCTTCACATTTAATCTGATTAACTATCACAGTAAATATGCAGAACTAGACTTGCGACTTTCGAACGGCCGGATCGGCGCAACGGCGAGACTCACCGATGTTTGAAATCGTTTTCGGAAGAGGTCCGTCACAGTTAATTAGATTAACCGTCACAGTTAATCAGATTAACTGTGACACTTAATCAGATTAACTGTGACAGACAGTTAATCAGATTAATTGTCAGTTAATCCGATTAACTGTCAAACGAAAAATCCTAAAATCTGAAATCGCCGCCAAATCCGAACCAAATCCCGAAAGAGTCGAAGGCAAGCTAAGGATGTAGAGCGACCTAGATTCCCTCACCGGTTGATTGGACTCGAACCTCCATGAAGCTGACTGGGAACGACGGCGATTTGGCGGCGTGGACAAAGTGAGGTTGGCCGGAGAGGAACACGACGCAGTGGCGGTGGGCGGCGATGGTGGAGAGCGACGCCGTGCAGAGCGAGAACATCGAGAGAGACCAGATTCGGTGGGTGTATTGTGATCTATAGTCGAGGATTATCACTCGCTCGGCGTTTATGGAGTTCGGGTCCAACGCCCAACATCCTTTGGTCTCACAGTGGCTTGAATTTTTTTTTGGTTTGGTAGTGATCTGTAGATCGAGAGAGGGCATTTTAGGCAAATTACTTTTTTTTGGCTAATTGCTTAATAAAACACAAACTTTGGCTATTATTTTAAAGAGTGATGCTATTCGGCCCGATTCACGAGCCCGAACGATCCAGTCACGTGATGACACGTGGCAGTTTGTTGCCACGTGTCATCACGTGAGTGGATCGTTCGGGACTCGTGAATCGGGCCGAAAATCAATTTCCTATTTTAAAAGACCCTTCATTAAGTGGCTATTTGTTAACAAATCTCTTTAAAAAAAATTATTATTATTTTCAATTAATTTAGTTTAACCGATTTTCAATTAACTTAGGTTAATATTTTGATTTTGCTTTACACATGCAATTTATGGAATTCGGAAATTGCTTCAGATACCTTAATTTAAATATTTGCTCACAAAATATCTCAGTATATATTCTTTTTTTGATAATACCTTATTTATTCTAAAAGTACTTTATTTTATAGGTTTTTTTTCTTATTCTTTACAATTGTATTTGAATTTTTTTAATCGCTTACAGCTATATTTAAATTTGTCTTATTTGTCTAGAGTTTAATTTTTAAAATAACGCAAATTCATGTGAAAGTTAAAATAACGAAGTATCTATGGATGTTTAAAAATTCGAGGTATTCAAAGAAATATTATCTTCAAATGAGGTGTTTATAGAATTTCCCCTTATACAGTTTCCTAGCCCAATTATGAACCAAAATTATTGGGTTGTCCAATTATGTAGCAGTTTGAAATACAGCATTCTAACCAAAGATAACAAATCAGAACAATCTACGAATGCTCTTGGGCTCCTAATAGACAATGAAATACTACCAAACACTTATAAACCCAATACAAGTTTCATGCTCTATATTATTATGTTGATTGATGCCTAAAACAAAATTATATATAAAAAAAAAAATGTAAGTAATCAAATTTGGTGAGAGAACCATATGCCGAAGTTGACGGGGTTATATCTTTGACGATAACAGGATTTTCGAAAAGAGACGAAATGAGAACGCATGGAGTGAGAGAGCTTTGGAAACACGAGGTTAATTTAATTGAACAAAACTTGTTAATTTTATAAACAAGATTAAGTAGGTAATGCAATGTATGATGAGTAATGCAATGCATAAACTAGTTAACTGGTTATTAGTGTTTTAATTAGAATATGTATCATAATCTATTTTATCTTAATTTTTAACATATTTTATTCGGGGGTCTAGGGTAGTTCGTACCAATTTTTAATGCGCACTTTCAAAACGAAGATATGGGTTTGCAAAGTTTCATACTCCGTCCCATCGTATTACACTCAAAACATATGACAAATTTTCCCATTTGGGCTTGTAAGTTGGCTCGAAAAATTCTCTTTAAGACCTCCGTAGCTCGAGATGGTATGATTCTTTTACCTATCTTTTCATTTTATTATTTAAGTGACATTCATATATGATACGTGAAAAAAAAAAACCATACTACATAACATCATACGATAACACAGTTATAAATCAAACAAGTGTTACTCAAACATAACATATCAGTTCACATGAACACAACGTAGCTCATAACACATAACAAATCCAAAAGCACCATATCATAACATATGAAAGTAAATATTCCAGAAACATCACATATCAATTAGCTATATAATGATAACACGATACCATCGAGAAAACTAATCATGAATAAAAAGACTCATTATTTATTTATTTAAAACTAATATATGCTGTAGTGAGATTGTTCTCACATGGAAAATGGAGATTACGATCGTAAATCGTTGAAGAAATCAGAAGCTCTAAACGGATCGAATCCTATTTGAAATAAACGATAGCTATTGATTAAATTCTATACATTACTTGAGTTCTGGATTTCGTTTGAATTTCGGCTGAAGGCAGAAATTACTAAAATACCCTTCGGGCTTGGGAAAAATATAACATTTTAGAAAAAAAAATCTGTAAAAATTCAGAATAAAGAAAATAACATTTAAAACACTTTTTCCTGAAGTGACTTGGTCGATAAAGGCTCTTAACTATTTCATAATAATTTGTATACATAAAATGGTCAATTAAAGCTTCTAAGAACAGAGATTTGTTTCTGTATTTATGATCTTGAAAAATAGCGAAGAGAAACTAACTTTAGTCTTCAAAGTTGAATATTTTCTATTCTTGAATATTTCACAAAACATAAAAATAAAATAGACTTCATTCACGAGCATAAATATAAATAATTCTTTAAATAATTTATTTGAGAAACTAGCGTTCGGACTTTGGAAAAATGTACAACTTGAAAGTTTTCCGCCTCGTCTATCTCTTTCAGAACCGAAAATACTCAGTATTTAATTCACTATTAAAAATGCTAGAACAAAGGAAAAAAAAGTTATGTTTGTAGAAATTCGGGTTTCTAGACCAAGATCAGATCTGCAAGGTCTTTTAGAAAAAAATAATTTCGCTCAAAATTATTAGTGAAATATAACCACATTTTTACACAACCTCTGTTACAATATCACGAACAAGATATCAAAATTTGAGATCAAACGGAGATATATATATAAGTACTCAAAAAATATAAAATTTCGGAACAGTGAAATCCGAATTTCAAAACAACGACTGAGTTTGTAAAAATCATTACGGATTCGATATTGATATGAAGGCTATGAAAATTTTACTGCGATACAATCATACACTTTCAAACAATAAACTAAAAATTCACTTGAATCAGAGTTGAAATGGTATTTTCAAAAATTTGGGTAACATACCTGCGAATTGGAGAGAGCAAAAACGGATTTCTTTTTAACCTAGGGTTTAAAAAAAAACAAAAGGGGAGAGACTTTCATGTGTTATTTATAGGGAGAAGAAGCATGAATTTTTTTAATAAAAATAATATGAAATTTATTTTATATTTTATTTCTAATTATAAATTAAAAGGAGACAAAATAATTACCTTATTTCTATTTGAAAAGGGATATGGAAACTAGAATGCTATTATGAAAAAATAACACATTAGACATATATATATATATATAAAAGCTAAATTAATTTATAAACTTATAAATTAATTTTTAACATAAAAATCATAACTTATCATTGTCATAAAATTATTTTTCCTCGTAAATTATCACAAGATAATTCTCTTACTAACATTTTATGCATGAATTTTTAAGGAGCGCAAAGCGAAAAATATTCCATGCATAAACATGAATAATAAAAGAAAAAAAATCATTATAATTATGAAATTCTTAAATACTTTAATGACTATGTTAGGGGTTTCACAAAGACATTTGTGTAATTTTAACAGATTTAAAGGATCATAACACTCAGTGACATTCATGTGATTTCAAAAAATTAAATGGGTAGGTACTGTAGAATGAATAATAATTTGTGAGAGGTACCCTCTCTTTTATTTATGGGTCTATTAGGTATATAATCATATTTATAATTTCACATTGCTATATAACAAACATTATGTAAATCTTAGGTAAATAGCCAAGTCCGTATATTTTCACGCGTAAATTGACGTAAATTACCCCACTATTTTATTTCAATGAAAAGGCAAATCAGAAATGTCACGTCATGTTTGTGACTATTTACCTAAAATTTACGAAACGTTAACTATATAACAATATCAATTTTCTAGTTGTCTAATTACCTAATATATATATATATATATATATATATATATATATATATATATATCTATATAATAAAAGATTATAAGATACTCAATGGCATTTGTGTAATTTTAACAGCTTTAAAAGATTATAACATTCAGTGATATTTATGTAATTTTTAAAAATTAAATGGATAATTACTGTAGAATGAATAGTAATTCGTGAGAGAGCGTGTCTTCTCCTATATATATATATATATATATATATATATATAATATAAATATATGCATATTTAATTAGTAGTTAATTACAAGTTACAAGCAACGTATGTGACTTGATTAATTAATGCCCCCAAGATAACTACGAAGTCTTATAATCTCAACACTCTCATTGTTCGATGAATTTTCCTAAATTTCGAACAAGGTAGAGTCGTATATGCCACAAATCAATTATTAATTCATTGAATAAATTTTGAGGCCCAATACGACAATGAATAATCCCATGGCTTAAAAAGTACCCTCAACAACTTGCACAGATGGCATAGCGAAGCATATGCGATGGATTCACATTTGCACTCAAATTTCTTTCCGACTTGTAACATATGATACTTTGAGGCTAACGTTTTTTTTTTTTTTTTTTTTTTTTTTCCGAGGCTAAAGTATTTGTTTAATCAAAATAAAGCTTCGTTTCGACAAACATCATTTTCTTACAAAAGCATATTCTTTGAATTCATGGGTAAGTAATAACTTTATTATAAAACGGATAAATTATCTACAATTTTCTTACAAGTTGTTTTTAATCGATTCACGATATGAGACATCTCATCATCTAGTCCGATCGAATTTATCACTAAAATAGAATAAAAAAAATAAAAAGACATTACCAATAGATTACGATATTGCCTCTCAAACAATATCCTCAATTGGTTTTATAAAAACCAAATAACCGAAGTCCATGGATTAAATAAAGTCTCATATTTGCATAAACAAAACTCTACCAACAAATCCTTATCAGGATATTGGATAGCAACTAGTTCGTTTCCAGCCAAACACACACAAGTACAGAAAAATAAATGATTATTTCGTCTTCAGAATTTTAACTAAGAAACAAAAAAATAAACTAAGAAGAGCATGCACGACAACTAATAACAATAGATACGAAAATCAGAAGTTGTTCATGTATAAAAAAAAACAACGAGAAGTTAGAAGAGACGAAAACAAAAACCACCAAAGAACAAACCATGCCAAATTAAGGAGCTAAATTCTTCCAACCGATCGAGTCAAAGACGAATATTTCTAGGCGTTCTATCTAACTTGTTGTTACGTTATATGTTGACTTTATTTTTTAGTGCAAGTTATTTGGAAAGATGTCGGTCGTCATGCTTCTACTTCTGGTGAGACATCTTTCCTCATGTGTGCAGACTTTATTTCAGGCAAGTTTCCAGTATTGACAGATTGCCTCGCTGGTGACTTTATTATGAGATATTCGTATGAGGCTGGGTAAGGAAACCCTAGATACACTTCCAGACCTGTACAGCTGCTATAAAATCCATGCGCTCCCCCTTAGCAGCCTCGACGCTTTTGAGAAAACACTTAGAGCTCTTAGACGTGTAAGACCGGCGGACTGGGAGGCTTTGTGTTTTGTTAATCGCGGTGTATTCTCTCAAACACTATTCCACAAAGATTGAGTGTCTGTGAGAATTGGGTTTTGTGATCTCGTGATTGAAGGCTCACGAACGGTCAAAGACTGAAAGTCATCCGAGCACAGGCGGTTGCTCGAAGGGTGGAATTGAGACGAAGCTCAAATCCAGGGGGAGTCCCTGGCTAGGTATTCACTGGTGGTAATAGTCTCTAGGTTTTATTGATTTGGTGATTGTAATCTATATAAACCTTGCGTGTACTATTGACTACAAGATAGTGAAATCATTTCCACTGGCTGAGTGCCCCCAGACGTAGGTGTATTACACCGAACTGGGTAACCATATCGTGTATACTTTTTTTTTATCGCACTGTTTGTTGTTTATCCATTATCTGTGTGCAAGCAAGTTGTCGGACACATTGTCAATTCATTGTGTGCGACATCTTGCCCTTGTGACTAATCAGAATTTCAATTGGTATCAGAGCGGGCACCTAGATCTTTTGGTGGTTTCCTGGATTTTTTTTTTCTGATTACCAGATATGGATAGTTCCAGAGAGGGAGATTCGGTCAATCGCCCTCCAGTACTTGGTGGAACCAACTATGGTTACTGGAAAGCGCGCATGAGCGCCTTCATGAAATCCCTTGACAGCAGAACTTGGAAGGCTGTGATACACGGGTGGCAAGCCCCAGTTAGTGTTGATGACAAGGGAGCCCCTATAGGTCCAAAACCCGAGAAGGACTGGACCCCTACCGAAGATGAGGCAGCTCTGGGTAACTCTCATGCACTCAATGCCATTTTTAACGGGGTTGATAAAAATGTTTTCAGGCTTATAAACACCTGCACAAGTGCCAAAGAAGCCTGAGAAATTCTTGCTGTTGCCTATGACGGAACCACGAAGGTGCGCGAACAGAAGCTGCAGTATCTCACAATAAACTTCGAAGCCCTCACTATGCTCGAAGATGAATCAGTTGCTGTGTTCAATGTTCGCATCCGAGACCTTGTTAACGAATCCTACTCTCTCGGGAAACCCATGACCGATGAAGATCTTGTTCGGAAAACTCTGAGGGCTTTAAGTCCAAGATTTAAAATGAAGATCACGGCTATTGAAGAAGTCCATGAGCTTAAAACTCTGAAGTTTGATGAACTCATGGGGTCTCTCATGACATTTGAGCTTTCTCTGCCTAAGATGGAGAAGAAACACAAAGGAATGGCCCTCAAAAGCTCTTTTCATGAACAAAAGGATCAGGTATACTCTGATTCTGACAATGACATTGACGATACTATAGCTATGCTTGCAAAAAATTATAGCAGGGTTATGAAGAGACTCAATCAGATGAATGGGAAGAATGTCTCGCAAGATGTTAAGGACAATTTTCAACAAAGATTCCAGAATAATGCTAACCCTCACAGGAACAGTAAAAGTGGCGAACGCTCTGAAAAGGCAAAGGCATTCAGTGCCATGAATGTGAAGGCTTTGGACATATTCAGAAGGAGTGTCCCAACTTCCTCAAAAAGTAGAAAAAAAGGGATACAACGCCACCCTATCGGATGACGAAGATGAAGATAGCGACTCCGACCAGATAAGTAACTTTTTGGCCTTCACAACATCTATTCATACTCATGAATCTATTAATGAATCTGGTGAATCCTATCAGATATTTGTTTTAGATGAGGAACTATCTGATGATGCCATGAATGATTCATACAATATCTTACACACCAAATGGGTTGAAGAGTCCCACGTTCTCGATAAGCAGAGTGCTCTTATTCTTTCACTGACTGAAGACAAGGCAAGGCTCTTAGAAACCATTGTGGATCTGAAAAAAGAAGTCAGCCGTCTAAATGGGGAGCTGGACCAGATGACTAAATCAGTCAGGATGCTGAACTCAGGCACTGACAGCCTTGAAAAAATCCTCACTATCGGAAAACCTGCAAAGAACATGAAGGGGCTTGGATATACTCATCGTGCTTCCTCATCTCACACTACTTTTGTTCCCCAAAAGCATGCTAGCCAGATGTCGCGAAACATGCCTCAAACATTTGGTGATGACAAGTTTCAAGATCTTCATCAGCGACATCCTTCTGGACCAACCAGGTCTCCTGTCAACAAACCTCGTTGGGTCTGCCATCATTGTGGTCGAAAGGGCCATATTCGACCTTTTTGCTATTGGTTATACGGGAGAAATGTTCAACAGCAAAAATTCATTCACATAAATGCTCTTCCACGCCAACAACCCTCTACTCGGTTGGAATGGAGAGTAAAAGACACATCCTACCGTGCCAATATCGCATACACATCTCTGAGTGCGTCCACCGGTAGCGACTGGTACTTCGATAGTGGTTGCTCTCGTCACATGACAGGTGATCATACCTTCCTGATCAACGTGAAACCTTACTCTAACTGTCATCTTACCTTCGGAGATGGAGTGAAAGCCAAGATTGTAGGTAAAGGTCAGCTAAATTATCCTGGTATGTCTTGCTTGACTGAGGCTTTGTTGGTGGAAGGTCTTACTGCTAATCTTATCAGTATTAGTCAGCTTTGTGATCTGAATTTGCGTGTCAACTTTACTCGTGATAAGTGTGTGGTGATAAATGAGAAACATGATGAACTTATAGAAGGAACCAGGTCTCGTGTCAACTGCTACATGTGGACCCCCGTCCCAAACACTCAGGCCAACAACTGTCTTATGACAAAGATTGACGAAACCAAGCTGTGGCATCAAAAAGCTTGGTCACTTGAATCTTAGGAGCATGCATAAAATTGTTTCTGAGAAGGCCATTGTCGGTGTCCCATATCTAAAGATTGTTGAAGGAAGAATCTATGGTGAGTGTCAGATTGGGAAACAAGTCAAGAAGTCTCACAAGATGGTGCAACATTTTACCACATCTCGTGTTCTGGAACTTCTCCATATGGATCTGATGGGACCAATGCAGGTCGAGAGTCTTGGAGGGAAGAGATACGTGTTTGTGTGTGTGGATGACTACTCCAGGTATACTTGGGTTGATTTTATCCGTGAGAAATCTGACACGTTTGCTGTTTTTGAAGCTTTATGCAAGAAGGTTCAGAGAGAAAAAGGAGAAAGCATCGGCAAAGTGATCAGAATACAGAGTGATCGTGGGAGGGAATTTGAGAATATGAGTTTTGTTAAGTTTTGTACTGCAGAAGGAATAGCCCATGAATTCTCTGCTCCCATCACACCACAACAAAATTGAATTGTTGAAAGGAAAAATCGAACCCTTCAAGAAATGGCCAGAGTGATGATGTTAGCCAAAGACATTCCAGCGTACTTTTGGGCTGAAGCTCTCAATACTGCTTGCCATATTCATAACAGAGTTACTATTCGTCCAGGTACTTCTATCACTCACTATGAAATATGGAGGGGGAGAAAGCCAAATGTGAAATACTTCCATGTCTTTGATTCTGTTTGTTATATCCTTGCTGACAGGGATCCTCGACATAAAATTGATCCTAAAAGTGATGAAGGTATATTTCTTTGGTACTCTAGAAATAGCCGGGCATATCGTGTCTTTAACAAACGCACTAAGTCTATGATGGAATCCATAAATGTGGTGGTAAACGATGATAATGATGTTTCTAACTGTACTAATGACGAAGATAAAGTTTTTTCTAGTAACACAGATGTCAGGACAGATGCTGAGAACTCTTTGGACGACATCTATTCTGGAAGCCCTAATGTCAGGACGGATGCTGATGACAAAGTGAGTGACATTGTTCCGGATGAGTGGTCTCCTCCTGTGACTGAACGAAGAATCCCGTCCAGAAGAATTCAAAAAAATCATCCTGCTCATGAGGTGATTGGCGAGATTAGTGAAGGAACGAGGACTCGCCCAAAACCCCCTGTAAACTATCGGGAGATGATTGGTAATCTTTGTTTTGTCTCTAAGATTGAACCTAAAAATGTGAATGAGGCTATTGATGATGAATACTGGGTTAATGCTATGCAAGAGGAACTTGTTCAGTTTGAAAGAAATGAAGTCTGGGAGCTAGTTCCTAAACCTGACAATGTGAATGTCATTGGAACTAAGTGGATATTTAAAAATAAATATGATGAGCATGGCAATATAACTCGAAACAAAGCTAGACTTGTGGCGCAGAGTTATACACGGGTGGAAGGTGTAGACTTTGATGAAACCTTTGCCCCTGTTACGAGACTTGAAGCCATCAGACTCTTGCTTGGCATCTCTTGTTATCTGCACTTCAAACTTTTCCAGATGGATGTTAAAAGTGCTTTCCTCAATGGGTACTTGAATGAGGAAGTCTATGTGGCCCAACCTAAAGGCTTTGTAGATCCCAGCTCACCACAACATGTCTACAAACTCAGAAAACCACTCTACGGCCTTAAGCAGGCTCCTCGGGCATGGTATCAAAGACTAACTCAGTTCCTTGTGCAGAATGGTAATACCAGAGGTGGAATTGATAAAACTTTGTTCATAAAGAAGGAGGATGGCAACCTCATGATAGCCCAAATCTATGTTGATGATATCGTCTTTGGAGGAATGTCGAACAAGATGGTGGATCTTTTTGTACGACAAATGCAGTCTGAATTTGAAATGAGTATGGTTGGTGAGCTTAATTATTTTATGGGCTTTCAGATCAGGCAAATGAATGATGGTATCTTTATCTCCCAAAGTAAGTATGCTAAAAACTTAGTGAAGAAGTTTGGCTTGGAAAAATCTTCTCACAAGCGGACCCCCGCCGCTACTCATGTTAAACTTACTAAAGATGAGCATGGTGAATCTGTTGATCAAAGCCTCTACATGAGTATCATTCGTAGTCTCCTCTACCTCACTGCCAGCCGACTTGACATAGCCTACTCTATAGGTGTGTGTGCACGATATCAAGCTAATCCCAAAGCTAGCCATGTGGCTCAAGCCAAGCGAATTATAAGGTACATCTCAGGAACTGCTGATTTTGGCCTTTTATATACTTATGATACCTCATCTACGCTTGTGGGATACTGTGATGCTGACTGGGCAGGTAGCACGGTTGATAGAAGAAGTACCTCTGGTGGATGTTTCTACCTTGGAAACAATCTCATCTCCTGGTTCAGCAAGAAGCAAAACTACATTTCCTTGTCCACAGCTGAGGCTGAATACATCGCTGTAGGGAGCAGTTGCACTCAGCTCATCTGGATGAAACAGATGCTTGCTGAATATCATGTTGGACAAGATGTCATGACATTATTCTGCGACAATATCAAGGTCATCAACATCTCAAAGAATCCAGTTCAACACAGTAAGACCAAGCATATTGAGATCAGACATCATTTCATTCGAGATCTTGTGGAAGATAAAAAGATCAAACTCGAATATATTCACACCGAAAAACAGCTAGCCGACATTTTCACTAAGGCTTTGGATGCTAACCGGTTTGAAAATCTCAGATCCTCCCTAGGATTGTGTGTGATTGAGCAATAGCAATTACTGAATTTCGGAGGGAATTTTGGTTTTATATCTGTGTTGTCAAAGCTGGTACTTCTCTGATTTTTGTTCGTGTGTGTTTCGTGAAAGTTTTCTCATGGGCCCTATTTTCTGGTTGGCCCATTCGACTATATTGCCAGGCTAAAATGCCACTTGTTATTCCTTTGGGCTTGAGATGGATCAAGGCCCATTCCATGACACGACGTCGTATTGATCGTTGCCAGTTTCTCATACATGCAGACGGTTCCATTCTCGAGAAAGACTGGGAAGTTACGTCTTGTTCAATCTTTGAAATTTCTCGCATTTCATCGCTTTTCTTGTGCATTATTTCTCTAATTTGCGCTTTCACCCATCTCAGCGGTTACTTGTGTGGCAGTTTTCTTGAAATTATCTTAAAAATGGTTGGTACCAGAAGCGGCATCAACACAACCATTCCTTCTAAGAAAGAGAAAACCACAATGAGGGGGAAAAATTTCAAGACAAAGAAGCCTGGGCAGGAGAGTAACAAACACGGTGTCCGGGGACGAGGTTTGCGATCCAATGAACGCGCCGATGGTCAGGCCGGATGTGCAATCACTGGGTCGTCAATTCCTCATGAGAACCCCTCACTATCCGCCGCAAGAAATGCCATGTTCAAGAAAGCCTCTCTCTCGATCACTGATATTACTGGAGAAGTAAGCTCCAGCAGTTCTTCTGAAAAAAGAAGAAAAGATGACGCTGCTCCCGAAGAAGAAACCTTCACCGGTGGGTCTCTCATTGAAAGCCCTCACGAGGTTGTGCAAGGTAACCCTGAAACCTCTTTTCCCACTGATGAAAATCCTAGGGACAGTGAAACTTTGGACTCCCTCCTCGATGAACAAGAACCTCCTCCCGTTGATGCTATTGGTGGTATTCTGGGATTAAGTGGAGATGTCTTGAAAGATGTTCCAACATCTTCTTCTCTGAGGCAAGAGAGGGAGACTGATCAAGGTCAGGATGCTGGGGAAGATATTCTTGCCTCTCTGAAAGAGAAAGTCGAGAAAGATGACGACGTCTGTATTGCCACTTTTCTGTCGGAGAAGAGAAAGAAGAAGAGAAAGCTGTTGGAAGAAAGTGCTCATGTTGCTTCCATCCCAGCGAAGAAGAAGAAGAAAGAAAAGGTGGGCATGATAAAGAAGCGTGGAAAGAAGTCTGCTGAGACTCATATGTCTCCTATCGACGAGGTCCCTGATGTTGAAGAAGAGGAACCGATGATTTCTCTTGGAATAGGGAACAAGAGATCTGTGGGAGGGCAAAAGCTCCCAAAGAATATTCCTGCCGCTCCCCTGGATAATGTCTCGTTTCATAAGGAAGACGGTGTCCTGAAATAGAGGTATGTGTATCACAAAGTCATCTTTCCTGAAAAGGAACTGTCTGCTGAGGCTCTGAAGATTGATGCTGTCATAGAGCTTTTGCACGATGCTGAGATACTCAGGACTGTTACCAGCCTAGGGGTTTACTACCCGGCCTTGGTGAAGGAATTCATTGTCAACCTCTCCTCGTCCTTCGATGTTCCAGATGATGCAGAATTCAGAAAGGTCTTCGTCAGAGGACACTGTTTTGAGATTTCTCCTGGTGTTATCAACGAGTTCCTTGGTCGAGGGAAATTCATTATGGCTGATCGTGTACCCTCTCTGGACATCATTGCTCAAGAGATTACTGGTGACGAAACCAAAGTCTGGCCATCCAAGGGAACGCTGCCATCCTCTGGTCTCACTGCCAAATACTCCATTCTCTATCGCATTGGCATCGCCAACTGGGCCCACTCTTCTCATGGGTCGAGTATCAAGGCGGATCTGGCACGCCTAATCTACCAGATAGGTACATGTTCCTCCTTTGATTTTGGTGAATTTGTGCTTGATCACTTGGCAAAACATGCCAAGTCGTTTGCAGTGAAGCTTCCCATAGGTTTCCCTTCCCTCGTCACTGGTATCCTGCTCAAGCAAAACAAGAATATTTTACGAAGTACAGATGTGGCGGGCAAAAGACCTAGTGTTCTCAACTTCAGTCACAAACTGTTTGAGGGAAAACATGCTTGTGACCTTGTTAGACCTTCTGTCGCGACATCTGACATCTCTGGGAGCAAACTGAATTTGAGTTCAATGACTGATGAGGTTCAGAGGAATGTGCTGAAAGAACTCCTTGAGGAGATTGAAGTTCTCAAAAAGACTATTGAGACTCTCTCCAACAGGAAGTCCAAGTGTGAAGCCCTCGTTCGAGATCTTTCTGCTCCTCCTAGTGATGATACCTCCTCTCAGCCAGGCTAAGCTAATGCTGCTGATTCTGTAGATGCTGAGGAGTCTGAGAACGATGAAGGAAATAATGACAGTGCCCGAGATGATGTTTTTGGTGATAAGGACGATGGTGGCTCGACTTACATCTGCTCTTTTTTTTTAAGATCTGGTCTGTATAATCCAACTTCTTTTCAGACATCTTTCTATTTGGTTTGTGCTACAGTTTATCTTGTGTTTCAGACTGAGTTCTAAATGGTGTGTAAAACTTCTCTTCTATACTTTTGATGATATATGCACTGTTGTTTGCGTCAGTTCTCATCCTTTTCAGGCTGTTTTTGTTCCTCCCTCTGTTTTGGTCGATCCTTGCCTTTGGTATTATTTTGAGGCAATCAGGGGGAGAGGCGTCATGAGGTCATTTATTTTGACTCTCTTCTTCTGGTCATGACGCTTGTATAAGAATTGTTCCTGGAAGTGCTTGCCTAAAAAATAGCCAAAGGGGGAGATTGTTGTTACGTTATATGTTGGCTTTATTTTTTAGTGCAAATTGTTTGGAAAGATGTCGGTCGTCATGCTTCTACTTCTGGTGAGACATCTTTCCTCCTGTGTGCAGACGTTATTTCAGGCAATTTTCCAGTATTGACAGATTGCCTCGCTGGTGACTTTATTATGAGATATTCGTATGAGGCTGGGTAAGGAAACCCTAGATACACTTCCAGACCTGTACAGCTGCTATAAAATCCATGCGCTCCCCCTTAGCAGCCTCGACGCTTTTGAGAAAACACTTAGAGCTCTTAGACGTGTAAGACCGGCGGACTGGGAGGCTTTGTGTTTTGTTAATCGCGGTGTATTCTCTCAAACATTATTCCACAAAGATTGAGTGTCTGTGAGAATTGGGTTTTGTGATCTCGTGATTGACGGCTCACGAACGGTCGAAGATTGAAAGTCATCCGAGCACAGGCGGTTGCTCGAAGGGTGGAATTGAGACGGAGCTCAAATCCAGGGGGAGTCCCTGGCTAGGTATTCACTGGTGGTAATAGTCTCTAGGTTTTATTGATTTGGTGATTGTAATCTATACAAACCTTGCGTGTACTATTGACTACAAGATAGTGAAATCATTTCCACTGGCAGAGTGCCCCCAGACGTAGATGTATTGCACCGAACTGGGTAACCATATCGTGTATACTTTTTTTTATCGCACTGTTTGTTGTTTATCAATTATCTGTGTGCAAGCAAGTTGTCGGACACATTGTCAATTCATTGTGTGCGACATCTTGTCCTTGTGACTAATCAGAATTTCATAACTTCTAATCAATTTTCAAAAATATGTTCCCTAAAAATAAATTTAAATATATGATATAGCAGTATTATTGGCAAATACCCTTGATTTGTCTTACATGAATAAAATTTATTTGGACAAAGTATATTTTGTACATAGCACAAAAAATTAATGTTTTATAAACGTGAAATTTCCATAGATTATCGGTTGCTTCTGAAGCGAATTTCAATGTTAAAACTAACACGATGACAATTCAACTAGCCTTGCGTCATAACTCTAAATTAGAGGAATAAACTATGAACTATTCCACAATTTTACACGTTGAATCTTAGAACACTTCCATAAAACTATATGCTAACTTTCGTTTACTCAACCCTAAGAACAAATAGAAATAAGAAAGTAAGACTATTCTTCTCTTCAACCCAAAGTTGTTCTTTTTCACACTTTAGCTTCTTAGAGAGAATAATACGAGTGGGAGAAAGTCGTTAACGTAGTAGTTTGTCTAGATAAGCTGATTTTCTACTTTTACTTTTCTCTCTTTTCTAAGATTCAATGTTCAAACTTTGAATGCCAAATAAGTCTTGAAAAAGAAATTGCAAGTCAATTTGTATATAGTAGGACCATTTTCGAATTTCGAGTGTTCACTCATGATGGAGGCTGCGACAAAAATGATATATATATTTTGTGTGTGTATGGTCCCCAATTCCAAAGAATCAAAGAGGGATATTCTACATTTTGTGTTTTTTTTTTTTTTTTTATCAAATCTCCATGACTAAAAATTTATGGCACATCATTAATATTCTTATCAAGCTCATTAATTTAGATAGCGTACGCTACCATATACACTAAACTAAGGGATCTTACAAAATCAAATGATGACAAAAAAAAAAAAAAAAAAAAAAAAATCGAAAAATGTTCAAATCTTGTGTTTTATATAACCTCTAAGTTTTTTTTTTTTTTTTTTTTCATTTTTGTCATTTATAACATTTGTTGACTTCAACTTGAGAAAAATCTAAGATAACCTAAAACTCTATCTTTAATTTAAATATACTATTGAATAAAACTAATTTAATATATTTTATGATATAAAACTATGATCAAAATTAAAATATTCTAATTCTTTATAATAAAATGGAGGGTAATTATTATATTAACACCTTATTTGAATGAAAAAAAATATTTTTAAGTATGAGGGTGTATCAAATATTTCGTAGCATAAGAGTCAGCTAAATTTACATATAAGAGTTTAATTTTACGTACATAAAAAGAAAAAAAAAAACGATAACTTTTGACTACATACACATCAGATAAATGTGATATAAATGCATGTACTATATATATAAAATTGTAACAGCATGATATATAAATCAGTGATATATATATGAAATGAATATGATATATTATTTTGAAAATATATGTGTGTGTATGTCCATATGTATGGAATAGAAGTGGGTTTTGATGAGGAGATGGCACACCGCTTCTACCATATCCTCAGAATGAATCATAAAAGAACGAATTATTTTAATAATTTTATGCTGGAAAAGTTGTTCCAGTATTTTTTTTATAGGACAATATAGTGCTTAAGTTGTTTGAAAAAGAGTTCAGAAATATAAATTCGAAGAATTAATGTGCGAAAAAAGGGACTATTTTGTAATTTTTAAGGTAAAAAAAATATTGAAATTAACAAAAAGTGTAAAAAAAAAATAAATTGAGTGGGGGCTATGGCACATAAGTATGTTGAATAATTTTTTTTTAACACTCGATTAAACGAATATTTGTCGTTTTGTACTGAAGAATTGTTTGATTTCCTATATGAAACCAAGTTTGTGTTCCTGGATATAATCACTTCTTACTATATATGATTAATTATCTCTCTATAACTCTCTCAAAACTTTGTACTCCAACAACAATCTATATATGATGTATTCTACGAAATTTCCAACATTCTATTAAAATAAAAAAATTTCCAATGACGATTGAAATAAATAATTTATTCATGGATATAACTAACTATAGGCCACGGTATATAAAAATTATTCGAATCTGTCTTACATAGTTCATCTTAAAGTACTATAAGATACAGACGTCTAAAACTGAAACGTTATATAGAATGCGTTATTTTATACAAACAGAGTTACAAATGTGTTCAGTGCGAAATCTATTCGCAATTTGAAAAATGATATTGCCTGGTTGATCATCTGGCTCATAACACAGAATCAAATCTGAATGAAAATAAGCCACACATAAAACAATTTATTATTCCTTATAAAATATATTATTGCTTTTTTATAAGGGGGAAAAATATAAAATAAGATAAAGTGAAATATTATTACTTAGCAGGAAAGAAAAAAATTGAAAATTAAACTGCATGCTCTTTTACGTGGTCATTCGATATAGGCACAGTCATAGTAGCAAAATAATACATTATCCAATTTGATCCAATTTCAACACACATAATTTTTATAACCTACTTTAGCGGCCGTAAACTCAATCAGCCCTCTCAACGTGTATAGTATACTATAACAAAAAAAAAAAAAAAAAAACACTGCGATCATCGGAGTACACGTGTCCCACTTAGAAGCTTATGGTCAGCAAGTGTGGGTCCCATTAGATTCTGATCGGACGGCAAATATCAACGCACATTTCTCATTGCTGCTGATTCAGTACAGCGCGTGGGTCCCACGTCGGCTCGCCATATTTCTATATTGTCCGGTAACGTGCACCAGAAAAATTACAAGTTATAAATGATTATATATATTTTATTTAAAAAAAAATGATTATATTTTACACTACCACGCCACGTACGTAAAAATATTATAGCTTACGGTATGTTGTGTATATAAAGTATTTTGAAAATATCATAAAGTTTTAGTAAATCAACACAATGATATATTTTCTGTAAAATAAAAAAAAAACGATGTCCTTGACATATAAAAATAGGATTAAATAGTCATATTTACAGTTTGATATTGTTAAATGATCAACATTTCGTAAATCTTAAGTAAATAATCATTTTTATATATTTTAATCTTAAATAAATAGTCATTTCTATTTATTATGCCACATAATTTTTTTGGCTAAGATTTACGAAACGTTGACTATATAGCAATTCCAAACATTTTAATTAACTATTTATCTAATTTTTTTGTAAAAAAAAAAAAACAATGATATCTTTTAAAATAAGAACCATAATATATACATATTTCAGATGTGCGTTTTGATTGCGAATTTTATTCGGAGGTGAAGCTAGAGGAAATGGTTTGAAATAGGCTAATGTAATATAGCCCTCAATCAAAATCTATCGTTTAATTATTTAAATATATAAAATATAGCTTAATTAATCTCTAGCGTATACATGTTGTCTTAATTAATCTATTCTCTTAGCTATTGAATAAATAAATTATAGTTTCAACATATAAGGTATCTAAATGACCTATATGCATAGCGCTTTCTTATTGTTAATTATCGATTTATTATCTAATTAGTAAGCAATGAGGGTCGAAGTATAATAGGTATCTAGTTAGTATTTAATTTTATTGAAATTCACTTCTCAATAATAATAAAAAGAATGAACGGTACCATCAAACCACGTTTTTAATTCAAAAAATTAGGTAAATAGTCGATTAAAACGTTTGAAATTGCTATCTAACCAACGTTTCGTAAATCCTAAATAAATAACTATGAAAATGATGCGACCTAATAAATAGAAATTATTATTTACTTAAAATTTACGTATGTATAAATATAAAAGTGACTATTTATCTAAAATTTATGAAACATTTGTTATTTAACAATATCAAACTGTAAATCAATGTCAAACTGTAAATGAGGCTATTTACTTAATGAACCATTTTTAATTTAATGTGGAAAATCAATCAGTTAAGAAGAAATAACACGATAACTATAAGAATTATGGTCAATACAAATTCACTAGAGATACATAAATGGTTAGATAATACATCAGATGGTTAATACATAGTGACCACATGTAAATTTATAAACTCATCAAAACACTTGTGTACTAGCCATTTTTTTCAGTTAAAGGTGAAAATTTTATTAATTCCAAAGCGCTAACAAAAGAAAAAAGAGCACAATAATTATACTTAAAATAATTTGTAGAATGCAAAAATTAGTGAAACTATAGGAAATTGAGATGACTAATTAAAAAAATCCAAGAACTTGTAAGATCACAAGGAAAGAAAATACATATAAGAATAATTTAATCATATGACTAAAAATTATAAATTATGCAGTAATTTTGCTATCATTTTTATTGAATTTTTTTTTAAAGAATTATTTGACACTTTTGAATGGACGTATTAGCCACAATTCTTTTAAATAGATATATTGAAAATTAGTCTTTTGTATCTCTTGAAGTTAAGCAAAACGACAGCCGACCCACCCCCACCACCCTCAACTTGGACATTGATGCGTCAGCAATCCTTTGACAGGTGTCTCATAAATACATCGCCACGTGTAAAATAGATTCCTAAATTGATGTTTATTTTTGTTTCTGAATTTTATTATTCTAATTTATATAGTACAATGACACGGAGAAACAAAACTGGGAGATTTTGCCAAAAAAAAAAAAAAAATGGGAGATGTTCTACTGTAGGTCCCCAAACAATTTGGACAGACATTCATGATATTACTCTTTAAAAAAAATATATATAAATTTAAACATTGCTAGATTAACTCAGGTCAAAATATTAATTCAATTCTTTTAAATGTTATACGGATACGACAAGCTCAATTAAATTAGAGAACATGCAAATCCAACTTGTACCATACACTAAATTTAATAAGTTATTTAATTTGGCGTAAAATACACCTTAAATAACATCGAACTGCCAATCAAGCCCGGTTCTAAAACTTGTGAGGCCTAAAGCAAATTAATTTTTATATGCCTTTTTAATGTTTATTTAGATTATTTAGTATATTTGGGCCTCAAAATATATATATTTTAGGCCTAAAATATATTAGATTTAGACCTTTTTTTACATGATTTAGGCTTTTATTTAGTGGGGGCCTAAAGCAATTGCTTGACCTCGCTAGAGGTCAAGCCGGGCCTGCTGCCAATTATATTAAACTTGATTAAAAAAATGATTTAATAAATAATTTAGTTGTTCAAACATATCTAATATTAGTTGTGTTTACTGGATATTATACATATTTCATCTTAGGTTGCCGTGCATCTAAATAGTCCGCTATGGTGACCATTTTAACTTAAATCACCGTTTTAAATGTTATTCTAATTAAGTATTAATAAGTATTACGTAGTTTTTTTTAAAAAAAATTTATGGATAAAACAGATTTTTCATTAGAAAAAGAGTAAAATATCCATGAATACATGAGAATAGCATCTTAATACATGAAACATCAGATGGAGAGAATCTAACTCCAAATACAAATAATAACTCATTTTGTGCAGACTTCTAACAAAAGGAAGAACAAAAAGCACATAACAATCAAGCGCATGTAAGGTTCTTTCAAAATACCCTCAATGATCGATTGATAAATCCAATTAATTGTGGTCCGATGACAGTGAAGAAAATGATTTTTCAGTCTGTATAAATAAAAGTATAACAATAAATCCAAAATCAGATAGTTGACGATGGTTAATCTGACTCCATTCAAAATCAAACCAAACAATACCCAACAAAAAGATAACTTTTCAACACAATGATAAGCCAAAACAACACGAAAAATAACATAACATAAAACTAACCGCAAAATCCAAATGACCGTCATATTCCAAAAATCACCTATTTGATGTCGGTGGTCTACACCATCCACTCCCCACTATTGTTCACCGAGGAGAACAACTCCACATTGCAAACGGAAGTGGTGAATGATTTAGCGATCGACGGAGGTTAGGAGATGTCAACCGTCGTCCAACCTCTGCCCCTCAACAAAGACATCACCAAGGTGGAGAGAATGCATTCTAGGCATGGCAACAGTGTCGGCCCAACATATATCGGGACCTTAAGTAAAATCTAAAAATGGGGCATTATAAAAAAAAAACATCAATAATGATATAGCAAATTGATAAGAAAAGTATAACCCTTGATAGTTATTTTTAATAAATATTAAAATAATACATAGCCTTCATAAAATAATAATAAAATGTATTACCATCATCTTCATACTAGCTCACTTCTTTATGTTTTATTCACCTATGTGGTTACTAAATCATTTTTTTTAATAATTTTTTTAAGATTTAATTTTTGAAAGTTAACCAATTCTTCTTCTTCTTCTACTTCTTCTTCATAACCCGAAACATATTTGCTACTGGACATAATTTTTGTATGTTCTACAAAGCAAATAAACAAAAGAATGTAAAATATAAAAATAAATATACATCAAACTCAAATCTTACCTTACAACTATAAGCGTCCATGAAAAAAATAATAATTGTTCAAAATTTGCCTTCAAGATAATTAGAGCATGAATGAGATGAAAAAATGAGAAAATTATTATTGTATAATATGGTTAAGATTATGGCTTCTTATAAAACTCTAAATGGTATGTGTGAATGACGGCTAAAAACATTGAAATCCTAATTATGGGCTTAATCATTAAAAACCTATTGATTAGCAATGACGGTAAGTAAAAAAAAAAAGGTAATTTAGCAAAATAACCAAATCAAACCTTTAAAATTGCTAAATAGCCAATGTTTTGTAAATACTAAGTAAATATCCAGATATCATTTAAGACACATCTGCATTTACTAAAAAGCCCAGGCTTTCCCGCCCACGCACACTGTTTACTTAAAATAAATAAATAAATAAATGAGGTAACGTGTAAACGAGAATCGAGGAATAATAACTGCAATTAATTTCCGAATATCTCTCCACCATTTTCAATCTGCCATTAAGAAAAAAAATCTCCCAAAAATATTTCAAAACCTCTCCTCTCTCCGACGAACAGGAACTCCATTTGCGCAACCGACGAACTGGAACGATTTCTCAGACCACCTCCTCTCTACGGCTCCAACAGGTATGCATGTGTGATTTTTTTGCAATTAAAACTCTTATCTACCAATATTCAACCTCGATTTACATATTAAACTATGAAAAAAATTTCTTTTTTGGATTCGATAATGAAATATACGGTATAGAACATTCCTCTCCCTATATATTATGAGTCCGTGTATTATTGGTCTATAATCCTAACATTTACACATAACCCTATTAATGACAACGAAATTAGGGGGGAACCGACTATTGTGAACATGTTTGATGTATACATCTTGATGTGTTTGTCTATATCTTGATGCGTTGTAAAATGAAATCATGTTTCGGTGTAAATGTAAGGGAAAAACCATTGTGAATGCGTTTTGATGGTTGGGTGTTTATTGTTAGAATGAAAGAGGTTTTGAAATATTTTGCAGTAAATCTGAGTAAATATTGGGCAGTTTCAAATAGATTTTGGCATATTTTGCAGTAAATCTGTGTAAATTCGAGTTTCTGAATCCTTGGATATGGCAACATAAATGGTTGTTAATATATGTTGTAAATGGTTGTTAATTCAACATCCGGATTTACAAGTTTATTCTAGTACTAAATGACGTGTATTTTGGGTTTTATGTTTAGAAACTCTTTTGGTACTTTGGATTCTTCGTTAATCCAAAGAAACATTCATATCACTAAACTTTGTCATTTCTAAGACCTATATATTTTGATGTTATTGGTTAAAATGAATCAAGACGTATGTAAATCTGGGTAAATAATCTTTCGACGCATTGTAAATGAACACTCAACCATCATTATTTACATAAGTTTACTGATCCCTATATAAATCAACCAAACTTTACAAGAGTTATTTACAACTTATATATATTAACAAATCGGCGGTTTGATCATATTTACATAGGTTTACTAAACCCTATAGATATCAACAATCAAATCACCAATTATAGGTAAATGACTGTATGATTTTTCGTAGTCACCACGCTACTCTTTTAGCACCTCTGCACGTCCTTTCCACACCTTGAAATAACTAGTATCAACTTTATATCGAGTCTTCATTATTTCAACAACGCCAACTGGTGAAATTTTGTCAGCCATTGAGCCCCTAAAATCATCTTTAATATACTTGCTTATCAACGACGACGATGCCTGCTTATGTTTATGAACAATAGAAGATCCGTAACAATTATGTTCTTTTACAAACGTCCTAATAACCCACATATTTGATGAAGAACATACAGACGCTCTCATAATCCAGCAACATCCAACATTCAAACATACAATAGTATATCGGGTTTTGCTAGATCTCTGAACCCGGAATTCAAAGTTACCACGAACTGCAATCATGCTCATAGCAGCCACAAGAACATCCTTTCGCGTAAATACGTTATTGACATTAACGTCAAAATTCATTGGGAAGTTTTTCAAATCAAGATCATCGTAAATAACAGTTTGTAAATCATTTAAATTACATTCTGTATTTACACCACCTGAATTGTGAATCTCCCGCCACTGGCGTTCATTAACGTAAATATTCGTAAATAAATAAATAACCTGTGATAAACCTCAAGAATGAAATCAATATTAAAAAACTTTCATCACCTGACTCAATAAGCGAAAAACCAGACATGGCGAGAAGAGAAATGTAACAACGTTTGAAAAATTCTGGGCTTCATGAACAATAATTTAAATAATAAACGAGGGAATACATATCTGGCCGATAATATCATAAATAAATATATAAAAAAAAAACAATAAAATACAACTTCCACGTACATTTAGTCCCTAAAATAAAGGAATCATAAATTGACTAGATCATGTTCACATTATATCGGGAAATAATTCATAAAAATTCGGGAAAACATTTATTCCGAAAATTCATATATGTAATTCAAAATTCAAACGCACATGGGCAATTTTCGGAAATAAAAAAACCTATTATTGGGCCACGTCATCAGCATGGCTATTTACTTAGTATTTACAAAACCTTGGCTAAATAGCAAATCATAAGGTTTGCTTTGGCTATTTTGCTAATTTTTTGAAAAAAAAAACATGACCTACTTATTTGTCTTAATATTTTGTTGGATTAATACAAAAATTTAGGCTTTTTTTTACCAAAATTTGAGGCATAAATTAGAGCCTAATTTTTCTCCAAAATAAATGGGCCTTAAGCGATTGCTTAGTTGGCTTACTATAAAATGCCGGCCTACACGGAGACTCAATCAGGCGGATGGATAGGCGACTTGAACGGTGGAGGAAAAAGTGACGAAAAGCGAAGATCGGAGGCGACAAAGGAAGCAGCTTCCGGAAAAGATGGCGGAGGCAAGAACGGCGAACCTCGGTTGAGATGCGGATCAAAACACCTTATTTGCAAATGAAATAGAAAACCAATCCCTCTCTCTGGAATCCCTAGAAGGATAGGGAGGGGCGAATATGTAGTTGGTTTTGTCAGCCTGAAAGCGTAGTTTAAACGATAAATGACTAATGTTTTATATGTATTCTTGTACGATTCTATGATAAAAGTAAAATTTTGAAAACATATATTACTAAAGTTAAATTTGAACCTAGCACATTATATTCATAGAGTTTTTTTTTAATTATTTATTTTTTTAGAAAAATCACTATAGTTAAATATAGCTCGTTTGCCTTGCCATTTCAAATTTGGAAGCTCTCAACATATTTTTTCTGGCTTTATTTTGTAGTTGGTACCGGGTTAATAGAATACTGGGAAAATATTATATAACTTCATTGTGTTCCCACAATTTTTAGAAATATCAAAAGTGTACTTTAACATTCTTACCAATATCAATTATGTACCTTAAAATGTGTTTACATATCAAAACATAACTTTTTATAAGATTTTATTGATATTTTCAATACAAAAAATTGAAGTGCCCATTTGCAAAAGAAGTGATCGTATCTGGCCACCGACGACGATAACGAAGGAAGAGCTTACCAGAAAGAAGAGAAAATCTATTGCCGCCACTATAGTCGCCAAGCACCGTGCAAGATATCTTAATCCGATTGACTAGCCCATGTGTGGGTTTTTTATCCCTCGAAATCCTAAAACTCGCTCCCCTTTGATAAATCCTTAACGAATAAGAAATGGAAGGCCAAGCGCACGAGCCAAACAAGAACTTTTTTATTTTTTTTTATATTTTTTTTTATAAAAACACTCCATTGTATAAAAGGAGGAAATTCATTAAGAATAAAATTGGCAGTTCAATTTTTAGTTTTAAGAAAATCATCAAAATCTTATAAAAAAAAGAGGAGAGTTCTGATATAAAACATATTTTAAGGTATATAATTGATATTAGTAGGAATGTTAAAGAAAATTCTGATATTTTTAAAAACTGTGGGAATAAACGCAACATTTCGATTAAACACATTAGAGACATATGCTATTTTCCTTAGAATATATTGTATGTGACAATTTATAAGTGCAATAGAACCAATCAACTCTAACATACAACATAAAATAATTTCATATGTGTGTCAGTTTGTATAAAATTGAACCTAACAATGCACCGTGAGGGTAACCATAAGTATCATTGACTTATAGAAATTGGAAGAAAAAAGTCGATTTTAGATATATAAGATGGGTATCAGAATTTTGTAACGAAATTAAATCTGATATGAAATTGAGAACAGACGAAACAAATGAAATAACTAAAATTAAATAGGTGAAATATGGCTCTGGGCCTTTTCATCAAATTGAAATGACAAACAAGTTGAAATGATGAGTAAAAAGCTGCGAAATAACAAGAACATGTGAGCTCGGAAGCAATGTAATCGTAAGAGTTGACAGGATGAATGTAACGCGTGAAAATATGCTTTTGAATCATGTATTTATAGCTGCATGAGGTGATGGGCGAGCTCCGGTTCTTCAGGCCCACATCGTGGGTTAGAATCGATCATTGCTGCTCACTTGAGGGGCATGTTGGGCTTTCATCCAGGCTTCGAGATTACCCTTCGTATTTGGATCAAATTAGCTTAATTTGAGTCTCAATCATTGTGTATTAATGGAAGACGAAGTCCAATACTTTATGGATATTATTAATTATGGATAAATTGTGATATTTGTTATATATATATATATATATATATATAATTTGTATTGATTGAACTCTACATACAGAAAAATAATAATTGAGGTTTAAAATATAGTCGGTAGTATCAAGAGAATCTTCAGTTCTCGATTAGAAAAATAGCAATAACTGTATCTAAACAGTATTAAAAAAACTACATAATGAGATAAAACATAAAGCATATTTGAGATAAAACAAATTACACAGAAAAAAAATAATTACTTTTAGAAACTCCCTTTTCTAATAAATTTTGTTGAAGGCCAGGGCACAAATCTTTCGTGCCTACATAATGAGCATTTCCAAACTGTCGAAATGACTGGAATGAGAATGTGAGTGTATTCTCATATACTCGCATTCTCAAAAAATTTATGTGTATTCCTCAAAATTGAAATGGCTTGATTACTAATACATTAAAAAAAAAAAAAAAAAAAAAAAAAAAAAAAAAAAAAAGATTGTCCACCCATATATTCCAAACACTTTGTGTTATTGTACCAGCTATTCAATATCCAAAAAGAATGAAAACAAGAAGACATTTATCCTGAATGATGTTACAGAGCAATACCACCAAAATGCTTTATATCACTAGAGTGTTATATATGAATTGTTCGTTTGGGGGCTTTAAGCAATTTGACATGTTATTGGGACCTACATTACTACGTAGTAATAGTAGGATTTGAATGCACATACTAGATGAAGATTGACATCGAATTTGGATATTTAGTTCGGCGATTCTTCTTTTATTTTCATTTTTTAATCTAAAGAAAGTCCCATAATGTGATTTTCAGTCTCTAGCTCACTGTCCGATTAATTTTATAAATAATATACATATATATATATATATATATATATATATATATATATCACTCACCGATAATAATTAGACTAATACCATATTATTCGTATTAATTTAACAATGCATCGTTATTAATATTTTTTTTCTCGTTTAAATTTATGAATATTTACTTAATTAACGATTTTCAAATAATATTTGGACTTAATCAATGTGAAGAATTGTACTTTGAAACAAATTTTGATTTTGTTTGATATCTCTCGATTGTTTTCTTTCGTTTATTTTTCTGTTTTTGTAATTGGTATATTTTAAAGCTATGTGTAGCCTTTTTGTGGCATTTTTATATGGAAAAATATCATATGTCTCCCATGTGTTTAATTGAAATGTCGCATTTATATTTCAACAATTTTTAGAAATATCAAAAATAATTCATAGCATTTCTATTAATATCAATTATATCCTTTAAAACACGTTAACATATCAAAACCCTCCTTTTTTTATAAGATTTTATTGATTTTTTCAAAATTTAAAATTGAATTGTCCATTTTCAAAAGAGGTGACCGCACCTGGCCACCAACAACAACGAAGAAAGGAAGAGCTTCCCAGAGAGAAGAGAAAACATTGTTGTCGCCGCCACATAGTAGCCGAGTTGACTAGCTCAATCAAGCTCTCTATATAATAGTCATGATCAAAGTCACTCTTTAAGATTTTTCTCGCTCGAAACTCTAGAACTCTCTCCCTTTTACTAAGTTCTTAACGAAGAAGAAATGGAAGGTCAACCGCACGAGTCAAAAAATTATTTTGCTCTTTTTTAATTATAAAAATAATTCATGGTATAAAAGGAGGAAATTCGTTAAAGGGTAGTATGGGTGCATAGTTTACTTCTTTATTTAAAAAAAATCATTTTATATGTAAACATGTTTTAAAGTATATAATTGATATTAATAAGAATGGTAATGGACACCTATGATATTTTTATAAATGTGATAATAAACACAATATTTTGATTAAATACAAGGAAACATGTGATATTTTCCCCTTTTATATTATTATATTGAATCATTCATTTTTTCTTCATATTTTTTACACTAAGCGGAGAATAATTATATTACATATAAATTATATACATAGAACCAAGACATGGACTAATTTCAGATTTTAATAATTGTATTTGTTGTTATGATAGCTTAAACTACTGACTCTGAGTATTTTATAATTTCATTATTTTTTAATAAATATTTAGTTAGAATATCTAAAGTAAAATAGCATAATATGCGTACATAAAATAATCTCATGGAACAAATATTAATATAAATAAAATAAAAAATGACATAGACCAAAACAAAATTGTACATAAAATAATCTCATGAAACAGCATAATATGTACATAAAATAATCTCATGGAACAAAATTCCTAAGTGGATAAGAGGATAGAGGTGGATATGCTCAGAACCATTTGAAAATTAGGCAGCAAAATTTTAGGGAATTTGGAGTGTGGGGTAGCATTTTCAAGCTCTTGGCTACAAACATAAGACCTTCAATATGGCAGCTTTTGTTGGGACGAAGAGATAATATTGCGTGACATAATCATTGAAAACGAAACGACACCAATTAGGAGATTTTTTTAAAATAATTATATTTGATTTCTTTCCAATTTAATTGACTGCTCATTCAAAGTTATCTTAAATAATGTGATCATCCTTAAAGTAGTGCTAGAATAGGATATCATAGCCACATGGGCGTGAATAATTAATTTTGATGACTCTCATGCGAACACTAATTATTGTTGGTCTTGTGTGTCCCAACATGTCACGTTTGTGTGCTATATATGATCTTGGTTTTGTGATTAATTTATGGGGTAGTGTATGAAATATTCAGCACAAATCTTATTGGAATAACTAGATGAGCATTAATTAATGAGTTAGATTAAGGTTGAAAAGACTTGCTTATATGAGTAACATATACGGCTTGTCATTTGTCACGAGAAGAGTTAACTTATGTGAAAAGAACAGATTTTG
Organism: Urtica dioica subsp. dioica; assembly: GCF_054948205.1. Taxonomy (NCBI): domain Eukaryota; kingdom Viridiplantae; phylum Streptophyta; class Magnoliopsida; order Rosales; family Urticaceae; genus Urtica; species Urtica dioica. The sequence continues at coordinate 47,517,994 of NC_142758.1, read as the reverse complement.
CAGGAGAGATATATATATATATATATATATATATATATATATATATATATATATATTAGATATTTGTTTGATTTGGATATCAAAATTAGAAATATCAAACTTGTTTGTGAATAATAATATCTCAATTTGAATTGACTCAATATTAGAATCCTATTAACGCACGTCATATATGATTTGTGTCAGACCAACATAAAACTCAACTAAAAATCTATAAAGTGACTAAATAGTCTCCGGAAAATAAAACTACCCTCAAACAATGTTCAAATCGTTGAAGTCTAAAACTGATAACAGCCCTTAGTTTTCGTATAATAGTTTAATTCATGGTTGTACATTTATAATCCACTTTTTTTTATGCGAAAATTTGTTATAACTAGTCAAGTTTGTCATTCTTATTGGGGGAATAACTCAAGTTTCATTTTATTAAGCAAATAGTCCATATTTTCGGCTCAGACCATAACGCCCTTAGTAAATTCGCGAATAGGTTAATTTAATTAACCTACTGGAGTGAGTTAGGTTAATTAATTAACTTATTGGTTGAATATTAGTTTAGGTTCTGATTTTTTTGTGAGTAAAGTTAATTTACTAAATGATTGAATTCAGAATTAAGTTAATTAATTGAATGTTTTGAATATCAATTGACTTAAGTTATGATTTTTGTAAATTTTTTGTGAATTTCAAATCCTTCAAGAATCAGTTAATAATTAACCTAACTCACTCCAGTAGGTTAATTAAAGTAACCGATTCGCGAATTTACAAAGTGTCTCTCCTCAACCCCCTCCATCGCCGCCGATTTCCTCTCCACCGTCGATTCCTCTCCCCCCGCCGATTTTTGAGTCAATCTGAGCCGTCGATTCTCCGAGCATCGCCGCCGCCGGAGCTCGACGGAATCGACGCCGTCTATGGCGGATCTCGCCAGAGAAGTTAGGGATCAGCAACGAGGATGGACGACAATTGGCGACGACGCGGCGGCGTGAAATGGATCGGCGGCGTGAAGTGGATCGGTGGCGTGAAATTGACGAAGATGAGAACGAGTTTAGGTTTAGGTTTTGGGAAAATTGAGTTTTGCTCTTATATATGAGGGTAATTTAGGTAGTGAAATTAATTGGGCTATTCACTTAATTTATTCAAACTTGGACTATTCTCCTAATATTGGTGGGTTGATTGGACTAGTATACTCACTCTATATGGAATAAAAAAAGGTTTTTTGTTTAAAAACAAACATAAAAAAGGCTTTTATTATATGGAATACAAAAGGCTTTTAAGAAAAGTATATCAGTTAAAGCTATAAAAAAAAAAAAAAAAAAAACCTTGTATGACATCAAAGTTCAAAGAAAAATTCAAAACTCCTTAAAAAATGAGATGAAAAGTGAATTACGAATACTATTACAAAAATTGTGGTTCACCGATCGTCTCATACAACATGTACCTTGCGCAATTGTTGGGAGCTGTGTGTTTGGGTTTTTCTTAATTCCGCCATCCCAAGTGAGATCCACATAAGAAAAAAAAATCCAATAATCAAATACGATGCTCTGATATAATGGATAAACCAAAAAATCACTTGTATCAAAGATTCGCTGTCAATAAAACACATGTAAATATCAATTATTGAAATATAAAACAACGAGTAAAAAAAGAAAAGAACATCCCTCCATAGAAGATGATGGAGTCGGGGTAGTTGACCGACACTGGTTCGCAAAATGGAGACAGACTCACAATGGCGATGATGACTCTGAGCTCCAAACGATGTCCATTGACGTGACAATTCACTTAAAACAATCGTAACCTTTCAAAAGAGAAAGTCTTATTTTGATTTATATTAATGGGCGTCGAATTTTTTTCACAAGTTTGATCATGCTCAGATTACAATTTTAATGAACTAGAGTTATAACAAAAAACCGAGTTGTATTAGCATTTCAACTTTTAATGGAGAAGGACTCACAATGGTGATGATGACTCTGAACTCCAAACGGTGTCCATTCACGTGACAATTCACTTAAACAGTCTCGACCTTTCGAAAGAGAATGTTTTATTTTGATTTATATTAATGGACGTCAAAATTTATTCACAAGTTTGATCATGCTCGGATTACAATTAAATTGAACTAAAATTATAAAAAAAAAACTTAGTTATATTAGCAACTCAACTTTTTATTGATTCGTGAATAAAATGATCACGAAGAAGAATAGGATAAAAAATCGATTGACAATTGGAAACATTGATTATGCACGTGAAGGAAAATGATGAACGTTTATTTGATGGATGCTGATATTTATAGTCTCGACGGAAACTTATAAGCTTAACCTTCTTTGAAGGACACGTCATCGTTGAATGTCTCTTCTCCACTCAGACTATTCGATCGAAGCGGTTGAGGGAAATGCGGTTGAACGATCCTTGATCACCAAAGTCTAAGGGTCTAGTTGAATGATCCTCCATAAACGCAGATAGGTCGAAGTGACTTGAAAATTATGCATCTTGCCAATATTTTTTGGGACCAGCTAAACGTTGATCGGCCTAGCTTGTCATTTAGGTCAAGCAATCGTGCCTTTAGGATTGGGCTGGTCCTCCTTCATATGAGATCTATAGAAAAATGAGTCTTCTTATCTAGTGGCGGACCCAGGTTTATCATTTAGGATGCTTGGACCCCCATTCCAATTTTGTTCCAAAATTTTTTTTTGACCCCTCCTCTTTTTAAATTCTAGTTCCACCGCTGTTCTTATCATAAGATAAGCGGCGCTATAAATTTAGTAATATATTTAATCGATCCCAAGTCCTTTATATGGTTTTGGTCTCATACTCCAAATTACTATTAAAATAATGTCTTTAATTAAATGCTAACAAATGTTGGACACCTAACATTAGTCTATTTATACCCTAATCTTAAACGATGGAGAGCCTTGCATTTATTATATTTAGTAGTAAAAGTTCTCGAAGTTTCTTTAGAGAAATATTAATATTTGAAATAAATTATGTAGAGGTTATCCAAGTCCAAATAAATCCTTCATTTAAAACAAGAATTGGGTCCAAAACCCGAATAAATTACCATGTTATGAACATCATAGGACCACATATGATTTCCCACTAACTTCAATGTAAGTACAAATGCGTCCAAATTATTAAGATATATATTATTCACGAATTTAATTAGAAATAAAAGTAATATTCAATCATATCATAAATCTGTGTAGGTCCCAATCCCAACTATATGAACTTATGAGCTTTTTACTCTAAAAACAAACCTTTTTTGGGTTATATGAATTTACATTCGTCACTGTAACTTGTTGTTCATGACTAGCATGACTCGCAGTGATGCAAATTCATTTGGGACACGTCACAGACCATAAATTGGCTTTGGTTTTACACTTCTTTTTTAGAGTTTTTCTTTCTCGCTTCCATGCCCATGTCGGCGACTAATTAATGCAATTTATAGAAACGAAATTCTATAGGTTTTCTGGTGACTTAAATAAAACAACAAAAAACATTAATTGCCCACCAAATTGTAAAAGGAAAATTTAGAGCAGAGTTTTCCTCATCACTCATCATCGATTGAGATTTGCAGAAAATATCAATTTGTTTTGGTTTGTAGTCTGAAATTATGTATGCAAGAAATGAGAAGAAAAAAAAAATGAAATTATGCAACATGCATGCAATTAAAAGGAATATAATAATATAATCTGTATGAAATACAATTTTTTTTTTTATATATTTGAACAATATTTATTTAGACTTAAGACTTTATAGTAACCAATGATTATATTCCGAAACTCAAGGCATATAAATCTGTCCAACATAATAACAGAATACATTTTTTTTGGCTCGAAATATAATAACAGAATACATGAACATCTCAAACAAACAATGAAACAATAAAATAGCCTAAGTATATAAATAAATAAATAAATAAGAATGCAAAACTTACAAGGCAATTTTGGCTTCTAAAGCCCCACGGAAATTAACTATACAACCTCGGACAGCTAGGGCCATAAAGTAATGTGATGGATTAAATGGAAAAAAAATTATGAAAAATAAATTTACAAAGAGATTTAAATAATTTCTAATATTTTTTATATATTTAAAATTGTTAAAAAAATATGAGGATCTGACTTCTAGTTTTATTTGACAAAGAAAATTAATTTAAGGTTGCTATAGCTTAGAGTTATTGATATGGTATTAGTTTTTTTTTTCAAGAATTTTATGGCAATTAAATTAATTTGCAGGAAATATCACTTATTATGAGTTATGAAAGGAGAAAAGAAGAAGAAAAGATTAATGAATAAAACTTGGAAAAATATTTTACATCATAGCTCACAAGGTAAATTTATATGAGTTTCTTCATGTTATTTTTTAAAGAGTATGGGCAGTGACGGAGCCAGAAAAGCCCATCGGGGGGGCTAATTTGAAAAAAAAAATTCAGGGGGGGCTTGATTGTAAAAAATTTATAAAAATTGAGCCAAAAGTATAAATTTTCAAGGGAAAAAAATGTAATTTTTTTTTAAATGGGCAAAAAGTGCAAAAAAAAAAATTTGAGGGGGGGCTTAAGCCCCCCCTGGGCCTTAGCTGGCTCCGTCACTGAGTATGGGAATCTGACTACTCATACTAAAAAATCATTATATTATAGTAAAACAGTCTTTGAATACTGAAGTAAAGTATTTTGGTCCCAATATATTTTAAATGGTAGTTATATTTTAAACGGTAGTGTAGCAAAATAGCCAAAATAAAACTATTAAATTTGTTTTTAGCCTACGTTTCGTCAGAAGAACCCTTTTTTTAATTTTAGTCATTGGAACAAAAAAGACGAGACCCGGCTAGGTACTGGCAATTTTTAGGGAAATAGTTCAATAAATACTAACAATATTTTAGTAAGATAGTTACTGTAAATTAGATGTAGTTTTACTCCAGAGTATCTCTAATACTATTTATTTGGCGTACAAATTTTACCGAATATAAAATTGCAGTGTTAACATTAAAATAATCCAACTCTAGTTATGAATAAAGTTTAAGAGTTCTATTATTAGAAATGATCATAGTCTTTTTTTTTATATATACAATTTATATATCTGATTAAATGGAATATTTAAGCTTATATTATAATAAAAATCTTGTAAATATTAAATAATGGAGATAAATAGGTAGTGTCAATCACGCTAAAATCTTTAGGGGTAGAAATGATATATATAAATATATATATATATATATATATATATATCTATCTTTTTTTTTAATATATAATCTAACTCGCCTACGTACGTCGCATTTGTTATATTGAATTAGACACTGTTTTCTTAATTATCAATATTTTAACTATAAATAATATACATAAAGATGAAACATGAATATATAAATTTTCTACATTATTATTGTGAGCGCGAAGCACCAACTCTATAAATAAGGGGTGAAGCGTACCATACATAGGCTTGAACAAGTAACTCGCAGAGCAGAGTATCTTCAATCTCTCTCTCTCTCTCTCTCTCACACACACACACACACACACACACACACACACATATATATATATATAATCAAAGATATCCAAAAAGCCACACCAACTATGGTCGAATCATCCAAACCAAGCACAATCAAATTCCTCTGCAGCTATGGCGGCAAAATCCTCCCCCGTTACCCCGACGGCAAGCTCCGTTATCTCGGCGGCGAAACCCGCGTCCTCGCCGTCGATCGCTCCATCCCCTTCTCCGGTACCAAATACCTAAATTATATATTCCGATTATATAATTTTGTATTGTATGCGAATACTAATTATGTGATCGATCATTTCGCGCAGAGCTACAATCGAAGCTCGCCGAGCTGTGCGGCGCGTCGGCGAGCCTCCGGTGTCAGCTTCCGACGGAGGATCTGGACGCGCTGGTCTCGATCACCGGCGACGAAGACCTAATCAACCTAATTGAAGAGTACGACCGAGCCTCCACGCTCAAGATCAGAGCCTTCCTCCACCGGAAAACTATTTCTCCGCCGTCGTCCTGCTCGGCGTCGTCGAGCCTCTCTCCGAGATCGCCGCCGCCGAATCCCGCCGCGGCGCACCGGTGCCTCCGCCAGATCCCGCCGGCGCCGCGGAATCACAAGCCGGCCTCTCCGGCGCCGGGAACGAAAGTTCCGTACTGCGCTTATCACCACCGGCACCACCACCGCGACGGCGGCGGCGGAGGGCGGGGAAGCCCTAGCCACTCGTACCTCATCCACAACGGAAATCATTGGCAGTGATTTTCTTTTTTCGTTGTTCTTTTTTTCTTTGTTGTTGAGATTTTCCCGTTCCGTTCGGAAAAGGAGGCTAATTCGCGCGGAGAAAGGAAAGAGGACCTAAATTCACGAACGTTCGTCGCTCAGTTGAACCGAAACACATAAGAAAAATGAATATATAAGAAGGTGATCAATTCATGATGATGATGATGACGAAGAAGATGATTATATAGTTGTGTAAAATTTCGAAGATGTAAATCGTTTAGAAGGATTTGGTGTTTTTTTTTTCTCTTTAATCCCTGGCGATTTAATTAATCTTCATGATGATGATAAATGATCGGTTATCACTCTCCCAATCTCGTTTCTTTAGTGTTTGTGATGAGTGGTTCAGGCTGATTTTTTTTTTCCGTCACCGTCATCATTGCCGTTTTTTTTTTTTTGTTCATATGGGATTGTTGCGTGTTACGTCTGTGTCGATTTAGTATTTTTTTCATTTTTTATTTTTCAATTAATTTACGTATTTGGTTAGATCCTCATTTTAAGGCGTAAAAGCATGGTAGTACTGTTTTTTTAACGATTTCCCCTTCTTTCTCTGTTCTCTGTGATTTTACCACGTCACTTTTTATTTCTATTTTTATATATAAATTTTTTAAAACGATTTTTAATTTTATTTATGTACTTTTGTCGCTTTTATTTAGTTTGTTGCTTTAATCCCTCGTATCTTTTATTTTTCCCTTTCTTATTCACGTAACTCTTTATACAAAAATGTGTTTTCTTTTATCAGGTAATTAATGGAGGACTTGAAATGATTGTGGAACCAAAGGTGATCTACAGAGAGTCATATGATTACCCAGGTAATTAAGCTTGGCTACAAAGTTTAGTACTTTATTATTCTTTCTTGTTCTAATCCAAAACATTTCTTATGTATTTTCTTAAATCTGCCATATATTTTTCATTTTTATTTTAAAATAATGGGTCCAAGCCTAACCGGCGATATATGTGCATGACAAGTTTGTATTTTCTGACCAGATTTGATCGATGGAAAGGAAAAGCTGTGAAGAAATGGTGGGTTTCATAAATGAAAGAATCACATAATTCCAAAAAATAAGTAGCGAAAAATGAAGAGATTGTGGGGACCTAAATGGGAATCAAAATGGCTTTCAATCCTCTCTCTCTCTCTTTCTACCAGAAGCTATTGAGATTTGAGAGCATGGGATGGGAGAGAGAACCATAAATGTCACCCATTGACAGCTGGTTTTGTTCATGAAAGTGCACCAAAACTAATTTAATTGATTTAAAATATATATTTAAAAAATAATACAAAAACAGAAAATTTAGAAAACACTACTTGAGCAATGCTATTTGTCCCGAATCGTAAACCGTGACGATCAACTCACGTTCTGACACGTGACAGTTCATTGCCACGTGTCAACACGTGAGTGGATCGTCACGGTTTACGATTCGGGACAAAAATCAATTACGATACTACTTGAATTACACATTCCATTTCGAAATATATATATTTACCAAAATATCCTTGAAAATTAAGCTAAATAATAAAACTATGATTTTATGATACGTTGTCCTCAATAATAATTTGATCTAAAAAATCTCATTTTTTGAAATTTGACACTTTCATGATACAAAGCCAAATTTAATAGTTTTTTTAGTTAAATTTTATAAAATTTGTCTAAAAGAAAAACTCATATGGGATGGGAAAGAGAAAGAGATATATGGTGAAGAGGCTAGAGAGTAATGGTTTTTTGTTGGAATTGTATAGGAAGGTCCTTCTCCACTCGTGTATCATTCAAACAGTGATATAAAGATTCCCTTTGCTATCAGCGATGCTATATATTAAATTTAAGAGACACCAAATTTCCACTAATTAACTGAAAAAGAAAGTTGATGAATATAATTATCTTCTACGTACGTATGTATAAAGAAAAAGAAAAAGTGTATGCTTTAAGGTTATCCTGCCACATCAAGCTCAGTTGGAGACTATATTATTCATTCGTAAATGTATACGATCATATATACACTATTCTTTTTCTTTATTCCTTCTTAAAACTATATCACCGTTTCATTTTTTTTTTTGGGGACATAGAGATAAATAAGGGTAGTCAAGTTTCATGGATCCCACTGCCCATGTCTGATCCGGGATTTTCGGGACTATAATGTAAGGTCGCTGTTTTGACACAAATTATTACTCTCAATATTTCATATATTCTGAAAGTGGTGGCGATGAAAATGATGAATTATGATCATGACCAGATTGGAGTGAATTGTGTGGGACCCTTATTTGCTTGCATGGTTTGAAATGGAGATGAGTACGTAGTACTATCCGTTAGAGAGGATATTGTTTTGTTCAAGCTCTATTGATCCATGGAGTGAAGTGAAACCATCTTGAAATTTAATATATATATATATATATATATATATATATATATATATATATATATATATATCGACGGAGCTAGGAATTTCAATAAGGGGAGGCAAATTTGAAAAAAAAATTCAGGGAGCAAATTTTAAAAGATCATATAAATTTAGAGAAGAATTACATAAATTTATATAAAAAAAAAAAAAAAAAAAGATAGGGTGAAAATTGAACTTTATATATATATATATATATATATATATATATATATATATATATATATATATATATGGCGGAGCTAGGAATTTTAATAAAAGGAGGCAAATTTGAAAAAAATTCGGAATGGGGAGCAAGTTTAAAAAAATCATATAAATTTAAACTAAAATTATATAAATTTATAAAAAATATAAGAGTGAAAATTGAACTTTTCAAAAGTTTAAGGAGACTTTTGACTATAACGAGCTTCATGTAGCTCGGCCTTTGTATATATAGTCTCTTTTTATTTTTCATGAATATCTTTCTCACCGATGTGGCTTTTCATGTGCCTTTCATTGTAGCTGTGGTCTATGAATTTATAAAAAGAATTGCATTTTTTTTCCTCTCCCACTAAAAGCCTAACAGGTAACTACTTTGTTATAACTTATGAAGATGAACATTTTGTTTATATGTGCTCAATTCCACGTCAATCATTTCTAGGCAACGACTTTTATATATGATGGAAGATTCTTCCAAGCATCATGTTTTTTGGGGTAATACATTTTGGAGATTTTGATCAACTATTACTATAGAAGGTCTTAGTTGTAAATAGTTTCTTGTTTTGACGGGGAAAAAGGAAAAAACAAAAGCAATAATGTGAAGGGAAAGAAAAAAAGGAAAAGAGAAGACGAATCTACCATTTTTGTGTTACTACATGAAAGGTTCTCAAGATTGTTTCTTTTTAATTATTTATATTTTTGCTACAACAAACGCTTATTTTAATTTTATTCCCTTTTATGTTTGAAAAGCATCATTTTTTTCTCCGAAAGAGCGGATCCTAAACTTCAAGCATAGCTTTCAAAAAAGAAAAAAAAAAAGTGAAAAGTGGAAGAATAAAATAGAAATCGTCGAAAATCCATTCACATTTTGAATGCTACATAATTTAAAGTTTTTTTTTTTATTATTATAAAGAGTAAGCAAATCAAACAAATGAATTAAGTGATAAAAATATAAATAATTAGAAGCCTGGAAAAATGTGTGGAGCGCCGAGGAAAAAGATGAACCCACCATGATGTTAGTTACACTACAGAAAATTGATAGACCAAGGTCAACAACATACTAGAAAAAGAAATTGAAAATCACCATGAACAAACCTATATGGGATGATTATGAAATGCCTCCCCAATAAAAATTAAAAAGAAACAATCAACGCAAATAATAAAGAGAATAATTGCTTCCTATAAATTTAGAAACAAATAATATTAATTAAATCAATCCAAATGTTTTATTTTTGAAATTTAAAATGAAAATGTGTAACTATTTTCAAAAGGCTACAATTGGAATTTCAATTTGTTGGCACGTCACCCCGAAAGCTATTTTTACCAAAACTGAAATGCTGACTAAAATACAATTGGTAAATTTTTAAGTAGCTTAGTTACAAACCCGTTTAAGGCTTTTAAACGTCCATTTGATTAATACCAAAGGTTTCAGCCATTCAGACATGCAAACAATTATATATATATATATATATATATATATATATATATATATATATATATATATATATATATATATTAAACATATCGGTAGGCACAAGGTGTAGAAGAGCTTGGCGGATTTGTGTTCATCATAATCCCTCTACAAAATTGGATAACTCTTACGAGTCCAAAGGCTTATCCAAAATATTCTTATATAAATTATCCAAAGTGAGTTTCCACTTATGTGGGACTTCGTTATATTCATTCTCAATCACAACACAACTATTTTCTTTCGCAATAAATTAGTGTTCTTCAACATACTTTAAACATTAATTTATCATTTAACTTAGCTTCAATTTTTTAAATAAATAATCGATCTCATCTCGGTGTATATGAATATTACGGATCTTCTCTAAAATATCATATTTAATGAGTAGATGCCATTTAAATATTTACCACAAATTAATCAACAATAGCTATTAAATATCCTTATTAATACCATTTTTTTTCCAACAATTGTAATCATTGGTAACCAGTACTAAATTAGATAAAAGTATTCCATTAGAATACTTGATGAAAATCGTTATTATGAATTTCACCTACGGGGCTCCAAATTAGTTAGCGGGTATACACTTTAGAGGCCCTAAAAACGCTTCCTTCTTCTTCTTTTTTTCTCGCTCAACCTCTGATTCAACGAGCACCTTGTAAATTTTTAAGTTCTCCACCTTCAGTCGTGCGTGTTTTAGATTGGGCGGGACTACCAGCTGGCGTGTTGACGTTAATTTTAGGGAAATTAAAGTCGTCTGTTGATTATCTACGATTGGGTTCAGTTTTTAGTTCATGGCATTGGGTTCAGTTTTTAGTTCATGGCGCAAGGTTACGATCGATTGCAAGATCAGACCTTCAATAGAGCATCAGATTTCCTTTGCTGTTGGTCCCAAGCAAAACGAGGAACGTTTGGCAAGTCTTCAATCCTGTCCGAAACAAGCTTTTCGAGGAACTCCAAGTCGAAATATACCTCGCAACGTATCTTTCTGCGGCGTGATTAGCGGCTGTGAACTGTGACTTCACGATTACACTTCACAAACCCTATCGCGTAAAAAAAAATCCTCGTTATAGCTGATCCGGTGTTGAATCCGGAGGAGTACGTGTTGTCGCGGCGATATTCGGAACCAAGTCGAAGTCATGGACCAAAGTTCCACATAGGGGAAGCTTAATTACCAATATTTCGATGATCTTGTGTATCACGAGAATAGCGTTTTTAGGCCATAACTTATTTCAACAATGTGGTGCGTTTTGAAATATATTCCCAAGGTGAGCAATTCTTCCATTCACCATCGTGACGCTTGCACATAACGACTTGCCGTACTTGACAAGTTATCTTGTGAAGACGCCAATAAGAGGAGAATATCTTTTGCAAGTTATGAGACATATGAGCTCGACTAAAAAGATTTGTTCGTCGAAGCGATTCGATTATTACATAGTCCTCACCCAATCAACAAGCAGAATTCAGAAGAAAAAAAATACTGTTAAACGAGGAGCTTCACTAAGTTTCCTTTGAAAAGATTTGAGAGAGAACTATTTGTGAATGAGAGAATAGAGAAGAAGATACATTCTCAGTAACCTTCAATGTATTACATTACAGAGTATTTAAGCGTTTGTAAACTAACACAAATCCTAACTGAATACTAACTGAATACAACTAACACAAAGCCTAACTAACTTGACACGCTGGCAATCCGTGTGACCTCTGACTCGGATCAGCTTCGCCAGTACACGCTGGCAGTGCACGCGTGTGCTGAGCTGGCTCAGCTTCTCCAATACCCCCCCTCAAGCTCATGGTACTCCAATCAAGAACCTTGAGCTTGGACGTCAACTTAGGGAAAGCAGAGCTGGAGATGGCTTTGGTGAGGATGTCTGCTATTTGGTCCACAGCAGGAACATGTTGAACTTTGATAAGACCACGCTGAACTTTCTCTCTCACAAAATATATATCCAGCTCAATGTGCTTGGTTCGAGCATGGAGAACCGGATTCCCAGAGAGATGAATAGTACTCACATTGTCACACCATAGAGTAGGGAGTTTGGTGCTTTGAACACCAAGTTCAGTGAGCAAGTTCTGAGTCCAACTAACCTCGGCAACTAGAGACGCAAGGCTTCTGTATTCAGCCTCAGTGGATGACCTCGACACAGTGTGTTGCTTCTTCGATTGCCAGGAGATCGGGTTGTTACCCAGGTAAAGACAATAGCTAGTTGTAGATCTCATGTTCAGGACATCAGACCCCCAATCAGCATCACTATAGCCAACCAGATTGAGTGACTGAATTTTGTCACAGTGCTTGGTGAAGTGTAGACCATGACGAAGCGTGCCACTCAAGTATCTGAGGATTATCTTAACAGCCTTCCAGTGATCTTCAAGCGGGGCTTGCATAAATTGACAAACACGATTTACACTGAAGGCAAGTTCTGGACGCGTGATTGTCAGGTATTGCAAAGCACCAACAGTGCTCCTATAGTGATGAACATCTTCAAAGGGCTTGCTTCCGTAGTCTAGAAACTTATGCCCAGATGTAAGAGGAGTTGTAGTTGATTTGGCATTCACCATCTTGGTTCGAGTGAGGAGGTCTTTTATGTACTTTGTTTGACACAGAAGCAGACCCTGAGAAGTTTTCTTGACCTCCACGCCAAGGAAGTAATTAATCTCACCAAGATCTTTCAGTGAAAAACTCCGATTAAGCTCAGAGATTATCCTTTGAACTGCAAGATTTTCACTCCCCGTGATAAGAATATCGTCCACGTACACCAAGATGAACACTGTCAACTTGTCAGTGTTTAGAATGAACAGAGACTGGTCAGATTTTGCAGACTGGAAACCTTGTTGTAGAAGAGCATTATGAAGTTTTTCAAACCACGCCCTTGGTGCTTATTTTAGACCATATATAGATTTTATCAAACGACACACAACATTTGGTCTCGAAGCATCCTCAAACCCAAAGGGCTGTTTCATGTATACCTCTTCTTTGAGAATTCCATTTAGAAAGGCATTGTTCACATCTAGCTGATGAACAATCCAGTCTCTATCAATGGCAATTGACAGCACAACCCGAATAGTAGAAGGCTTGACCACAAGGCTAAAGGTTTCACAGAAATCAAATCCAGCTACTTGGTGAAAACCTTTTGCAACTAACCTGGCCTTGTGTCTATAGATTGAACCATCTGGATTCTCCTTGAGTTTGTAAACCCATTTGCACCCAATAGCCCTCCTGTCAGCTGGAAGATCAACAAGCCTCCATGTGTTGTTCCTTAGTAAGGCCAGCTATTCATCAGTCATGGCAGCTTTCCACTCTTCATGCAGTAAAGCCTCTTTGTCATTAGAAGGCTCTCGTGTAAGCAAGAAGGCTTTAGGCTTGGAGATGCCATTCTTCGAACGTGTGACCATGGCATGGGTGTTCTGACCAGCTACTTCAATGTGCTCTGGTTGTTGCAGGGCAACAGGACAGGGAGACTCAGTCTCAGACCTCGAGACAGCTGGCTCAGGAGATGAACAAGCTGGTTCAAGAGGCAAGAGTGAGCTAGAGTGATCCTCTGGTGCACAACCTGCTTGACTAGGGGACAGAGCACACTCAAGTGGCAAAGGATTAGCATTAGAAACATGTTGGTTATCTGTGTGAGAATGATTGACACAAGGTTCAACAGGTAAGGATGAGGTGTTTTTGGTTAAGACTCCTAAGATGTTCTGACTTGGTAGGACAGGGGTGACTTTGTGGATTTCAGGTTTGTTTTTGGCAAAGGGAAAGTGACTCTCATTGAATATGACATTCCTAGCAATGTAAATTCTACCTGTGTTAGACATGCACTTGTAACCCTTGTGACACAAGCTATAGCCAAGAAAGGTACATGGTGAGGATTTGAAGGAGAATTTATGTTTGTTGTAAGGTCTCAAATCTGGAAAACAAAGACAACCAAAAGTTTTGAGGCTAGTGTAGACAGGATCTTTGTTGAAGAGAATTTTAAGAGGAGACATGTTTTGTAAATTTGGAGTGGGCAGTCTGTTTATTATAAACACAGAAGTTCGAACAACTTCATCCCAATATTTTAGAGGCATTGAGGCTTGAGAAAAGAGGGTTAGAGCTGTTTCTATGATGTGCCTATGCTTTCTTTCAGCCAAGCCATTCTGCTCATGAACATGGGGACAAGAGAATTGGTGTGTTATACCATTTTCAGAAAGAAAACTTTTGAAGGCTGTGTATTCCCCTCCCCCATCTGACTGGATGGTTTTGATTTTTGTTCCTAGTTGCAGTTCTACTTGGGCTTTAAAGTGTTTGAAGGACTGAAGAGCATCAGACTTGGCTTTAAGAAGATATACCCATGTGTATCTGGAAAAATTGTCTATGAAATGGATATAGTATTTGTAGCCTGATCTAGAGAGCATTGGAGAGGGTCCCCAAATGTCTGTGTGTGGACAAGTTCTAGAGGTTTAGTGCACCTGGTATGAGAAAGTTGAAAGGGAAATTTGTGCATTTTTCCAACACAGCATGAAGAACAAACAAAATCAGACTATTTATTCAAAGTTTTCATATTACAAGAGTGTAAGATAGACTTCATTACAGACTCAGAACAGTGGCCTAGTCTGTTATGCCAAGTAGTAAAATCAGGAGAAGTAGAGGCTATATTACAAGAGAGTTTTTGACAGCAAGGTTCAGGTAAGGATGTACAGATTTTCTGTGTAGCAGATATGTGGTTATTGGACATTTTTGGAGACTTTTGGAGGTTGATCTGAGTGGTGTCAAAAGCATAGATATCTCCTTTGAGTTCACCCTTCATGAGAACAACCTGTGTAGAAATGTCCTTCACAAAGCATGTGTCAGGTCTGAATTCAAAGAAGACTCTATTGTCATTTGCAAATTTAGAGACACTGAGAAGATTTTTGGTTATTTTAGGAACATGAAGGAGTTGATTTAGACACAAGGTTTTATCAGGAACTAGAGTAGAATTAAAATCAGAATAACCAACATATTTAATGTTTAATCCCTTACCATCTCCCATGTGAACCTGCTCATTGCCATGGTAGTCTGTCATTGAGTTGAGATTTGCTACGTCTGCTGTGATGTGGTTTGTGGCTCCTTAGTCAGGGAACCAATCAGCATCATCTGTAGGGAACCAAGCAGAGTCTGCTGTAGCACTCATGGCATAAGGACCAGTGTCTTCAGTATGAACCCCTTGAGAAGAGGAAGCTTCACTCTGAAGGTATTGATCTGGATAGGTCTGGACTTGAGCTACATTGCCTTGAACTGGACTCCCAGAATTGACTTGCTGGAGCTGTGTTGGTGTGGTGAAGGAGTGATCAAATCTATAGTAGCACTGAAGAGCTGTGTGTCCAAGCTTTCCATACACTTGGCAGAGAGGTTTGTTGTTTTTCCAATTTTCTCTACCAGTGCCTTGATTCCTTCCTCTTCCACGTGACTGAAAGTTCTGAGCTCCTCTGAAGTTACCTCGACCGGTGTTGTAGCTTTGACCTTGTTGGTTGAATCGTGACTGATGCTGAGAATTCTAGAATCCAGAAGGTAGATTGTTGAAGTTCCTCCGCTGATAGGAGTTGAAGCTAGGACCAGACCTTGCAAGATTAGCCATCGCGACGTTGTTGAGCACCTCTGAGTCACTAATCTTCCGTTCAAGCATAGCTTCATGAGTTAGAAGCATCGACTCAAGATCATTGACAGTGTTTGGCTCAAGTCTCATATTGAACGAGACAATGAACATTTCATACTCAGAAGGCAATCCTTCAAGGATCGCATCTATGTGTTCTTTATCCTCAGTCTTGTGACCTACGAGAGCTAGTAGATCTACGAGATTGCGAATTTTCAGCAGGTATTCATTAATAGACAATGAATTTTTCTTCAGATTTCGCAGAGCGTTCTTGTACTGAGAAACTTTCGCTCTAACCTGAGAGGCGAAGAATTCCTCGAGAGATTTCCATAATTGAGCCATGGTTTCGCAGTTAATCATACGAGAGACCAGTGTATTAGACATGGATGAGAAAAGCCATGATAGGATAAGTTGATCTTGTTGCTCCCAGTTCGCATACTCTGGATTCACCAGATCTGCAGTTTCGTGTTCGTTGTTGAGGAATTTGGCTGGAATTCGGTAGCTTCGAGAAGGAGTTACGTAGTCTTGAAGACGATGACCACGAATTGTGAGAGAAACCTGTTTTCTCCATGAGATAAAATTGAGATGATCGAGCTTCGTGGCAATTGGATGATTGAACGAGATCGGCGAGAACCGATTTGGCTGTTCGGTCACCTGAGACTCAGACATTTCGCCGGAAATTTCCCGCTCTGATACCATGAAAAGATTTGAGAGAGAACTATTTGTGAATGAGAGAATAGAGAAGACGATACATTCTCATTAACCTTCAATGTATTACATTACAGAGTATTTAAGCGTTTGTAAACTAACACAAATCCTAACTGAATACAACTAACACAAAGCCTAACTAACTTGACACGCTGGCAATCCGTGTGACCTCTGACTCGGATCAGCTTCGCCAGTACACGCTGGCAGTGCACGCGTGTGCTGAGCTGGCTCAGCTTCTCCAATATCCTTTACTCATCTATGCATGCACTAAGTAGATTTGACCATGCATCACAGAAATTGGGTCCACTTCAAATAAATTTACAAGAGCACACAGACTTCAATGGCAATCAAATGGTAGCGAATCACAAGATAAGCATTGCCTTATTTTTTTCCCCGTATGAACGGAATACAAACAATCAATTCGCTATGAAAATCTTAAACAACCTACTTAAGTGATCATATCTCATAAACGTTCCATGGAGAAGTACCGTAAATGTGTATTTCCTACAAGAAAATGCACTCATTATAATGTGTTGGCTCAACTCGGAATTGCTTCCTTATTATAATGCACTCTTCCAATGGCAATGTTTTAATTTGCCCTCAATAATGTTACTTATATCTCCATATATATTAAAGTTACTTATGCTGCAAAGTTTGCGTTTATACTTTATTCTACCATATACTGCAATGGCTCAGCGCGTACAACTTCTTTGTTGAGTTGTGTACCCTAGTCGAATTTTATGATATAGTTTATTAGTGAGAGGCATAAATTTTATTCTTTTACATGTTCGTGATAGTTTTCTAAACCGTTTTTCTTTACAAAGCGTAGGAGAGAGCTGTACTCAAAACTCCCAATTTTGATTATTGTAAAATCTCTCGCAGCAAAGTGGACTTACTTCTCGCATTGAGAGTGAACCAAACTAAATTTGTGTAGTCGTTCCTTATCGATCGTTTTCTGGTTATGTTCGGATTAAGGGTTTTAGTCTTAACATTCTTATGTAGGCAAATTAGCAAATCTTTAGAGAGATAACTTGAGCCTTTAAAACAGTTCAAATATCAATTGATCTAAGGTTCATTTTAATATAGAATGTTAGAAGTTTATTCAATTAGGGATATCATCTTAATATATAAGACTACATATGTAACAAATTTATTTTACCAGACGAGATTATCAATTTGCAACTTGAAGTCATACATTGAGAGTTTTTGCTAGGAAGTCAATAAGACATAGATCCGTTCGTCGGAGGACATACCGTACCACTTAAAATATGGCTTTTTTTCTTTTAAATATAGATATTGTCTATATGAAAAATAAAATACAGTTCTTGTCCTTTAAAAAAAATTAAAAATTGGGTTGGCTAGCTGGAATTCTGAATTACACTTAAAACGAACTCATATTTTCTTTTCAACTATATTTATTCGTATTATAGTTCATAATTTATTTGTACACCTGACACATGCTTACTGAGGAAAAACAAGAACGAGGTTCAACAGTTGATCATAATTTATTCAAAAAATTGGCTACGTAAGCCACCTAAACTATAAAAATTGTAAATTAGCCAATCTTTGGTAAATAATTTGTAAATAGCCAACTTGCATACGTGGCAGCCAATTAACTACCTAAAATATATGTTTGGTTGTATTAAATAAGGCTTTTATTAATTTGTTAATAAGTTTACTTGGCTATTTACAAGAAATTAATCAAAGGTGAGCTATATCTCAATCCACTATATCCGTGTGGCTATATAACTTAATAATATTCGAATTACACTTCACACGAACTCATATTTATTCGCTTTCTTTTTCCCGCGTCCTGATGTTAAAACTTAAAACTACCATTTACGATATTGGTTAAATTTGATACCATTTTAGCTACATGGCAATGCCCTGATTATCCCTCATTTATTCTCCAGGACTCCATATTGAAGTTGACTTAGCAAAGTTCGTGTTTATACCACAATACACGCGTACGAAAATATATAAATTTTGTCTTTACCTATTCCGAGTATATGATAAAGCCTCATAATGTGTTGTTGGACCACTCTCTCATATTGGGCCTATTAAATTTTGGGACGCCCAAAGAAAAATATGCTAAAATTACCTTTTATTTCTTATTCTGACAATACCTCATTTTCTGTGTGCATTTCTTATTATGTCCTTACTTCAGACGTTTGTCTTCACTTAAAAAAAAAAAGAGTACTTTTTCATACACTCTAGAGACGATAGAGGAAAGATAACATTCGAAAAAAACGAAACAAAATTTAAATTTATGTCAATTACATTTCTTGTCCGGATATTTAACTCGAAAGAGATCCTAGAAATAATACCATTTGTAAGATATTTTGAAAATCTTGTGTCCAATTTGAGATAGGTTACGATTCACTTGAGTCAACACTCTAATCTCATACACAATTATTTTGAGTTTTTGTGAAGCCTCTTTGTTGTAGGTACTCGTGATCATCACGAGTTTGTCCATAGGACATTGAGACACGAATCGAGACGATCCACATTACACATAGGGATTTCGACTTCGATTTTTTCCAAAAATTTGTGCTGAACAAGACTGAAGACTCGCCCAAGCGTTCTTCTTTTTTCCTAAGACCAACAACATAGGAATTTGATGATCTACTATTTGAAGGTCTAATCTTGCAATCGATCATAACCTTGCGCCAAGAACTACAAATTCATGACCCCAAACAATTGTAACATCAGCTGGTAACACCGCCCAATCTGAACACACACACACACACACAAAAATATATATATCTGCAAGTTTGTCGCATATTATATACTAAAAGTGAAATAATATAATATCCGCTAATTAATTTGGAGCCCTAGGAGGCTGGGATCTGGCTTTAATCAACGGTAACTTTCTTCCAAATATGCCCATACTCAATTTGTAAGGTAACCAAACGACAAGATAATCAATGTTGTACGTAAGATTTGTATCACCGGTTTGAAATTGCATATAACTTCTAGGTAAAATAAGGGTAAATTACACGTCGATACAAGTGAATAACATTTTAAATAGTGCATTTTAAATAATCAATATTGTATGTAAGATTTGTATCACCGGTTTGGAATGAATGTAACATTAAGTACAAATATTCGCTCATCAGGTGCATGTTTACGACTGTAAGAAAGAACATAGAACACGTTAACATCCAAGGATTTATTCGTGTCTTTCAAAATACTCTCGATGATTGATGAAAAGATTCAATTAATTTCGGTCCGATAACCTTGAAGAAGAAGATACTTTAGCATTTATACACAAAATTTAATAGAATGCGGCTACTACGCAATACAAAACATGTAGAACACAAAAAGCGAGATAAAGTGCTGAAATACAATAAACCTAATAGACGTAAATAAATTTGGATATCGATAATACCACAACTCTGCATTAAGATTAGGGATAAAAGGGAAATTGCCCTATCTATTACCAAATCACTAACTTTTTCCAATTTCCCACCAAAACCATAATTTGGCCAAAAATGCAACTAATCCCAATGTACAACTACCATTTTACCCTTCACTTAAATTTTTCTTACAACCCACACCAACTCTCAAAATCCCGCTCATATCTCACATTAATCCATGACTCTTCCTGTCAATCTCTCTCTCTCTCTCTCTCTCTCTCTCTCTCTCTCTCTCTCTCTCTCTCTCTCTCTCTCTTCACGTCAGTCTTTTCCCGAGGACCCAAGAAACCCAGGTGCCCGAGGACCAGGTCTCTTTCTCGCACCAACTCTCTAAAACTCGAGGACCCAAACGCCGACGAGGACCCAAAGCCACCAGACCCAAGAAACCCAGGTGCCCGAGGACCAGCTCTCTTTCTCGCAACAACTGATGAACTCTGTAGAGTTTAGATGTCATCAGTTGTTGACATTAGATGTCAACAATGGACGTCAATTGTTGACATCTAATGTCAACAACTGATGACCTTAGGTGTCAATTTCTCTCATCAGTTGTTGACATTAGATGTCAACAGTTGACGTCCACTGTTGACATCTAATGTCAACAACTGATGAACTCTGTAGAGTTTAGATGTCAATTTCTCTCATCAGTTGTTGACATTAGATGTCAATAATGGACGTCAACTGTTGACATCTAATGTCAACAAATAATGAAGACTTTAGATGTCAATAATCAGTTGTTGACATTAGATGTCAATAATGGACGTCAACTGTTGACATCTAATGTCAACAACTGATGAACTCTGTAGAGTTTAGATGTCAATTTCTCTCATCAGTTGTTGACATTAGATGTCAATAATGAACGTTGTTGATACTAATATGCAGAAATGTCAGAAAAACACTCCATTGAATCTCCGGTGACAAGCTATGACGACTTCGAGCCCCGAAAGAGAAAATTATCTAAAAATGAGATACATTTTGATGCCAAGCAAAGCTGATTTTCGGTTATTATTTTTTATGATTGTAGACATTCATACCTATAATTGTAGACAATTACTAAAATTGTAGTCAATTGATGTTAATAAGGCAAGCGGATCGGAACTCGGTGATGCACAACTCACGGAGTTTCAAATGAGCCAAGCTGAGTACATATGGTACTTGGATACTTTTTGTAGTGAGACTGAATCGGGTCCGATCATGTCTCTCGAAAGGGTTATGAAAGAAATCATCGGAGACGATTGGGAGACTCCGTTGAAGGAAAAAGGAGATTTTATGGAAGTCGTGCCCAAGGGGACACGACTGTTTATGCTGAAAACCCAGAGAGAGGAACTTCTCTATTATAGGACGATGAGGATCAACAAGAAATGAGTCTGACGATGAATTCCCCACATCATTGGTCTAAACTTCGTAATATTTATATTTGTATGGGTTTTTGTATGACTTGAATGCTTGAAACTGCTTAATATGTCTATTTACACTATGTCCCTTTTATATATGTGTAATGTTGTGAATTGCATGCCTAAGTGAATAACTAAATTTAAATTCATCCACTAGATGTCAACAGTTGACATCAATTGTTGACATCTAATGTCAACAATTGACATCAATTGTTTAGCACTATTGTCTAAAATCTGCATACAAGTCGGAGATTACAAATAAATTTCTCAATAAACTAAGAAATCAACAAGAGTCACTACTGAAATGGTGGAAATTACAAAGAAGTCTGAAATTATTGCGTGGACAAAGGAGTAGCACTATTGCATATTTGACGATTGTGGCCAATTTGCCCGCAACGCGTACACTTGCGCCTAATAATGTCCTCACTTTGAAAGGGTATTCTTCTCTTTTTGGGCCTACCGGCGGCACGTGCTTTGTGTTGAGGCGGAAGAACTTTGATATTCTCCACCTCGGGGGGAATATTCCAACTCAAAATGTCGCCATGAGGATGATGTACACCTGCGTAGGTTGCCCGCAAATACTCCGTAGAGTAGAACTCGGAAATGTAGTTCTCAACTTGACGGTTACGTACTCGACATGCTGCGATTGCGTGTGGACAAATAAAATTATGAGCCTGCCATCGCCGACATGAGCATGTCCTCTCTTCTAAATTAACAGCATATACAATCCCCTCTCTGTCTACGACCTCAAACTCGTCGACTGAAGATGGCATCACCTAGTAGAAAACATAACTTCATCAAAATCTTGTACAAAACACGAAACATACAACAATTGTAGACTTTACCTCCATTCGAACAGCGTATGCAATGTACTTGTCTGCTCTGGCTTGGTATACTTTTGTGAGGAGCGTGTTTGTTTTGGCCGCAGCATCTCGACGTTCATAAAACCATTTCATACTTCTCTCTCTCAGCCAATCCATCAACTTCGAAACTGGAAATTGTCTGACTTTTACATTTAATGCATTCAATGCTTCCGCGTTGTTGTTCGTCATGATACCGTACCTCTTTCTCCTGAACATGCATCGTGCCCACCTTTGATACCCGACATCATTAGCTAAGTACCGTCGTATTTCGGGATTTTCAGCGTCCAACATGACCATGAAACTTTCAAATTCCAGCTGAGTGTATGCCTTCGAGGCACCGTAAAATTTCCACTTCACCTCCTTCGTAATCCCCTTGAAAGTAGTCTTCAAATTACCGTGAAGATGGTACATGCAAAAACCATGATCACAGTTCGGAAATACCGTCTTGATGCCATTGATTATGCCAACGTGCCTATCAGATACAAATACTTGCTCTTCCCGTTCCCCAATTGCATCTTTCAATTTGGCGAAGAAGTAAATCCAAGTTTCGTTAGACTCTGAAGGACCAATACAGTAGGCTAGTGGAAAAATTTGTTTGTTTCCGTCCATCCCACACGCCGTATACAACGTTCCTTTGTAATAGTTCTTCAAATGAGTACCATCGACGATAATCACGGGTCTTACATACTTCCACCCCGTTCTCCATGGGCCGAGTGACATGAAAAAACTAATAAATACGCCGCCCTCACCAGCGACGAGGTCAAATAAAGAACCTGGATTCTTAGTCTCGATCATGTACCTTAGCTTAGGTAAGAATGCGTACGACTCCATGGAATTGCCGTAGAGGGACTTTAGAGCCTGCTCTCTGGAACGCCAAGCTTTTTTGTAAGACATAGACACCCCGTAATCCATTTGCATGTAGTTCATTATCTCTTTCGGTTTGCACATACCCACGCTTGGATCAATACACTTATGCTTCACAACCTCTCCTATTAAAGTACTCGTTGCTTGCGGGTGACGTCCTTGTCTTACGTTCAGGGCACAACTGTGGTCGTTGTCGAACCTAAAACATGAAAATTACAACAAACTTAGTTTCAACATTAATGTCAACAATTGACATCAGATGTCAACAATTGACACCAGATGTCAACAATTGACACCAGATGTCAACAATTGACACCAGATGTCAAAAAACAGAGATCTAATTACAGTATTTCAATTTCATACATGATTCAACAAAGAGAGTTTACCTTCTAATTTGGAAAATGGGCGTGTTGTCCGAGTTCTTTGTCTTATACGTGAAGTTGTTGTTTATAGCGAACAACATCAAGTGTTTCTGTAAAGTCTTTTTATCCTTGTACAATGCATGTCGCTCAATAAATACGGGGGAATGACCATCTAAAATAATAGCTTCATCCATGCTTGAGTTTCTCCTAGTAGATGAACTTGGGACGCTATGTGAATTCGGCGTAGACGGTGATGAAGGACGAGAGTTTTGTGGTGGAGGAGGGGATCGTGGTGACAGAGGGGAGTTGCGTGGTGGAGGAGGAGAGTTTTGTGGTTGAGGAGGGGATCGTGGTGACGGAGGGGAGTTGCGTGGTGGAGGAGGGGATCGGGAATTTATAGGTGGAGGCGAGTTTCGTGGTGGAGAGCATTGTCGTTGTCGTTGTTGTTGTCGTTGTGTCTCATAGTCTGACAACCTTAAGTCATCCAATCCGAACGTACCACGAATTACCGAATCAGGAGTTGGAACCGAACCACACCCCTCCTCGGGTATGGATGACATGTCAGAAACTCTTGTAGGCGGGTTTCCAACGCAACCACTATCACGGCTGTTGCCAGTGGATCCAACCCCTGAAGAATCGAGCCCGGGTGGAATTTCATTTATTTCCAATATCAATTGTAATTTCTCCGTGTCATCTTCTTTCCTCTTCCTCAAATATAAATAACCTTCTAACGTAGCGTCGTTGGTTATCTCAACAGGTTTCAAGGCACCAGCCATGGCGTATGCAACACCAATGGTATGAGTGGATGGTGATTTGCCCAAATTCGCGTAAATGATTTGCATCAAACTAGCGAAGTTAACTTCATACGGCACCATGATTCCGAAAGATCCATTCTCATGATAACAACCAGGTTCAACCCAAGTTCCACTGTGCTTGAATAATAAATAAATAGCCGCCATCACTGCGTACAAAAATCATAGGCAGAGTTGAGTTATTAATTATTTGTTGACTTCAGATGTCAACAGTTGACGTCCACTGTTGACATCTGAAGTCAACAATTGATGAACTCACTGGTGAACATACCCAGACCAAACAGGACATTTGAATTTCTTTAAACTATCAAAATGACATAGAACTTGAACTTTTTGAACCACGAAATTTATGAAAAATGAAGAAATGCGAGACAAACCTTGTGGGCAAGCTGGTCTTGGACTACGAACTCGTGGGCGTTTGGGTCTCGTAGGCGCGGGCTGGTCTTGGACTACGAACTCGTGGGCGTTTGGGTCTCGTGGGCGTTTGAGTCTCGTAGGCGTTTGGGTCTCGTAGGCGTTTGGCTCTGCGTGACCGTGGGTGTAGCGACGCCGAGGGTTTTAGAGACCGACGGAGAGAGAGAGAGAGAGAGAGAGAGAGAGAGAGAGAGTCAGGGATTTGGGATGAGATATGAGCGGGATATGAGCGAAAATGAGGAGTGAGATGGGATATGAGGGAGAGTTGGTGTGGGTTGTAAGAAAAATTTAAGTAGAGGGTAAAAGGGTAGTTGTACATTTGAGTTAGTGGCATTTTTGGCCAAATTATGGTTTTGGTGGGAAATTGGAAAAAGTTATTCATTTGGTAGTAGTTGTGGCAATTTCCCTTAAGATTATGTAAGACATGGACATAAACGAGGATCTTGTCATAACTCCGCTACTCGGAACTATTCCCGGAAGAGAGAGGAAGAAAAGACTACTATTTATTATTTTATTTTTTTCCATTCTGAGAGCCTTGAGTGACAAAGGAAGATATATTCTAGTTTTTGTTTATGTTTTTTTAGGAAGGGTAGATCGATGCAAATTTTAATGGTTATATAATCCATATAAAAAAAGAAGCGCATCTCTCCTCCAATCATCTTCTATATATATTTTTTTATTTATAGTTTCACGTTCGTCTCATAGGAATATGTATTATATGCAACTTTTTTATCATGAACTATACTGTGATTTAGTCCAAAGCGTTTTCATTCAGCTATAAAATTGAAATATTCTGAGCATTCTGACAAAAAAAAAAAACCTTTCTTTGTTGCTGAAAATTATGGAATCTGAATTCAAACTAGCGAGAGACAACAATCCCATTTCCCTGACCCCAAATTTCGTTCTCCCAGAGGAACAAAGGCCAAACCTCTCACAAGTCGCAACTCTGTCGTCGATCCCAATCATTGACTTGAGCGTTGACCACGACCAACATGAACGCAAAAACTCCACGGTGGTTCAGAAGATATCCCAAGCTTGTGAAGAGTACGGATTCTTCCAGATCACAAACCATGGCGTCCCTCGAGATCTCTGCGAGAGAGCCATGAAAGTCGTCCATGACTTCTTCAGATTGCCATCTCAAGAGAGATCTAATCTCTTCACTACGGATTTTTCCAAGCAAGTGAAGGTCATAAATTACCATCTCAGGAATTATAATAATGATCAAGAAGACCAACAAAACGACGTCACGCTCATGTGGAGCGAGGCCTTTAGCCATCCTTGGGATCCGAATGGAAATTTCATAGATTCCTTACCCGAAAACCCTCCTCAATATAGGTTAGTAAAATTTCTATGCTTCTACTGCCTTTAAATTTTTGGAAAAAGAAAAATACAAATAACATTTTGAAATTAAATGATTAATAAAATATCCAAAGTTATATTTACAATTGTTTTACAGCTATCATTAAATTTTTTTGATGATTTATATAAATAATTTATCATGGTCTAGAAAATCATTAAAATCTAATATTCGCACATTTTGACTATTTTATCAATTTCTTAGACAGTATTTAACTATTTTCCAAATTCATTAATTGTAATAGACTATTTAGCTATAACGCCCTTAATTTATTTTTTTTTTTTTTTTTGCTGAAAATTTTGCATTTTGTATTTTGGTCAGAGAGGTTTTTGTGGAGTATGCTAAAGAGATAGACAAGTTGGTGAAGAGGCTGTTAAGGCTGATGTCACTAGCGCTCGGTGTGGAGAAAGATACCTTAGAGACGAAGTTAGGTCAGAATCCGAGGAGGAGAGCACAGGCAAATTTTATCCGCCGTGCCCTGATCCAAATCTCACGCTTGGCTTGGCGGCTCATACCGATTTGAACGCCGTGACTGTGCTCATGCAATCGGAGGAAGCGACCGGTCTACAAGTGATCAAAGATGGGAAATGGGTTTGTGTCAATCCCATCCCAAATGCGTTTGTTGTCAATCTTGGTGATCAACTTCAGGTACACTCATTTGATTTGCTCATCTTTCTCACTTTTTTTGGATGTGATAAGTTGAAAAGTAGGTCAAATGGCACTTCTCTTTTAACATTTCTTATCATCAGGGACCTCGGTAAAAAAAAAAAAATTGGTAAAAGTATCGATTTACTCAAATTTTCCGCCGGGTCAGGTCGGCCCATGCTTAAGTTCGGGACCTAAGCATGGCCTTCAATTTCAAAAAAAAAAAAAAAAAAAAAATCAAGTAAAATTTTTTATTTCTATTTATTTTTCATCTTCTAGGGCTTTCAGTATCAAGGATAGTCCCACATCGACTGGGTATTACGATCCTGGACTCTTTATAAGGCTTGTGGGTTACTCCTCTAATTACCAAGCTTGGTTTTAGATGGAACTCCACACCTTTAAGATGGTATCAGAGCGGGGCTCATTCTCGGTTGTGGGCTACCTGATCGGCCTATACTTCACGCTTACAGTGCCTGTGCCAATGTGTGCATGTGTCTGTGCGCGTGAGGGGGTGTATCAAAGATAGTCCCACATCGACTGGATATTACGATCTTAACCTCTTTATAAGGCTTGTCCCATGCAAAGCGATCCGTGGATAGTACTGTTTAGGTCAAACTAACTTATATGCATTCCAAAATATTCTTAATTAAATCACATATTTAAACCGAAATTATGAAGAAAACAAATTAAATTGTAAATTTTAAGATTTTACAAAATAGTAAGACGAGATCATTTAACCGGAAGTTTACTAATGAACTTGAACTCAAGTTACCCAAATCATTAGTGCTTTACAAATATTTTGTTAAAAGATATATTATTTATCCACTTTATTCTCTATTATATTATCTCCATACACTACGTCATATTTATTTTAGCATAAAATCTGAATTGGTCATATGTCTAACTCTCTCGTAATAATATGTGACAAAACTGAGTTTTCTACAATTCGACAATTTACCAAGTTCAACACGGTTGCGGCCAGCTGGTTCTATAGTAATTATTGCTTTAGACCCCACTTAGATCGACCACAAATTTTTTCCGTAAAAATTTTCCATTATAGATTCAATAATTGCATATAATTTGTCCATAAAAAATGCCCACAATAACAATTTTTTTTTCTTTCTATTATTGGTTTATGCCTTAATTGTTATGTATATATGCATTTTAGTACTACCATGTGAGGTAGGTGAGTTTCCACTTTGTTATATCCGTTTCAAAGGTTTTTGTTTTATTTTCACCTAACCTTCACTTATTATATTTGAGTTAGATATCACACCTCTAAACATTGAATTCCATTTCATTTATAAAATTCTCAAACGTGTATTTGATCACAGGTTCTGAGCAATGGAAGATACAAAAGTGTACACCATAGAGCTGTAACAAATAAAATGAAGCCAAGAATATCTCTGGCCATGTTTTATGGACCAAATGAAGATGTTTGGATTGGTCCAATTGAGAAGCTGATTGATGAGGAACACGATCCAGTTTATCGGAAATATCAATTTTCAGAATTTCTTGAAGAGTTTGCCAGACAAGCAGGAACAAGAAGGATGGTCGCGGAGGTTTTCAAAAATTCAACGCAATAATTAGAAAGAAAAAAAAAATGTCCATCAACTACTATTACAAATATTTATAAATAATAGTTAATTAGTCTACCATGGCATTATGTTTAGTTTTGGAATTCATTGAAAATAATTAAGCAGTCTATATTTTTAATATATGAATAATTAAGCTATATTTTTTACATTTAATTGACTTCTTTTTTTTCTAGAAGGCTCGTTATTTAGTTATTAACTTATTTGTGATTTTTGGTGATGACATGTGATATAAATAGTCTTTCAACCTTTAGATTTGACAGTCATAATGTGCTTTTTAGTATTGTGTTTAGTACAAGGATCGCCTTACCGTTACCGTTACCGTACCGGGGCCCCAATTTTAGGGGGATACCGCTTACCGGAGAGGAAACCGAGGGGGATTCAGGAAAAAAAAAAGGAAACCGATACCGGTAGGAACCCGTTTACCGGTAGGAACCCGGCAAAAAATGTAGGAACCCGAGGGGGATTCAGACAAATATTTTACAATAATAAAAATAGTTTTCATACTTCATACTTCATACTTCAAACAAAGGTTCATACCAAACATAAACTGAGTTCTTAAACATAAAATACCATAAGTAGAGTATAAAATTATTACAACACGTACGATAAAACACACTAATTATAAGTGGAGTGCCTCGGGGGTTGAAATCTGCGCCGCCTAGATCTGCGACGTGGTTGATCATCCACCATCATGTTATACTGGTACCACGTCATGGAACTAGAATATGTGTTGAACCACGTACGAAAGTGATAATCGTAGGTCTCCTGACTAAGACTAATAGGACGCGAGTACGGAGGACAACCGTCCTCCCAACGTGTGAAAGGGGTTTGACCGTACCCATTGTAGGACTCATGTGTGTCTTCCACTGCGATCACGGGTATTACGGGGACGGGGACAGGGACAGGGACGGGGACATAAGTGTAGGATGAGTAAGATTGATTCTCGTAAGGGTCGTATGACGCCGGGAACTGTGGATAACCAATCTCGGAGCCGTCGGGTGTAATAGAGAACCCTCCAAATTCTGAAGTCAATATATCTATTTCATTACTACCCGACATAGAGATCGCATCGTTCATACCTCTTTGGTTTCCGCCTTGATTTCCGCCACTTTCCGGAGCAAAAAAGAACGGGTTGAATGGCTCATCCCCGTGTTGAGACCCGCCGCCCTGATAATGAGACCCGCCGCCTTGGTATTGAGACCCGCCGCCCTGGTATTGAGATCCTCTGGCCCTGGATTGCTCCCCGCCCGTGTATTGAAACCCGTCGCCCCCGTGTGATGGTGACCCGCTACCCCCTGAATCATGACCACGGGTATCAATTCCGACCTCTTCACTCAAAACTTGTTCGACGTGTATTCCTTCTGTCCGAGCATGAGATTCCGCCAAAGGATCGGGCAAGTTGTCAGCACCATCCATGTGGACCGGATCGATCCAACGGTAAAGCTCATCGTCGCCATTATTATCCGCGCCTGACCTATCGAAAGCCCTTTCAATGATATCAAGAGGATCGAGAGGTTCCATTTCGTCCGCATACCTTGCTCTTTTGTCTCTCACGCTCAACTTCATGTTGTAGCTTGCAAAGACAAGCTTGTCGAGCGTTGAGTGCGCCAAACGGTTTCTTTGCTTCGTGTGAATCAAAGCAAACGTACTCCAGTTCCTCTCACAAGCAGATGAGGACGCCGTTTGCGATAGGATTCGCCTTGCCAACTTCTGCAGCGTAGGTGTATGATTCCCATATAGTTCCCACCACGTAGCTGCACTCAATACGAATGTAGTTAAGAAGTGAACAAAACTTTAATAACATCTTCATGAGATTGTACCTGCATTCACGGTGCCCCTCGTAGTCATTGCACTTTTCTGGGCGAAGTCACCTCGCATGTCTCGAAATGACAACAACTCACTTGCCAACATCGATGAATCTTCGTCGGGGTGTAGAGCGTCGAACACTTTGGTCACCGAGGCCATATGGGTACTCTCCTTATGGATTTCCCTGTTGTACTGCAAGTTTGGATTAAGGAAAAAAGCTGCACATAATTTAAAATAATGTTAGGGTCATAATAGACTTAATATAATTTAAAAAAATACAGTACCTGCTTCATGTAACGGGTGGCCTAAATGGTTGCTCCACCTATTGTCGATGATGTCTACGACCCACTGACGCCCATGAAGTGATTCCAACCGCTTTCGCATCTCAGTGAAAACATAGTACAACAACCCCATGGTGGGATGCACCTCTGAGTCCACTAGTCGTAAACACGTGTACATGGGCTCGAATATGGCGCACACGTCGTCGACACCTTGCCAAAAACGGGCTTGTAAAACGTTTTCGGCAACCCATTTCCCTTCTCGTGAGGACGACAACTTCAAATCATCCCACCATTGAGACGTGAAGAGGTTCCGGAGAGGTGATCTTTTGGCTCGGAGACTTCTGAGAGCCAAGTAGTTGGTCGCGAATCTTGTCGCCCCGGGTCTCACAATTTCACCCGTACTAGTCTCTCGTAGCTTGGACAAAACGGAGCCGTGGTTGTAGATGAATTTGGTCGTCTGTCGAGCAGCTTTCACCACGTTGTCGATACTTGGCCTCTTCCCAATATCTTCGAACATAAGGTCTAGGCAATGTGCGGCGCAAGGGGTCCAGTACAAGTTGTACTTCTTCGTCAGCTTCTTCCCCGCAGACTTGTAGTTGGACCCGTTATCGGTGACGACCTGTACCACGTTCTCTGGTCCTACTTGATCAATCACCTCAGAGAGTATCCCGAATAGGTACTCCGCACTTTTGATCTTGTCGGACGCGTCAATTGACTTCAAGAAGACGGCGGACCCACCACAATAAACCATAATATTTATTATGCTTAATCTCGTGGGTCCCGTCCATCCATCGGCCATGATAGTGCATCCGTACGTCTTCCACTTGACCTTTTGTTCTTCGACATACGCTCGCATGTCTCGTACCTCTTCGTCGAGTATCCACCCGTGAATGTCTTTCGGGCTGGGCAGCGGGACATTCGGTCCTACAGGTAAATAATATCAATATATCAACATCACATACAAAAGATTGCAATTTATATTTGTAAAATCGATATAAAAAGTTTTTTACTTACCGACTTCACCGGAAACATGAATCATGTTCATGAAGTGATGGTCAACTGTCTTGTTTGCGGCAACTTGCGAGTGAATGAAAAATCGGCCAATGGCTTTGGCCAATCTGTTCTTGATGCCGGGTTGCGCTTCATCAACCCTTCTTTGTCGCGCACTATCGCTCCGGTACAATGACGGTGCGGTCGTTGGAGGAGTTCCTGATGATCCGCCGGGACCTTCACGTTCCTTCCGCCATTGTTCGGCAGCTTGTGCCTCTCGTGACCTCTTCATTACGCGACGAAGTTCCTGCTCTTCGTCTACGTCTTCGTCAGAGTCTCGACTCCCCCCTAGACTTTTTCGGAGGTCTGCTCGTATCGACTCACCCAGAGTCTTACGTTGCTTTTTCTTTAGAACGTTCCCGTGGAGTAAATTTTGCATTTCCAATTTTACTTCAGGAGGAACTTTGTCGCAAAACTTAACGCTTTTTGCCTTGTCCACGTTCGCCAAGTGGTTCTTCACACGTGTGATTCCACCACCTCCAATGATGTGCCCGCAAAACTTGCATTTGTATGCATGTGCTCGTCCTTCGATGGGGTCGCAATACTTGTATGTCGGGTCGGACGCCATACCTCAAATTAACTTTACACTAATCATAAATTCATAATCATATAACAAAAATCAACATAATAACCACCACAATAATCATCTACATAACCATAACAATAATCATCAAATTAATTGTAATCAACACTATTATTTCAACTTCATCATGCCAATAATCACTAATTTCAACTTCATCATGACAATAATCACAATAATCAACAATTCATAACTAAAAATTGAAAAAAATTCCCAAAAGTTGAAGAACTCGGGTGGTACCTCTCGGTTCCCCGGGATTTGGACAAAATCGGCCTCTCCAGGACGGGATCCGGCGGGACGAAGGACGGACTTGAAGGGTTCCACGGGATTTGGCCGGGATTTGAGCAAAACACGAAGAGAGTCGACGGGATCCGGTCGGGACGGGACGCGCAATTTTGTTCCTCGGGAGATAAGGGTTTCGCGAATTTGGGGCAAATTATTTATAACCAAAACGAGACCCGGTCTGGGGGGATCCGTCCGGTTTACCCGGGATTCGACCGGGTTTGGTTCACGGGACCGGTTTATGTGCGTTCCGTCCCGGTCCCCACCGGTTCAGGGGATCCCGTCCGGAACCCGTACGGAACCCGCGGGATTGCTAACCTTGGTTTAGTAGCGTAATTTTAAAAGAGATATTATTATTTTCTTATGTCAAACGAGAAATAGTTGAAATATAGATATATTGCGCAAAATTTACTAATAAATTTCAGATTATAATTATTTAATACATATATATATATATATATATATATATATATATATATATATATTTATAAAGGGCTGAACATATTAATAAAAGTCAAATGCTTAGACTATAAAAATAGCGCAAAAAAAATTCAAAAACTTATACAATAAGAAAATGAAACGTGGATCACAAACAATTATAAATACAATAAAATAATATGTCGGTTGCTACCCGTCTATGTAGGTAACCAGTTATTATCAGATTACTACATGAAATCACTAGCGGAAACGTCGATTTTCGCCTGTTGCAGATTGCGGTTTTAGAGGTCTTGCCCGGCTGAGATTCAAGCAAAAAAAGAAAATCTTATCTTAGATCTGAGAATCAAATCTGAAAAAAAAAAAAATCAAAATCACTTTGATTAAAGATCGGACGGTACAAAAATCAGATCTAAGAAATTTGTATTATTGAAACATAATAAAAAAAAGAAAAATATTAAAAAGAAAAATAAAATGTATCTTCAGTCGAGAGGAGTCTATTGGTAGAGATCACTGGAGTCTCTCTATCATAAGAGAGACAATGATACCGAAGATTAAAAGCTCGAATCTTGAATTTTTTTGAGAAGATGCGGCTAGAGTTTTTTGGGTTTTTCATTAAATAAAATATGGCACAAATATTGTTAATTATTTAATATATTGTTTGAGTTTCACATAACTATTTTGTGTAGACCCTCTCTCAAATATCGCATTATATTTATTATTTAACAATCACGAACTATTATTTATTAATTCTCGATTGATTTTGAGATTGAATTCAATACATGTTCAAGAATAAAAATAAAATAAAAAACTTGCACGTGATAACCTCATATACTGAACATAGATGATTATAATCTTAGAATAATAACTAATTATAAAAATAATCATTCCATAAGAGATAAAAAAAAAATAAAAAAACTATTTTGCTAAAAACAATTCTCATCAGATTTGCAATCTATTGTAAAGAGGGAAATGGTAGCTCCATACAACACCCACATGCCACGTACCGTACGTATACCCACCTCCTTGAAATATAATTGTCAAAAGTCAAAACAATAAATTGAAAGAGCATTTAATGTAATTTATTTATAGGTGGCTTTGTTTAAGAAAGCTATGGATATCCCCTATCAAATATAAATTGTTTAGCATGTCTTTAATTAAAAGTTATCTCTTGTAACATTATTATACCATTGAGAACGATTGGAAAAGAGAGATTCTGAAAATGGGCTAACCTTGAAAAAAAAAAAAAAAACTCGTGACAAACAATTAAAAAAAATCAAAATCACTCTGATTAAAGAACGGACGGTACAAAAATCAGATCTAAGAAATTTGTATTATTGAAACATAATAAAAAAAATAAAAATATTAAAAAGAAAAATAAAATGTATCTTCCTCTAAGTCGAGAGTACTCTATTAATAGAGATAACTGGAGTCTCTATCATAAGAGAGACAATGATACCGAAGATTAAAAGCTCGAGTCTTGAATTTTTTTGGGAAGGGTGTGGCTAGAGTTTTTTGGGTTTTTCATTAAATAAAATATGGCACAAATATTGTTAATTATTTAATATATTGTTTGAGTTTCACATAACTATTTTGTCTAGACCCTCTCTCAAATATCCCATTATATTTATTATTTAACAATCACGAACTATTATTTATTAATTCTCAATTGATTTTGAGATTGAATTCAATACATGTTCGAGAATAAAAATAAAATAAAAAAACTTGCACGTGATAACCTCATATACTGAACATAGATGATTATAATCTTAGAATAATAACTAATTATAAAAATAAGGGCCGGCTAAACAACTAGCCAAAACAACACCCCTACTTTAAAATTATAGCCCAACTATTAACATATTTAGGAAAATAGCCAATTTATCATGACAACATTCTAATATTCCAATAGTACCCTTAGGTTAATATTATTAACTATCATAGTAAATAATATCGTCCATAACAAAAAATTAGTAAATCTAATTAACAATACCAAAAACTACAGTAAATAATATTTGTTGTACCAAGAACGACGGTAAATCTTATTTACCGTAACAAGAACAATAGTAAATATTATTTACCATAACAAGAACAAAAGTAAATCTTCAAGAATAAAAGTAAAACTTATTTACCATAACAAGAACGACATTAAATCTTATTTACCATAACAGGAAAAGTATCAGAGTTGAGAATTAGTTAATCTAACAGTAAATACGATTTACTTATTATTTCTGTGAACAATCGAGGACAATAAATCTAACAGTAAAAGTATCAGAGATGAGGATTAGTTAATCTAACAGTAAATACGATTTACTTATTAGTTAATCTGATAAAGGGAAAAAAAAAGCCGGCTTTACCCATTTCTCTTCATTTACTCTGATCCGTTCTGTCATTTAAGGGTTTATTACGAAATAAAAAAGATGATGTTCACACGGTGTCAACTCAGTTTCGACATTCTGTCATGGTGGCTCATGGATGGTTCATTAAGAAATTAAAAAACATGATGTTCGCATTGGGTCAACACTTTCGGAACTTCTCATTCCACTAACATATTAATCAGTC
The DNA here is from genome assembly GCF_054948205.1 of Urtica dioica subsp. dioica. Lineage (NCBI taxonomy): Eukaryota > Viridiplantae > Streptophyta > Magnoliopsida > Rosales > Urticaceae > Urtica > Urtica dioica. The sequence continues at coordinate 47,482,680 of NC_142758.1, read as the reverse complement.
GAGGAGTCTACAGAAGAACAAAAATCAAACATCTTCAATTGAGATAAATGCGGATCGAAAACCAGTATATATTCGATTTCTATACTTAATTTATCGCAAAGTCTTCAGGAGCTGCACGATCCTAGGGTTTCGCGCGATCCGCGACGACGGCGGAGAGCCTCTCGCGGGATCCGATCCCGCCGGAGACGAGGAGTTCGCGCGGGGGCTGAAGAGCCGCGTGGTGTGGATGATCAGTGCGCTGATCGCGGCCTCGGCGAGGAACTTCTGCGCCGCGAGGATCTTCCAGCTCACGTGCGAGCTAGGCCACCGCTCCGACGGCGAGACCATCGAGTGGCTCCTTCGTCACGCCGAGCCTTCCATCGTCGCCGCCACCGGAAACTCCGGCGGCACCGCGCGCGTCTCAATCGGCGAAGAGGCAAAGGACCAGTCGGACTCTGTTTCTTTCGGCGAGGAGAGAATACCTCATCGCCTCGTGGATCCGAAGCGGCTCAGCGGAACCACCTCGTCGAGAGCTCTGGTCATCGTCTCTGCTCAATCGGTGTTGTCTTGTTTGATTGATGAATCGGGGAAAAGGGCATTTTAGGTACATTATTTTTTTTTGGCTAATTGCTTAACAAAAAACAAACGTTGGCTATTATTTTAAAAGGCCCCTCATTAAATGGCTATTTCTTTACAAATCTCAAAAAATAATCATTCCATAAGAGATAAAAAAATAAAAAATAAAAAATAAAAAATAAAACTATTTTGCTAAAAAAAATTCTCATCAGATTTGCAATCTATTGTAAAGAGGGAAATGGTAGCACCATACAACACCCACATGCCACGTACCGTACGTATACCCACCTCCTTGAAATATAATTTTCAGTAGTGTTATTGCGCGCGCATTTAATGTAATTGTCAAAACAATAAATGAAAGAGCATTAAATGTAATTTCTTAATAGGTGGCTTTGTTTAAGAAAGCTATGGATATGATATACCCTATCAAATATAAATTGTTTAGCATGTCTTTAATTAAAAGTTATCTCTTGTAACATTATTATACCATTGAGAACAATTGGAAAAGAGAGATTCTGAAAATGGGCTAACCTTGAAAAAAAAAAAAAAAAAAAAAAAACTCGTGAAAAACAATTAAGCTTGCGTGCCTAATCAATTCTTCATCTTTAGTGGCAACAAGTCCCAATTTTATCATCAAGCTTATGCACTTACTTGCGAATTGAGCAGTATCAACATCATGGTGGAAATATTTTCAAGAGAGCCATGAAAGTTGCCTATGATTTCTTCAAATTTATCGCAGGCCATCTCAAGAGAGAAAGCTCATTACTATCGATCTCGATCACCAACCATGTGAGTAAAAAAATTCTAATCTCAAATATAACGACCATGGCCAACAAAACGCCCTGTGAAGACTACAAATTTGATGCAAGGTTATTGTCGATAATAGATATGGAAGTCATGCCAATGTCAATGCAAAAAAACATCACTAATTCTCCAAATCGACAAAGTTTCATCTATTTTTAGCAATGTGCTCTAACATCGGTATAAATAATGACAACTATTTGTAGATTAACAATGACACCTTTTGAAGTCACTGTACAGTTCCGAAGATAAACTAACCCTTGCCGTGCGACTAGGCCGTAAATTCGTTTCAAATCTCGTCAAGATTTTTTTTCCCAAATCTTTAATTTCCAATATCCCTTTGTCATTGTGAGAGCATTGCACTATTGGATGTCCCTTAATTTTAGCATTTTTCATAATAACATTATTTTCAGTTTGAAAATGTTTGCGCTCATTACAAGAAATAGAACTTTAAGCCGGGACATTTGGGTTGTTGTTTGTGTAACAGTTGTTTACCCAATATGTTGTAGTGACTTATAAATTAATATAAACATTTCTACGCAAGGCCTGGGCACAATACAAGTAACATATTGGTTGAAAGATGAATATTACTAGGAGTGTAAAACCACCAATAATATCAAATTAGTACTAATAAACCAAATAGTATTGTTATAAACCAATATGAAAACCTATAACCGATATTAGATGTTAAAAAAAATTTAATCATCGACAGTGCAAAAGTTTACAAACCAATACTATCATTAATCCAAAATAAACATAAAAAAAAAAAAAAAAAAAAAAAAAAAAAAAAAAATCCCAAGCGCATTACATTTTCCACCTTTCATTAGTGTTTCAATTGACTATCTATTTGCTTATAAGTTAGATGAATGTTTATTACATAGGAAAATTGTATAAGCAGGGAGATTTGAACCGTTGAAATGAACTTATTTTTGGGCATGAGTAATTTTTTATTCCAACGGGAGGTTCTGAGTTTTAAAAATGTTTTTCAAATTTTGTCTAATTTTTAGAATTTGGCATATATTTTTCATATTTGTATATTAAAATGATAATTCACTAAGCCATGTGAAACTTGTCAATTGCATTTTAGCTACCGTTTAGTTAAGTATTGGAAATTAGTTACTCCCATTATTATCCAATAAAAAAGACAGTGACTCGGAGCCCAAAGCCAAACAACAACACACACTAAAAACACACTCCATCTCTCTCTAGAAACGCTCTCTCTCCCTCTTTTCTCCTTCCCTCTTTTCAAATTTCAAATCTAGATCTAGATCTAGATCTCTTTTTTACTCTCCCCTGAGGCCAAATCCGACGGAGACTCCGGTCACCGTTTGGGTGCTTCCGGCCTTGGGGGAGGAGGTACGACGTGAGAGTGACCGGAGGAAGAGAAGAGATATCCGAGTATGTTGATGGAAGATTGAGTCTTTGTTGGGGGTCATCGCTGGCGACGGAGGCGACAGTGGAGGCGGCGCTGCCGGATTTCTCGGGCGACGGTGTTGCTGCGGTTGGCGGCGACGGCGGTGCGGTGTGGCTCGTCGACGCTTGCGGCGCGGCCGTGTGCGTCAGCCTTGGCGGTGCGGAGTGGCCCGCTGGTGGTGGCTGCGTGGTTGTGTTCGTCGGCGACGGTGACGCAGAGTGGCTCGCTGGTGATGGCGGTGCGGCTGGGCTCGGCGACGATGGAGGTGCAGCTGGGCACGGCGACGTTGGCTGCGTGGCTGGGTTCGTCGGCGACGGTGACGCAGAGTGGCTCGCTGGTGATGGCGGTGCGGCTGGGCTCGGCGACGATGGAGGTGCAGCTGGGCACGGCGACGTTGGCAGTGCGGCTGGGTTCGTCGGCGACGGTGACGCAGAGTGGCTCGCTGGTGATGGCGGTGCGGCTGGGCTCGGCGACGATGGAGGTGCAGCTGGGCACGGCGACGTTGGCAGTGCGGCTGGGTTCGTCGGCGACGGTGACGCAGAGTGGCTCGCTGGTGATGGCGGTGCGGCTGGGCTCGGCGACGATGGAGGTGCAGCTGGGCACGGCGACGTTGGCAGTGCGGCTGGGTTCGTCGGCGACGGTGGTGCGACGGGACCCCTCTTGTTCTTCTTTCGTCCATCATCTTGGTGTTTTTTATCAGATCTCGGTCGCTCATTTAACGTCCATTTTAGTTTATTTAATTTTCGGTGTTGTCATGAACCTCTATTTTTATTGTTGTGCTTTGCTTTTTTTGGTTTGTTTTGGAGTCGGGTTATCCGTCGTCCCCTATCCCATAGTGGATGTCCTGTTAGATTTTGTTCTATGCAGGTTGAAGAGTCATCTTCTTCGTGGTCATCGGACCGAGGTTGATTGGATTTGTCCATCGACCATCTTTGGTTTGAACGAGCCTCATGTGTGCTCTATTTGTGCTCGTCGCTCTTCCCATTGTCGGAAGCATGCACAAAACGTACGATTACCGGAACTTAGTGTCAGATTCACTTCGACTTAGGTCTTGGTGTTCCATGTACTAGGGTGTTATTCTCCTGTATTGATGGGTTTTTTTACCCTTTCTTAATGAAATTTCGGTTTCCCTCAAAAAAAAAAAAAAAAAAAAGACAGTGACTCCGTTTGGCATAGCTTTGTTTTTAAAAAAAGTGCTTTTAGATTCAGTTTTTGAAAAAACTGTTTTTTTCAAAAATTGACAAGGTGTTTGGTAAACTGTTTATAAAACAGTTGTTGCTGGTAACAAAAACTGATTTAGCATTTGGTAAAATAAATATATTATAGTAAAAAGACTAAAATAGACATGTTCTTAATAATTAAATAATAATTATTAATATGCTTATTTATATACATATATATGAATAATATTTTGTACGAGGATATTACAGTAATTTATATAGCAAACTTAAAAACATTTTTTCTAAAAGCTAAGAATCTTAGCTTTTCCATATCTCATGTACAAAATCTAAAATCGCTTTTGAAGTTTTTTATAAAAACAGTTTTACCAAACACCGGATAAACAGTTTAGTTTTTTCTAAAAGCAAAAACAGGGTTTTTTAATCTGAACCAAACGCAGCCACTGTATTAAACCTTTTTATTTGGTGTTTAAAACATTCAATATTAACTTTTATAAACAATTATAAACAGAATCTTGACTACAAATTAAGGAAAAAAAAGTGCAATAGAGAGAAATGGAGAAAAACAAGAAAATAAAGTAAAAACTTGATAAAATAATTTTCTAAAAAAGCTTCCATGCAATTAATGTTTATTTATCATTTAGAGATAAAATCGGTTAAAGGCATTGTGATCCTTTTGCTCAGTTAATAATGAGAGTGATTTTCAATTATTAATAAAATTTTTGCTAAAATACAATTTCAACATTTTAAAAAGGCTGTACAGCTACAAGACTCTTTTTTATATAGCACTTATACTCGGAAACAGTGAACTTGTGGGTATTTTATCTTTATATATTTGTATCTAATGTTTTATGAGTACTCTCCTGATTACTAACTAAATGATGGCTATATTGCCAATTCTATATTTCATTTAATTAGGCTAAATTCTATATTGCCAATATTATATTTCGTTTAATAGTGATGTTAATAAGATACATATATAATAGTAAACTATGTGAGGATATGGCTTCAAGCCCCGCAAAAGCAATTTACAAATTCTTTGTAATATGAGCTTAAAATCTTCCATATAATTAAATATGTAATGTATGAATGAAAAAATAGAAAGAAAATAATATTTGAAATATTTTGTTAATGGGCAATTTTTTTTGGAGATTTATATGGATGCTAAAAAACTAAAACTACCCCCAAAAAAGACATTATTTAAAACCAAAGTTCGAATACCAGCAAGTTGAAGAGTAAGTGTTGATTATTAATTTTTTTTAAGAAGTAAGTGTTGATTAATTAATGGGCACTCTAATCAATTAGCTATTTTGAAACATTATAATTTTAATATAGCCAACATTTTAAAAGTTTTAATTAATTAACCATGACATGTTAGTCTTTTACCCAAATGTCCCTAATTATTTATTTTCATAAATTAAAAAAAATAGTTAGAATCCTACAACTTAACTAACTGCTTCTCTAAATACACGAAATTAATTATTTTTCAAATTAAAAAAAAAAACGTTACACTATAATTTCTCTTTCATCAAAATAGAAATTAGAATTGTTACTGAATCGAAATATAAAAACGCGTAAATTTATTAACGATAATTAACAAAAATTTACTAATAATTCAAAAGTAAAAAATCTGAAAATTATACAAAATCAATGCTTATTAATGTTAATTAACAAAAATATAATGACGATTTAGAAGAAAAAATTTGAAATCATGCAAAATCAACGTTTATCAATGATAATTAACGAAAATTTAATGTCAAATATTAACTATACAATTGGGGAAATCGCAAAAAGTGATATTACGGTGACTTTCACCTCTTTCAGATCTATTAATATTTCAGATCTACCTTTTTCGTTTCATTATCACATCTATACCAAAACAAAAACAAAAACAGTACATTGATAAAAAAAAAAGGACATTGATCAAAATAATGGTCTTCCATTTATTTTTTTCTTTGTGCATATGGGGTCCCCCACTTTGTTTTCTTTTTACTATCGGCCCACATTTTTTTTTCTTGCTGTGTCTCTTTCTGCTCATATATATCTCTTCTCAACCTGGCTTGTTGGAGACGGAAATGCGGAAGCCTTCCTTCCTTCCGCGCGTGACTCGGCTTAACGGCTTAGCGGCTTCCGTCTATACGGAAAGAAGGCTTCCGCGGAACCGTTTACACGGAAATTCGGCTTCCGCGGTTTCCGTTATTTTACTGTTTATACACGGATTTATTAATTTTTTTACACTTTCATCATTTTCTCTATAAATATAACTCATTTCAATCCAATTTTTCACAACATCATCCATCAAATTCTCTCTACAATTCTCTCTACAATCTCATCAAGCTCTATGTAATTTATATAATATAGTTTCTAAATTAAATTTTCTATATAGTTTAATATAATATAGTTTCTAAAATATAGTTTATGTACCACGGTTTATTTTTGTAATCCTTTCGTTTTATGATATTTATTGTAACCACGGTTTTTCTCCACCACAAGTGAGGGTTCATTAATAAAATTTTCGTGGTTCCGTCCACGTTTCTTACTAAAAATAAAAACGTCTCGAAAATATTTTCATTATATAGTTTGTATGTAAAGATAAAATTTAGTTTGCATATTAACCCTTTTTATTAAAAACGTAACATTTTAGTCCTTTTGATTTTACATTTTAATTGAAATCAAAACGGCTTATTGGCTTAACGGAATAATGGCTTCCAATAAGAAACGGAAACGGCTTAATGGCTTAACGGAAGGAAAATTTCCGATAAGCCATTAAGCCGTCCTTATCGGCTTATTGGAAGGCCGAAATTTCCAATAAGGCAGGTTGAATCTCTTCTCTCAAACACACATTTATCTTTCTCTTTGCTTTCTTTCCCATCATGATCATGTCATTAGAAAGGATAAATTAATAAATTATTTTATCCTTGTTTATATTTTTTTGTTCACACTTTGTTTTCCTTTTTTTTTTTTTTTATCAAACGGTCACAACTAAAGGATACCTTAAATTCCTGTCCGTAGATAATATTCGATTAACTATCCAGTAAGTAACGTGAACAGAAAATTAGTGAAAAAAATAGCAACTGAGGGATACAATTAAGTATAGTTTTTTTTTTTTTTACTAGTAAATCTCATTTCTTCTACTATTTTTCTTTATTTTTTCATTTTCTACATACATTATACAATAATTATATTTTAATAAAAAAACTTATGGCATTTTATTTAAATATCATTATTTTTCAATAATATAAAAACATAATTCATTCTGTGATACTGTATATCATACTGCATTCTGTGATACTTTATTGAATTATTTAAATAATTACTTCAATCATTTAACTTTCTTTTATTTTTAATTTTAACATATATAATTATATTTATAAAATAAAAAAACATAACACTAAGTAAAATAATACGGTGCCAGGAAACTGCTTAAGAACTAGTACAATAAAATAAATGATGGGCGATAAGATTTCGTCCCTTAAATATGATTTTGGACTTGAAAAATATGACCATGCCTATTTTATTTGGAAAAATAGAATGTTTTAAATACAATAATTTTAAATAGTGACTGTTTTAAATCATTTCAAAAATGTGTATTTTCAAACTATAAAAAGTTATTATTATTTTACTTATATATAAAACTATAAACTGTAAACAATAAACAAAGTTAACTATAATCCGAAATTGTAAACAATAAATTTGTAAACATAAAAAAAATGACTGTTATTATAACTTGAAAAAAAAATAATACTATTTTTGCTATAAAAGCTTTAAACACGTTATTATTTTGGATTAGTTTCAAAACAGCTCGGTTCAACATGAGAGTAGGAGTAAAGAAGCAAGAATTGGTCACGCACGAGATTCGGACCAACTCAGCACCGGTTGCCAAGACTAATTCCATTAACACGTATATGAATTGGACAAGCGACGTCCCCGTGCGACTCTGAGTTCGTACATACTCCTATATAACGCAAAAATAACATCGAATCTTCCATTCTCGTGTATAAACAATTCCCTCTCTATATTTTTGTGATCCGAGCTCTCGATATTAATCACTGCTTCATTTCGTATATTGTTTATTGAATTCCATTATTTACAACAACTTTATATTCATATATTGTTTTGAATCTCATCGACTAGAATTCGAGACCCTTAAACTACAAATTTAAATTAGTCTTTGTTCAAAATTTTGTGACTGACGAGAGGATTCTAACGTCAATACTATGTTAATTTACTTTGTACAAATTGTGGCCTATAACGGTCCACATGATTCTAAAACTAAAATCCCATAAATTCTGGGCTATAACGCTCCACATCTCTCATGAATGAACCTCTAGATGTTTGCCGGTTATCAACTTCTCAATTTATTACTAGCTAGTGAGTTTAGTTCAGTTCTCCCAATTGTGTGTCCTGTCTATTAAATGTACTATGTAAAGGCATGCATATATTCACATGCCATGGAAGTACTTCTCGAACGCATTCATTTATTTCATTAATATCCTTGACGATGAAATCTCTGGCTATATATAGTTAGTACACTACCGAATTTTATATAGCCCTTCCTTTGTTGTTTGAATAATTCTCCCTCTAAAGCAACAATTATACATTATGGAATCAACGTTCCAACTAGCAAGGGACAACAATCCCATTTCCCTCTCACAAACTTTCGTTCTGCCGGAACAACAAAGGCCAAACCTCTCACAAGTCACAACTTTGTCCTCAATCCCAATAGTTGACTTGAGCCTTGACCAAAATCAAGGCGGTGATCAACTCTCCAAGTTGGTTAAGGAGATATCGCAAGCTTGTGAAGAGTACGGGTTCTTCCAAATCATAAACCATGGCGTCCCTCAAGATCTTTGCAAGAGAACCATGAAAGCCGTCGAAGATTTCTTCAAATTGCCTCCTCAAGAGAGAGCAAATTTTATAGCCGGAGATTCCTCCAAGGAAGTGAAGGTCATGAATTATGATCTCAAGAATAATGACCAAGGCCAAAAAAATGTCACATTAATGTGGAGCGAGGCCTTTAGCCATCCTTGGGGTCCCATTAATGGCGATTTCGCCAATTTGTTACCCGAAAACCCACCGGAATATAGGTAATTAATAACTTGATTTATTTGGTAATATTGTTTTCTTGTTTAATTTTTTTTTTTTTTAATTACAAAGAGTGGAGACAATTTTGAATGACACGAAATACTGCAGGGACGGAGTTATCATGTTATTGAGAGGGGGACTAATATAAAAAAAATATATTAAGTGACTAAGCCACTAAAATTTGGAGATTTGTTAAATAGTTAACCTTTGTAAATTTTAAGTAAATAGCCACATGGGGATGTAGCAATGTTTCAGCGTTTCAAACATTGCATTTATGTCCTTAAAGTCTAACGATTATTTATATTTATTAACGACTATTTATAGTTATTAATATCCTTTTAGCTTTATTAATAAAGTCTTATGACTATTTACTTATAGTTTATCAAAAGTTGATTATATATCTAGAGGGCTCAAAAAGAAAATAGCTAGGAAACGTTAATTTATCTTTTTTCCATGTAAAATAAAGAGGGAAAAAAATTAAATAATAGTACAAAATGTAAAATAAGAAAAACAAAGGGGGGTTGTAGCCTCCCCCCATGAATACATGTCCATCCTTTATTTTATTTTTTTGTTTATAAAGTAACGATATTGTTAAAAAGAATTTAGCTCAGAAAATACTAATGAAAGTTAACTTCTCTTTTTCCATATTGGACATCTCAGGGAGGCATTTGTTGAATTTTCTAAAGAGGTAAACAAGGTGGTAAAGAGGCTGTTAGGGCTGATGTCACTAGGGCTTGGCCTAGAGAAGGATACCTTGGAGAGCAAGTTAGGTCAGAATCCGAAGAGAAGAGCACAGGCCAATTTCTACCCACCATGCCCTGATCCAGATCTCACCCTTGGCTTGGCTGCTCATACTGATCTCTGCGCTCTCACAGTGCTCATGCAATCCGAGGAAGCAATTGGTCTGCAAGTGATCAAAGATGGCAAATGGGTTGGTGTGAATCCAATCCCTAATGCATTTGTTATCAATCTTGGTGATCAACTTCAGGTATTATATCTACTGAAAAATGCTATATTGTTATCTTATAATTACACTCAACAATTATTAATATCTAATTAAGAAAAAAATGTCAAATGATTAATCAACAAGATGCATGCGCAGATGATATATAACATATCATCGTATATTTCTAAAAAAAATTGTCTCAACTACCACCATTTGATAAGTTTTTTTCAGCTTTCCACCAAAAACTTAATTTGACCAAAAATACTACTAAGTCTCTTGTACAAATACAATTTTATCATCAACAATTGATGTCAGCAATTTATGTCAATTGTTGACATAGATGTCAATAATAGTTGTCGATTGTTAACATATATGTCAATAAATAGCGAACTCAAAACTCACAGATGTCAATAATATATGTCAATTGTTGACATTTATGTCAACAATAGATGTCGATTGTTGACATCGTGTTGAGGGTAAAATTATATTGAGAAATTGCCTCAACTTTTATGTCAACAATAGATGTCGATTGTTGACATCGTGTTGAGGGTAAAATTATATTGAGAAATTGCTTCAACTACCACTATTTGATAAGTTTTTTCCAATTTTTCACCAAAAACTTAATTTGACCAAAATTACTATTAAGCCACATGTACAAATACAATTTTATCCTTAACAATTGATGTCAACAATTATGTCAATTGTTGAGTCAAGCGTTGACCTCTATGTCAACAGATAGAGAACCCAAAACGCACAAATGTAAACAATAGATGTCAATTGTTGACATCATGTTGATGGTAAAATTGTATTTGTACAAGTGTCTTACTAATATTATTGCTTAAATTAAGTTTTTGGTGGAAAATTGGAAAAAAAAAACTTATCAAATAGTAATAGTTGAGGCAATTTCTCATTTGTACAAATGATTTATTAATATTTTTTAGCTAAATTAAGTTTTTAATGGAAAATTGGAATTTTTTTTTATCAAATAGTTATAGTTGAAACAATTTCTCCGTATTTCTTTGTAATTGGAGGGACATGCCACACATATATCACATGATGATTTGACCAAAACAAAAAAAAAAAAACAAAAAAATGGTCCCATAGTAGAAAGCAACGAAACTGAGATTTGTCTTTGTGATTTCAAACGACGGCAGCATTTGGTTGAGATTAAAAAGCATTATTTTTGGAATAAACAAAACTGTTTATCTGGTGTTTGGCAAAACTGTTTTTACAAAAAAATTTCAAAAGCGATTTTAGATTTTGTACATGAGTTGGAAAAGCTAGGATTCCTAACTTTTAGAAAAAAATGTTTTTAAGTTTATTATACAAATTACTGTTATATCCTCGTCCTGGAGACAGAAGGAAGTTTTTTTTAAGAACATGTTTATTTTAGGCTTTTTACTATAATATATTTATTTTACTAAACGCTAAATCAGCTTTTGTTACCACCAACAACTGTTTTATAAACAGTTTACCAAATACCTATCAGTTTAAAAAAAAAAACACTTTTTTTTTAAAACAAAGCTATACCAAACGATGCCGACAGCTCTGAAATAAAGTTTTAGATCTGTATTTATTTTCCCTTAGTTGTTTTATTTTTTTTACAAGGTACGCTTATATTGAGATTTAATTTTTTTTTCTACAGTGTATATATATTCGAAACTAGATTTAAGGTATTATGTTATTTTAAATATAGCTAAACATTACTAGATATCCTTTGTTTCTCCATTCTTAGACTTTTATTGCTATTTTACTTATTAATAGTACATGTCTTGTTTATTACAAAAAAGTTATTTAAAATTAAATCCAAAGAGATCAAATCAGCTTACAATAAGAAAGTATTTAGGTTTTTTTATACATCCTAAAGTAATAAAATGTTAATAAGTAATTTTTTATTTTATTTCTAATGATCATTTGATCAACTAAGCACAAAACTATTATCATTTATTCACCTTATATAATAATATGTCATTTACTTCTTCATATTATAAATAAAATTAGTTTTCAGTTTACAGTTAGATGGAATTTTATCTATTAAGGCAGTATCTAAAGTTTTATAAACATCGACTTGATGCCTAATCGAATTATGTTATTATTTTTTTAATGAATAATCGAATTATGTTTGAAAGGTCTTAAGCAATGGAAAGTACAAGAGTGTGCACCACAGGGCTGTCACAAATAAATTGACACCACGAAAATCATTAGCGATGTTTTATGAACCAAATAAAGAAACCTGGATCGGCCCTATCGAAGAGTTGATTGATGAAGAACACCCTCCAATTTATCGGAGCTATCAATTTAATGAGTTTCTCGATGAATTCGAAAGACAAGCAGGAACAAGAAGGATGGTGAAGGAGGCTTTTGAGGTTCAACAAAAATGATATAATTATCATTTTTCCAGTTTATCAGTATTTCGCGTTCTGTTCTTTCTTAAAATAAAGAGATAATAATAACTATCGTATTATTATGAGACATTCACTTATGGTGCAAGTAAGACTTGGTCTAAAGTGTTAGTGATTCAAATCCCAACTTATGTAAAAGCTCTTCATCATGTTGAATTTGAGGTTTATTTTGTGTGTTTATATATTATGCAGCATGATTTTCCTATTATGTATTGTACGAATAGATTCTGTTTTATTAATCTTTTTCAACTTGGTTATGGTTTGGCTCTATAAAATTGGCTTTTTATGCATATATATTTTTGATGTATACCTTGTTATTTTATTTGCATCTTACACTTAGATTTCAATTTACATGGTCACATGCGTTCATTAGTAGTAAAGAAGTACAGTCATATATTTGATAGATCATAATGTAATAACACAATAAACTATTGAAACTTTCAGTTCCAATAATTAATATCTTTTTTTTATTATATTTTTTGCATTTGTACGTATAGTTGGTGGAACAATGTGCTATGGCTCACCATATTGCAATTTTTTTTCCGCTAGCTAATACTAATCATGTTTTTTTTTTGTTAGAATGAAAAATGTATTATTGATGAAGGGTGAATATAGAATTTGCAACGGAGATGAACTCTTACATAATTATTGATACTGTACACAAAAAAAGAGCACAAAATAATCAATAAAGCGAAATAGACTCTTGAGAGGTAAACAATAACAGAGAGGACGAGATGCATCTGACGAGATTGCTCTCTCGCCCTCCAGAGAAGAGAACTAATTTTTTTTGGCGATAGACAGTTGGGTCCGTAGTAGTTGCAATAATTATTGGTGAATTGAATATCATAACTTATGGCGCCGAAGTTTTGAGGAAGATCGAGGCCCGCAGAATGCGAAACAATCGCAGAGACATTTTCGGAGCCACTATCCTAACTCAGATTTCCAACGCCGGAGAGAACTGGGTTCACTCCAGGATGTGTGAAATCGGAGGAGTCGTGGTGGGCGGCGTCGGAAAAGTCAGGACCACAGCTGTGTCGCTGAGATGCCGGAGAGCGATCGTCGCTGCCAAAACCGTGCGAGGATCATGGAGAAGCTTAACGACATTGGTCGTTTATAACGCCGAGGGTCGTGAAGGCTTGTCGTGGGCGGAATCGAAGAGGTCAAGGAGAAGGCCTAGTCGCGGAGGACGTGGAAGCGCGTTCGGAGAGAGTGGAGGCTCGGCCGGAGAGGAGAGATCGAGATCGTGGCCGTCAAGAGGTAGTCGCTGGCTGAGATTCGGAGTCGTTGAGAAGGTTTTTCCATATGCTTATGAATATGAAGAAATGCATTTTTTTAATGTATATATACTAAAAATATCAAATAAAATATTTCTATTTCTTGATATTGTATACATTTTTTGCAATGTACTTATTTTTTTTTAAATGTTAAATAACCAAATTTGATATGTATAACAATGGTATACCAATAGAAAATATATAAAGCTATAACAAGTAAGAGAAGTACATTTTATTTTAATTGTCATACTTGCATTTTTAGAGAAATGTATGAAATATATTTATGGTTATAATACAACACTCAATAACACATTATAATCATGGGTACTCATTAGTTTTATTTTATTAAATGTACATGAATAATAAATCGCTCAATAATTCTTACCAAAAAGTGAAGAAAAAAATCTGTATAATAGTAAAAAAAAAAAAATCAATATTATGGCTATAAAAAAAACAATTGAGTTTGGTATCCCACCCTATTATTTATTGGATTCTGGTAGCCATTTTGTGTAATGTATCGTGAAAATGGCATATTTAAACCTTTTATTATGAAAATAGTTATTTTTAAGTTGTAAATAGACATTTTTCTTGATAAAACTTGTCTAGTATACGTATGAAGATGGTCTCTTATTAACTTTACTTAATATTTAAAAATTTAATTTTAAAGAAAAAAATTAATTGTTTATCATTTAAAATAAGCAATTTTTTTTAGTATTTAAAGTATGCGCTACTTTTGAAACACTTAAAAACATTTATTTTTATATTTACTCTATTATTTATGCCCATTTCTCATATCCAATGGGTTATTCACTCCGGGGCCCAAAATCCAATATGTTGTGGTTTTGTCGGACCTATATGGTTAGTCCAAACAAATAAAGCCCAGTTAGTATCCAATACGAAAATGGATTAGCTGTGAAAGTATGGAAGTTTTTAACATTCCTCTTTCGCATGGGATAGTGTGTTTTACACGCCCAATGCGAAAATATCAAATCATAAAAAGGATGTTACGGCCATCAGATCAGTCTAATCCTATCTGATGAACAAACAACAGTTGTTGGATTTCCTTGTCCCTAAATAACGGTGCTGTAATCCACATCTTCTGCGTAGAATTGGCTTACGTGTAACCTTCTTAATAGTTCATGGTTCATACACTTTTTTGTATGCTATAAAGCTAAGAGAACAATAAAATAAAATAAAACTAGAAAATAAGGATGAAGAAGCTGTAATAATCAAAACAATATATATATATATATATATATATATTAGTCATGTCATCACGTGACTTTGGTTTGTCAACATTTTACAATTTAGAGCAACTTACAATTATGCTTTAATTTATTTATAATTTTCCGGTTATAAAAAACACATATTTCGGAGTTCGGACTAAATTTTATGGATTAGTTGGGGTCGTTTGGTTTAGTTTTCTAAACTCGTTTTTTGTTTTTAAATTCTGTTTTCTGATTCTAATTTTTAAATTTAAAAAACAGATTTAGAATTACGTTTCAGAATATTTTAAATGTTGTTTGATTATGTTTTTCATTCAATTGTATAGAGATAAAATAGAAAACAACTTTTCATTGTTTTCTGTTTTCTAAACAAATTTCAAAGAAAACAGAAACATGATTCTAAATATGTTTTCTAAATTCATAACCAAACAGTTTTTCTAAAACTGTTTTCTAGAATTTAGAATCAGAAAACAGAAAACGGGAACAAAAAACATAACCAAACGGCCCCTTAATGTTTGATAGATGATCGATGAATAAGTTTCAAACACTCATAATTTACATAATTATATTTACATATTGGTATTTTACCTAAATATGAATATTGATTGAAAGAGGTTATCAAGAAGAGAGAACAATTATGGGAGTAGGAATCAACCTCTCCACTCAAAACAAGTTATTGGGCTATAGGCGCAAGTTCGGCCAAAAGTCCGCCTTCACCATGGCAAGATTCATTAGCCTAACTATTTTGATGGCCTAGTCTTAGTGGGAGATCTAATTCATGTCGACTAATGACGTGATTTCACATCGGTGAAACGACGGACATCAATGTCGTCTAAAGAAATTGATCAAGTTTGGGCCAGTTTGAAAATTGGGTTGGCGAAGAAACCAATCTTCGTAGTTACACTTTATCACTTACATCTTTGATCGAAAATAATGCGCGTGAATACGTCCTTGAGAGAAAGAGACGAAAAGACCACGTATCCCCCCAAAAATATCGAAATTGTCAATTACGCTATGAAGTATTATATTTTGCTTTCATATGAGCTTGACTTTTTGCTACTCGTTGTAATCAAGTTGACCATTTTGTAAATTTGTCAAATCAATAGCATCGATTATTTCTTCCACCGAACTCTTTATACATCATTATTTCCATTTTTAAGTTTAATTTATTAGCTTAATTTTTATACGAGAAAATCTAAAGATTCAAATAAAAATATAAAACGGCATTCCTATATTAAAATTTGGTTGTGATTTAATCATCAACCGTAATTGTAAAGGAACCCCAATGACTTAGTTTGGGTGGAAAGACTTGTTGTTTGTGAGGTACCTCTCGCAGGAGGGCGAGCGTTCAAACTCTAGGAAACGCAATATTGACATTTAACGATTAGATCGTGTAAAAAATGAATTATAAAAAAAACAATAAAAAAGGGAAAATTTTAATTTCATATCCTCTTAGTTTAGTCAATATATAGTTATATCATGCGCTTTTAAATATTACAATTATACTTTAACAATAATTTTACTGAATATTGCTCACCTTACATTATGATGCTACATAATTTTAGTATGCCTATTTTGAATAATGAACAGGTGAAAGGTAAACTAAAATATCATTTAAAGAATTAAATTTTAACATATACAGGGATGGAAAAAGATAAATCATAAATAGATAAGTTATAGAGTATAATCATTATATATTTTGAAATGAAATATAAAAAGGAATAATTTACTAAAATTCAAATATATAGAATTATCCAATCGAGTAATAATACAGTTCAACATACTAAAAAAAATATCATCAGGTCCACTTATTAGATGTATACCCCCAGCTTACAATTATTTAAACGTGCAAGGAAACAATATATATCATTACAAACACAGGTATGAAAATCTTCCAGCCTTTGCATTAAATGGACCAACAACATTATTATATGAATCTAATCTCAATAAAAACCCACCAAGTTATATAATATATTCATTTTTATTATTCTTTTTTTTTAACCCCATTCATTTTTATTATTCAAGTTGCTAGAATGCAGTAATGAAGCACTGATTATACTGACCATTTATGAAAGCTAAAAATTCTATCAAAGATTTCTTACACCACTAGAATCCCACATTGTTGTTGTAGATATTTAAATATATATATATATATATATATATATATATATATATTTTTTTTTTTTTTTTTTATGGCAGCATTGCTGCAGTGGGTATTGAACCCACGACATACACACAGGAGGTGGTGTGGAATTACCACTAGGCTATTCTAGGTACCACTCTTGTAGATATTTAAATATGGCATATCAATCTTCTTACAAACTCGTTTTATTATGAGTTTAGCTCCGTTTTAGAGCCGCTAAGCCGACCCATGTATGATTTATACGTAGTCATTTTTATCATTTTTAACATTTCATTTCTTACACGATTATCATACATAGATAGCAAACTTGATTACTTTGGTATTTAAGAACAAATTATAAAAACTAACCTTAAATTATAAATTAATAACTTTAAAGAATACCCCGCATAAAGATATAGTATGCCAACAAGCTAGGCTCTTGAGGGGTAATTCATACGTATTTGATTGGTTCTTAGCTTATTTAAGTTTTAAGGTGACTTTCGTCTTAATCGTGACTCGAACTCACAACCTTAAACATATGTTGATGTAAGTATTTAGCACTTGAATTCTACATGGACGAAGCCAGTAAGAAGCCAGAGAGGGCGGTCTCCCGTAGAATCTATAAAAAAGAGAGTGTTGGGGGTCGCCTCTTTTTTGCCAGATTTTACATTCTTGTACATTTTCTCCCTAAAAATTTATAAACCATCCCCCTCAATATATATATATATATATATATATATATATATATATATATATATATATATATATATTTTACATATTAGACTCCCTCTAACTTGAATTCCAGACTTCATCTCTGCCTACCTCACTTGATCTTATTTTAGGATATTTTTAATGATGGCCATTAAAATCAAAATATGATCGCACATAGTATATGTATTCAATATATTAATTACCAAAAGAGAAAGTCCGATGAGGAACATAAGATTTGATAAACGCCCATGATTAGAAGGTTAGATCCGAAAACAACCGAAAAAATTGGAGAAGCTCGCGAATATATGAAAAATAGTCAATTGAATAAATAAACATGGCCACACAATTACGAAATGTTTTTTTACCACGAGGTCAGCCATTATTATCTAGATAAAAGTCATATACTCGATGACTCTCAATATATATAAGTGCTAAATCGTCGAATCGATCAACCTACGATGAAAGAAATCAAGTACTATTGAAAGCAAAAAAGAACATGTAAAAGGTGAGCGTTTTCATTCACACTCTCTATGTTTTTAACGTATTATATTGACACCCTCAACATTTATATATTTTTTTTCTTATAATAATATTTTTATCTTATACGGGTAATTTAATCTAAATCTTTATTTAATCGGTATGTTCTAGTCAGCGTGTCGTAGCCGATGTGAATGGTCGATATATGTTGAGACAAATACTATAGCTAAGTTTTTAGCTTTTGCAAACAACAAGGATGTTTTTGAAATATCATATTTGATTAATATATTGAGGTATTTACTACCCTATTAGAGTAAAGATAATGAACCTAACCTAAGCCACTATAATTCGGCTTGTTAAAGGAAGATTCATAGTTGTCACCTTAACTATAAGGTGAGTCATACCGATAGTCATACAAAGATCTATCAATAATGTTGAATTTTAGTGCACTCCTTTTAGTCCCTACTATACAGTTGGGGTGGGGATAAATAAATATAATCTCTTTGTATTATAAAAAGACATTGGGATTTGAGAACGGTATTCTTTTTTCTTTTTCAATATGATTTGACACCGTATTCGAACTAGCTCTTGTTAAGAGCAGGAACCATAATTAGTCGTCGTTCATGTAAATTTTTTTTTAATAATATGATATTTTTTTAATTTATTGCATGCACATACAACGTGAAATATATAATATATACACACACCCATAAGTACTTGGATATATAAGTATGGACATTGCACAATTAGGTGATATCAATATTGTATGGAAATGTTTAAATAGCTTAACTATCCTTAACGAATGAAATTTCTTAGAAGAAAATATACCTCCACCAAAATTATAAGATAAGCCAGGTCAACATATTTGGCCAGAAATAAAATTTTACGATATATGTATGTATATATATATAGGGATGTAACGTAACAAACTAAAGAAATTGGGGCCAAAGTCGTCTTACGGTACCCAAGTTGGCTTGAAAGCAAGTTGTGTGGTTACATATTAGTTATTGATAGATTAAAAATTATTATTATTTAAAAATAGTATATACTTCACGTCACTTAACTCCCCCTCAATTGAATCCGTGACTCTATCGCTCGTGAAGCTACGTAAATATATTAGTTAAGAGTATAGAACTTTAATATGAATACATAAATGTGCGTAGCGAAATAGGACAATACAAGTGAAGAGTGATTTAGAAAGTGACAATGGGGACCAAAGGGCCGACCATGGTACTGATCATGAAACTTCTAAAAGTAGGAATGACCAATATATCTTACGCACGAGTTAAGCTCAACAAGAAAAATGACCAAACCCTAATACCTATAGATATATATATATGTATATTGCCTCAGATCACTTACACCATTGTCTATCAAAAAGTAACCATCGCATTCGCACGCGTTCCTTATTACATTATATATATATATATATATATATATATATATATATATATATATATATATATGTATACATATGTCATTTGTGTGTGTGTGTGTTTTCTCTCTTTCACACATTAATCCTTTTGTGATTGGTCCATCAACATAACGTACACATACACATGCAAACTTTTCTAACATGATTAATTATTCCCTAATTTACTTTTAAAAAAAGGAATGATGATCATCATAATGAAAAAGTTATGTTATACAAAGTCAACTATATATATGTTCCACGAGGCACAGCCGCAATACTAAGAGCAGACGAGGCAGTGCTTAATTATTATAACTATTGCCAAAGCTGTGTATCTATGGCTACGTATATATAGGCCCTTATACCTGTAAAGCATATGTATGGGAAGATATAGAAAGAGATGTGGATTGTTTTATTCAATTTAAGTGAAAGGGTTTGTTGGAAATTGGACGACGTACCCATGAGATGAACTGTATATAAGTGTCCATATACATATTATTGCTGTAAATATGTTAATGCGTGAGAAGCTTAAATTAGGAGAGACAACAAGCCCACGTGTCACATGATTGGTGGTGGAGTATAGGAGGCAATATCCTGACAGTGTATC
The DNA here is from genome assembly GCF_054948205.1 of Urtica dioica subsp. dioica. Classification (NCBI taxonomy): domain Eukaryota; kingdom Viridiplantae; phylum Streptophyta; class Magnoliopsida; order Rosales; family Urticaceae; genus Urtica; species Urtica dioica. The sequence goes on along the minus strand of NC_142758.1, from coordinate 47,462,471 downwards.
ACAAAGAAAGCAACGTCTCTTTATGCTTTGTGCTGAGTAAGTCCGACAATGGCATAAATTTATTATCCATTCTGAAACTTAATTAATTTGGGAAATTATGGCAAGAAATATAATTATACGATATATCCCACTGTCACTGTATAGGAAGTTTAGCTAAACTTGCTGCTAAAAGATCATAGTCAATAATATATGTATATATGTATATATATACCTTGTTTGCATACCATGTAAGCCTAAAAAAATCTGCATATGCTATACATATTCAAGTTATCTCTCTCTATACAACTATAAGATACCCTATAATATATCTCTCTCTGAAATAAGAAAGGGATTGATCAAGTATTAGGCAACTTTACAGGAGATTTTATATATTTCGAAATATATATGTATAATATATATTTTATCAAGGTATCTATATATGCTAGAATAATTAAGTTATCTTGCTTTTATGTATATGTATAGGACCACTAAGTTGCAGGTTTTGTTGCTACCAATATTGTCATCACAAGCTATAAATAATGAATTTACTCATATCTAACACTTTCTTAAACAAACAGTAGACATTAATATTGACAGGGAAAAGTGATTATTAATTACATTAAGCTGATTTCAAAACGCAACACTTAAAGTTAAACATGAGTATTCTACATATATAGAGCTACATTTCCGTTGAATCTTATTAGTATCAACGTATATATGGCATATATTTTCATCGTGAAGGAGACAAAACATTGTACGAAGGACAAAGGTGGTGTCAGATGAGAAATCTGTTTGCCATGCATGCATGCATATTCTTAATGCATGTATTAAGCAGTGATTTAGGGTTTTTTAATGGTATTAATTAGATAGTCCTTTTTAATTATCAATCAGACACAGTTTTTGGCAGAAATAGAAACGTAATTAATAAGGGTAATATATAAGGCTACGTGTTGTGTTTATTATTGTAGTTGGCTGAGGCTTTATTGGCGGGGGTTTCAGTGTGAATATATATTTGGAAGAGAGAAAGAGAGAGAGAGAGAGAGAGAGAGAGAGAGAGAGAGAGACTGATCAGGAATTGTCTGTGACAACTGTGAGTTTGCAGTCACGTTTATACATATATATATACACAGAAAGTTGTACGCACTTGCTTGTTTGCACATCTGATAATAATAAAGATGGAATAATATTGTGGAAGCAAGTTGTGACGGTCCAGTTGTGGCTCCCAAATTAATGTTCTTTTCTTCTTTTCAGAAACCATGCTCAAGAGAATTTGCATAATATATCGTTGCATTAACTATATAATCTTATAATATTTTTTTTTATAATAATTTTCTTAAAAAAAAAGTTATTAATTTCTTATAGTTTAGGCTTGAGTTGTCTAATATATTGAATGTGAACTATAATACATCAGAAAAAAAATTCAAAACTTGTATTATTCTATACAAATATGATAAGGTCGTTTGCTAAAACCTTCTATTTAAATAAAACCTAAATTTTGAGTTGGTTTTTTTTTTTTTTTTTTTTTTTTTTTTTTTTTTTTTTTTTTTTTACAGCAGTTGAATTAAGAATAAAAGATTTCTCTTTTCCTGATTCGGCAAAAGAGAAACTTTATTTTTTCTTCCAAAGATGGAGAATTGAAGATATTAAATGGACCCAACAACAAACTACGTTCATGTCGTTTATATATAATCAGAACTCTTACGTCAGTTAAAGTTAAAATCATTACTTCACATGTTTGACTTAATGTGCAAAAGAGAAGCAAACATAAAGCCGTGTTAATTTTTATTACTATACTTTATGGGACCTTTATGATTGGATTTTCAATTATGTGACTTATTTTCCGTAGATTTCAATTTTAGAATATCACTTTTAAATGTGCAAGTGGATATTTTAAAAAGAGAAACTTCTTTTTACAATGAATTAAATTAGATATCTGAGTCAATTAAAAAACCCTTTACATATATATAGAAACAAACTCAAAATTATAAAATACATCCCCTCCTACTCAAAGTTAAAATATAAAAAGCATTTTCAAACCTCTAGCATTTACATTACCTACGGAGCATCTTATGTCTTGAGGATCTTTCGCTTCATTATATACGCATACTCTTTTCTTCCACACTGATAAGTGCATTTCATACGTAATTATCGTGAACTTTAAAGCTTATATCGAAACAAGTTCGAAGGTATTTTTGATATTGTTTTTCGATTTTTCTTTGTTTTTATAGGTTATTAATGAGCTTCAAGTATTTTGAAGATAACGAAGCAATTTTGAAGTGATTCAGAGATTTTTCGAACAAGTGGAGCAGAACAAAAAAATACAACATCCTCTTGTGCATAATTTTGAGATTCTCTATCGAACATTCTGGATCATTCTTTCCATCATTTGGATAGAGCTTTTTTAGTCTTCCAATGCATATTTATTTGCAAGAATCGGACACCGAAACAAGAAGTTATGGCCATTTTAAGTATCACTGCACGCATGCGCATTCCATGTCAAATTTGCGTGTTTTAAGCCCCCAAGATGCTATTTTCCAATTTTGACGAGTTTTGGACCTTTTGATCATATCTAAGTGCCCGAATAGCTCTTAAAATCACCCAAAACTCTATATAGAACCCCTAAAAATATAAGTTTATTTTATTTTAGTTTTTATTTTTCTGTTCGGCTCGTTGGGAGATAAGAAGAATCGGAGAAGAAGACCAACTCATCACCACTGTTCACCACTACAATTCAGTGTTTTTATTTCTTCTATTTTATTTTTTGGAACACCCGTTTATGTTTATTTGTTTTGGTTTGATTTTCATGGATTTTGTTTAGAATAAATCTCATTTTTACCATCTGGACTCGTACCTCAGTTACATTTCGCCCTCTGGACTCGAAAATATTGTAAAACTCAACTCACAACTCAAACACGTGTTACAAGGTCTCACTTTCGTCAGTATTTGGACGTTAAGTTTCACGTTTTGATGACGTGGCAAGATTTAAAAGGGTATAATAGTATTTTCTATTATTCTAAATACTTTTAAGATTTAAATATTGTTATCAGATATATTAATTGTTATTAAATAATTAAATATTTATATTATTCTCTCTCTCTCTCTCGGCTCTCTCTCTCTCTTTCCTTTCTTTTTCTTTTCTTCTTTGCATTTTTTTCTTTCCTGCGATTGAGAAGGAGAGCGAGAGAGTCTCGGTGAAATTGAGGAAGAAGAGCTCGGAAGTGATCCAAGACTACCCAATCGCCGACCGCTCGTCCACACGACCCAGCCAACCCTCGAACCCCTATTCTTCAGCGCGAAACTTGGACGAGCCGACCCTGCTCGTCCCTCACCCGGACCGCCTCCTCACCCGCGAACGCGACCCAGCCAACCACCGAGACTTACCATTGGATGCGCGCTCCGACCGAGATGAACAACCACCATCGCGAGACACTGAGACGCCGGACCAGGAATGAACACCGGAAAGAAAGTGCAAAAACAACCAAGGTAGCCCACTGATCCCCTTCTTCTATTCCCGGAATTTAAGAATCAAAATCTATGAATTTTGGATTCTAGGGTTGAATTGGGGGTTTTTCATGGATTGAGGTTTTAATTCCGAATTGATGAGTGGGTTTTGCTCGCTGAGTGTTTTGATGATGGGTTTCGATGATGATTCTGAATTGTTTGGTTGATTGAGTTGGTTTGTTGATTTTGTCTTTCGCCTCCTCTGTGTGGACCGATTTTGTGACTTGTGTTGAGCTTGTTTGGCCGAAAATTGGTTATGGTATATGTTGTTGTTATGAATGCTTGGGCTTATTGAGTTGTTTGGGTGATGATTCACGTTGGCCATTTCGTGTTCTTAGGCTTCTGTTTCTTTTGGATTTGGTTTAAACTTGTGAGTGTGCTTTTGGTTGATATGAAAACACAACCCACGCTGAAACAAATAAAACACAACCCATGCGAATCGGTAAAGAAAAAAATGCAGAGAAGAAAAGAAGAAGAAATGAGAGAGAGAGAGAGAGAATGATAAAAATATTTAATTATTTAATAAAAATTAATATATTTGATAACAATATTTAAATTTTAAAAGTATTTAGAATAATAGAAAATACTATTATACCATTTTAAATCTTGCCACGTCATCAAAACGTGAAACTTAACGTCCAAATACTGACGGAAATGAGAACTTGTAAGTTGTAACACGTGTTTGAGTTGTGAGTTTTGCAACATTTTCGAGTGTAGGGGCGAAATGTAACTGAGATACGAGTCCAGGGGGTAAAAATGAGATTTATTATTTTGTTTATATATTTTCTTCATCTGAACTCTCGTAATCATGAACTGATCCCATTAAGGTTGATGGTTTAGCGTGCTTGATTATGGTTGTGGATTGATATTTATTTAATTGAAGTATTTTTCGTTCATCCTCTTTTGCTTTATTTAATTCTATGTTTAATGCGGGTATGATATTAGCTATTTTGTTTATGTATTCTAAGATTGTTTAGTTGCTCGACAGAGAATAAATAATCGTGCAAGTGAATTAATTAAATTATTAGTCAAATGCTATGAAATCAAAGAAATAAGATTTGTTTGTGAACAATAGATTTCTTTTATCTGTCCTCTTTTGGTTATTACTTGTCGCTCTAAACTATGAAATAAATTACCTTAAAAAAGTATATAAAATAGATTACAAATACTCTCTTTCTCTAAATATTCATGCATGGCTCCATATTCCTTCTTCTTCTTCTTCTGACTGATTGGCAATGATATCCAATATAAACGTACCGCTGCTCACTGTTATTCAACATATACAAACGTACCAGTTCTTCCTTCTGACACACTGTAAAGGTCAATATATAATTATAATATTTTTATATACTCAAATATTTAAGATTCCAAAACAAAAAACAATAAATGATAATGATTTTAAATTTTATTCGATTAAAATAATAAAATCATGTAATAGATAATCATTTTAATCAAATATTAAACGAAATTAATAAGGAATATCAGACTACTTTCATTATATATTAATGGAATAGAATCCATGTGTTTGATCGAATTACCCAATTTATTCATTCAGTTTTCAGAAATATCAGCATATCTCCTAAATTTATTATAAATGACACATATCTACTCTAAAAATATGTTATATCGCAAATACCATTTTTTTCATTTATTTTTTACCGAAAAAAATATGAACCCCCAAAATACCCTTAATAAAATAAATCTTTATTTATTATTTATTAAAAAAATCAAAACCTCTTTTTTTATAAAAAAATTAGCCTTAACTTTTTATAAAGAAAGATTTTGATTTATTTTTTTTATATATAAAATAGAAAATAAAGAGTTATTTCATTGAAAATATTTGTGGGCGCTCAAATTTTATTTTTTGTAAAAAAATAAATAAAAATGATGGCATTTAAGATATAACATATTTTTAAAGAAGGTACATGTTATTTATATTAAACTGAATGAAAATGTATGATATTTTTAGAAATTTGGGAGAGAGTCTCGCATTTTTATTAAATATAGCGAATATTGTTGATATTTTCCATTCATATAATTTATACTCATTGCTCACAATTATAAGGATGCCATAACACCTGTGATTATTTTATATTGATATACTAGAAATATTTATTTTAAAAAAATGTAAACTTTAAACCAAAAAATACTATAAAATTTCAAATAGATGTAAAAAGGCGAGTCATTAAATAATTTATGACATTTAATTATATACGGCATTTTGACCATTTATAATAACCGAAAAAATTAATATTAAATTATTAACTTTTGTATGACTACGATCACCAACAACAAATATGCCTAAGTTTTAAAATGATGAGTCCATGAATTGTTTAAGTTTTTCTAATTTTATATAAATAATTCGTTCGTTTTAAAATTAAGATGATTTTGTGTGGTCATATTAAATGAATCTTAAATAAAATTGTAAAAATAACAGTAAAATAAAATTAACAAATTTTGTTTTGTAAAAATGAGATATTCCCAGAACAAAATTAGGTATTATTGTAATAAAAGTGAGAAATGGGATATTGAATTTCCACTGGAATTTTATGTATTGTATAGAACATGATGCCTTCAAGGAGCAAACAAAAAAATGACTGTAAAAAATATTATAATTATAGTGAATTAAATAATGAGAAATAGAGAAACTCTTTGGACGAGACTAATATAAATAATATTATAGTGAATTAAATAATGAGAAATAGAGAAAAACATGTAAGAAAGTAGAAACTGGCGGACAATATTTATAGTAGTCTCGTCCAAAGATATTCCTATCAAAATTATTGTTCCAATGCAGAACCGAACCCAAGTTCAAGCCAGATTCAAACCTTTCGGGGTTGTTTGGTAGTTAACTAAAAAAAAATTTGTTTTCTATTTTCTAATTTTTGTAGTTGTACTGAAAAATTATTTTGCAGTTGTTTTCAAAAAACTGTTTGGTATAGTTTTCATTTTTGTTTTTGAGAAATTGAAAAAACTGAAAAAAAATGTTTGATACAGTTTTCATTTTTATTTTTGAAAAAATGAAAAAAATGAAAACTATTTGGTACACCTTTTGAAAAAATGAAAACTATTTGGCGGCGATGGTGAGGCTCGGTGGTGATTGAAGAAGATGACTGGATTTTTTTTTTTTTTCAAGTCTTGCGCGCGGGTGAGGAGAAGGAGGAGAGAAGAGAATAATTTTTTTTTTTTCTAAAAACACCTTTTATTTTTTTTCAGTTTTCTTTACTTTTTTACAAAACAACTTCAAAATTTTTTTAAATTTTTTTTCGAAAACACCTTACCAAACACATTTTCAGTTTTGTTTCCTATTTTCATTTTTTGAAAAGTCAAAAACTCTTTTTGAGTTGATTACCAAACATTGCCTTCATCTCAATAAGAGTATAGATTGTTAAATTTCATTTTTCAAGTACTAAGTGAAAATGCTCAACTGATATCTAAACACGTGTTTATTCACACACACTATTAATGTGGGATTATCCTATTTCAATACAGATCACACCAAAGATCAAAATACTGTTACCGATACCATGCTGAGACTCATATTTTGTTGGGTTACCGGGAGACACTAATGATTTACCGGAGTATCCAATGAGGATAAGGGTAAACTGTATCGATGAAGTTACCATTACCGACGTAGTTCACGGCTCAACTAAATTAATAGCCTCTTTAATAAATAATAAAAAAAACAGCCTCAATAAGTGATGATTCAACTACAACTACTCGTGGCTATTTCAGTTTTCAATATTCGGCACAAAATATTTGTTCATATAATTTGAGATAAATATATAGCCGCGATAATGTCACGGTTGTTTATGAATACCGATCTACACCGCAACAAAAATTGTGACTTGTCGCGATTAGAATTAAGTTAAAATTAGAAACACACCTCTTTCTTCTTCACCTTGCCACTCGCTCTCATTTTGTTATATTTAGATATAAAGAAAGATTCAAATCAAGAAGAAATGAAAGAGAGAGTGATCCAGGGATTGAAATACCGGGGTTACCGGAAGAAAACTAGTCGGTATATCAGTTTTTGGCACTTATCATTAGCGGTATGGATAAAACCGCTAGATACTGAGAAAACCGTCGATTATCGGAAGAAATCGGATCGGTTATCGAAACCTCAAAAATCAGGTCAATTTTTTTAAATTTAAAAAGAAAATTGGGCCAATTTTTTTAAATTTTAAAAAAATTCAACCAATGATCATGGCCGACTTTTGAAAAATTTTAAATTTTAAGCTCATGATCATGGATGTTAAATAATAGAGGGTTGTTTGCTCCATTGAGTACGTTGAATTGCAAAACGTGTATTATAATGAAAATATTGTAGACTATTTACATTTTTATCTAATGTATGAAAACACTTTGTTTTTTTTACAAAAAAATTAGGAAAATAGCCAACTTAAACGTTTGATATTGCTAAATAGCTAATATTTGGTAAATAGTCTTAAATAATGGCGTGGTCTAATATATGGATGTGGTTATTTATCTAAGATTTACGTTTATAAATTCATGAAAATGGTTATTTACCTAAGATTTACCAAACGTTGGCTATTTACAAGGTCAAATGTTTAAGTTGGATATTTTTCGAATGAACCATTTTTTTTTTCATAATGATGTGTTCAGTGGATACCCCTCGGTAAATCCGACAATGTTAATCTCGACTAAAGCCACATTTTATTGTAGTAATTGTATAATCACATTATTTCATTCTCTAATATTTATTAAGTGAAGACTTTATTAAAATTCTTCCAACCACGTAAAAAAAAGACACTAATGCTGTTAAAATAAACGCACAGTAATTAACTAAGTTTACCCCATTTTTCTAACAAATAATTGGCTACGTAGCCATTTTAAACACTAGCAATTTGGTTTTAGCCAATCTTTTATTAGTTTCCCGTAAATAGCCATCTTACTTACGTGGCATCTTATTAATTGAATTAGTTTTACACATTTGCCCTTATTTATTACGCCCGCTAATTGAATTAGGCATTTTTTTTTTAATTTTGAATCTAACCGATTTGGAAAGATTGTTAAGGTGTATTTGAAAATTTTCAAGGTTGACTTTAGCTAATTAGTTTCTATTTTCGTGACAATTCATTATAGATAAAATCTGTAAATATATTCTTCATTTATTGATATTAGAACGTCCAAAATATTTCCAGAATTTTTTTCAGTTTATTTACACGAATATACTGTAAATATGCTTTGTATTTACAATGCATTTACGATGAAACAATTGGTATTAAATGTAAATCAACGTCGTATTTACAATACTGGATGGAATTGAGCGACCATCTGTTGGCCTCGCTCTCGACGGCGATGGATCTGAGTTGACTGAACCGTTCACCATTTTTTTTTATTCTTTGAACGCTGAATGAGAGGGGGGAGAGAGAGACGCTTTGTTTTATGTGTATTTATTGAGTTTTAAATCATCCCTCAATTTGTGCGAGTAGTTATGACCGAATATTTGTTTTCCATTTAAATTAATAGGCTGGAAAATAATTGGCGGGAATTTGGCTGAGGTTATTTGAGGTCATTCACGTCTTTTAACATGCTGTAAATAGATTGCTGTGGCTATTAACAAAAAATTAACAAAAGGTTGGCTAAAAACAAAACGTCTATAGCCGCGTGACTATATACCTATATAACACTTTTTCTAATTGTCTTAAAAAATTTAAACACGTGATTTAAATATTCAGTTATTGATTATTGTTCGGGATTTGAAGCGTAGTTTTAAAAAATTGATGCAGCACAGATAGAAATTTAAACTTGCTGTTTTTTACTTGAGAAAAAAGATCCGTGGGCTAGCTTGTTGGTCATGAAATAATAATAACCTTGATTTTATCAACACGGCAAATTAAATGTCTATCAGAACAGAGCACGAAAAGTCATTTATATTTTCAACATATTGGACATTGCAATATAACCACATTAATCACATCTTTCATATTAAAAAAAAAAAAAAAAAAAAAATTTATGCGCACGATAGAGAAATAATGAGAAAAATCACGCGTATTTTCACTCGAGGGATTGACAGATTTTTTAAACATTTGGCTATTTTGGGTATCACAAAGAAAATGAGAGCTATATTGTTTTTCTTTATAAAGTTATCAAAGGCTTTCAATAGATAATTGGTATGAAACCCAATAGTACAAACATCTTACGTATATTAACCAAATAAAATGAGATATCAAAATAACAATGATTTCATTCTATAATCGGATGAAATTACGTTAGGTGGAAACTTCCGATGACCGGAATATAGATCATACTAAAATTTGTGAAACCTATTAGCTCTTTCAAAAAACTCTAAAAAATTAGTGAACAAAATAATTAAAGCTAATTAGATCTGATATTATTTGACTCTCTTGTTTAATTTATATTATATGTATAGCCTCTACGTGAGAATTATTAAACACGAGTTGAGCTAAATTATAAATATTTTTTTTTAATAATTCAGTTTTTATGTCATACATCATATCATCGATTACATTGAACATATAAGCACAAATTTCAGCATCTAATTTTCAAACGTCAATATTACGTTTATTAGGGATTGAACCCTCGCCATCTCTTAGAGGTCACCTCACAGACAAGAGTTCTTACCACCTAAGGTAAGCCCTTGGGGTGTTCAGATTTGGGAACGAAGAAACGAGAGAGAACAAAGATGAATGAAGAATACATTGAAATGAACGAATTCTTCATTAGCTTGAATAGTGTTAACTAACTGTCTTTTATACTCTAATACATTGTCTAATAGATTTTGGTTAGGACTAAAAGACGCGAACTATCACTAATACAATGTTACAAAACTATCACTACTTCTAAAAAACTTCACTTGGATTGCTGAGCTGTCATAGCCACCTTAGCACTCTTTCTGACACTCCCTCACACTCATGGTACTTGAGTCAAGAACCTTGATTTTAGAGCATCGAACTTCAAAGTTAGAACTTGAGACTGGCTTTGTGAGCACGTCTACAACCTAACCTTGAGTTGCTTGTCTTGCACTCTTTCTCGTACAAAGTATAGATCCTGTTAGGATAAACTCAAAAGGAAACGTCAAAAACAGTCAGTCAACTTTGACTGATCAGATTGATGGGCAAATGATTATGGATTTCGGCATGTATACTAAATTAAATCTCTTTAAGTCTAATTTGTAATGGTGGTAGTTTCAGATCGTTTGGAGCTCTGAAAAAGAAGTTACGTCCATTTTAGTAACTGCTGATCAGGAATAAATATTGCTGAAATAAATTATTTATATTAATAGTTAATTTCTCTACGTATTTTTAAGTTGTATTATGATGTGAACAGCCTATATAAAGGGTTGTATGAGTTGAGAATGTAATAGTGAAAGAGAGAAAGATATGATAAAAGTATTGGTTTTAAGTTTTGTTAAAGAAACTCTTTCAAAAAGTCTATTTCCTCTTCCGTCTTAACACTTATAATTCACATATTGGTATCAGAGCCAAGATGAAATTCAGAAGTATATAGTTAGGGCACATACCGTTGCCACGACTTACCAAGTCAAACTACGATAAATGGAGCATTTAAATGCGGGTTTTGCTCGGTGCTCAAGATGCATGGGAAATAGTCGAAGATGGGTATAAGGAGTCGACTTAAAAAAATCATACGGCGAATCAGTTGAAGGCAATAAAAGAGACACGCATGAAAGATGAAGCCGCTCTATATCTTACGTTCCAATCAGTAGATGCAAAGACTTCGAAAGAAGCGTGGGACAAGTTGGAGATAATTTTCAAGGGTATCGTTCGAGTAAAACAAGTGAGACTTCAAACTCTTAGAGGAGAGTTAAAGGCAATGAAAATGAAGGAGTCGAAAGGAGTATCCAACTACATAACACATGTTCAAGTAGTGGCGAACCAGCTAAAATGCAATCGAGAAACCTGGATGTAAGGGTAGATTGAGACGATATTATAGTCATTGATCGAGAATTTTGTTTGCGCTATTGAAGAATCGAAGAATCTAGAGGACATGTCAGTCGATGAGCTTGTTGGTTATCTTGAAGTGCATGACATCGGAAATGAAGAAGAAAAAATAGGAGCTCGGTGAGGCGTTACGAGCTAAAGCATGCCTGAAAGAGAACAAAGCGATGTACGCGTGGAAAAATCGAGGAAGAAGACGCGGCCTTGAAGGTCGTAGTTTTGGTCATGGTGGATGTCACAATTTTGAAAAGAGCTATGAAGAAGAAGACCAATATTTTCAACAAAATTGGAATGCCCAAGGACGTTGTCGAGGTAGAGGCGGTTGGTCTAATCGCTCAAATATCGAGTGCTACAATTGTGACAAATAGGATCACTATGCAAAGAGTGCTACTATGAGAAAAAAAATGGAAGAAAATGCAAATCTATTCGAGAAAGAGAAGGCAAGTGATGACATGCTCTCATGATTGCGTACAAGACACCGATGATGAAGAAGAGCCAAAACAACCAAGGAGGCAAAGTTGACAAGACTTGTACAAGTCAACAAGTGAAGCGCACTTGGTATGTCTTTGGTAGATATCGAGAACATCGATTTGAAGAATCAGTGAGAGAGAAAAAATTGAAAATCGCTATGAGGGAATAGATCAAGGCGGGGATTGACTATGGTGGAGTATTTTCTCCAGTTGCAAAAATGGAGACAATCAACCTCTTATATTCCAAGCGCCACAATTCAAGTTGCCGATCAATCAAACGGATGAAAAATCGTATTTTTTCAAATGGTATTGTTAAAGAGAAAATGTATATGAAGGAACCACCCGGGTACAAAGAATTCTACAACAAATCTATAATAGAGTTAACAAAGATTACGTCCACCAATAGATAAGCCAACACATTCACTTTAATCGGGAATATGTGATGGAAGGTGATGCGCGAATGAGTCATGTGGCTAGTCGTGATCAAGCGGCGGATATTTTCACAGAGGTGCAGATGCTGTTCAAAAATTCAAAGAGAATGATTAGAATGAATGATGAAAGTACTTTGAGTTTAAGGAAGGAATTTGTTAAGATAAACTCAAAAGGAAACGTAAAAAATAGTCAGTCAACTTTGCATGATCAGATGGATGGGCAAACATTATGGATTTGGGCATATAATAAAGCCCTTTAAGTTTATTTTGTAATGGTGACAGCTTAAGATCATTTAAAGCTCTGAGAAAGAAGTTACGTCCGTTTAGTAACTACTTGTCATGAATCTATGTTTTTGAAATAAATTATTTTTATTACTAGTTAATTTCTCTACGTTTTTTAAGTTGTATTCTGAAGTAAACAGCCTACATAAAGGGTTGTATGAGTTGAGAATGTAAGAGTGAAAGACATAATAAAAGTATTGGTTTTAAGTTTTGTTAAATAACATCTCTCAAAAAGCCTATTTTTTCTTCTTCCTAAACACTTATAATTCACATATCCAACTCTATATGCTTTGTTCGAGCACATAGCATTGGATTAGTTGCCAAGTGGATTGTACTTAAATTGTCACACTAAATTGTTGGGATCTGGAAGCTTTTGATCTGCAGCTCTGAAAGAATACTTTGAGTCCACGTCACCTCAGCGGCTAATGAGGCTAGACTCCGATATTCAGCTTCAGTCGATGAGCGAAAGACGGTGTGTTGTTTTTTTGAATGACACGAGATGGGATTGGAGCCAAGAAACAGAGAAAACTTGATGTTAACCTGTGATCAAAAGGATGAGAAGCCCAATCTGTGTCGCAGAAGCCCTTGAGCAAAATTGTTTGTGAAATAGATATAGTATTTGTAGCCACTAGTGGAAAGAGTTGGACAAGGTCCCCAAAGCTCAGTGTGTATAAAATCAAGTGGACTGGAGCACCTAGTTGTAGATACATGAAATGGAAATTTGTGTAACTTTCCTTGACAACAAGCATTGCAAAGAGAAGCAGTCATTTTATTCACTAACTTTGAGCTACAAATTTGCAATACAGTCTTGACCACTTTATCATAAATGTGACCAAGTCTATTATACCAAGTATCAAATGAAGGTTTTGTAGACACATAATTACACAAATGACTAGGTACATACAAAGAATTTGTGAAATTGAAACTACACACATTGACAGAATTGATAGACTATAGTTCTTGGATTTTAGATTGTGAAGATTGGCATGAATTTCCACTTGCAGAGACTGCTGGAACATGCTGACATGGACTTGGTTGTTGTAGATTGAATTGTGAATTGTCAAAGACATAGAGCCCTCAGGATTAAACTGCTAGCAATATTCTTAACAAAACACACATCAGGACGAAACTCAAATAAGCATAATTATCTTGAGCAAATTTAGAGACTGACAAGAGATTCTTAGTTATTTGTGGGACATGACAGAGTTGTTTTAGGCAGAGAAACTTGTTATGCACATATGGAGACTGAAAACAAGAATAACCAACATTATGAATGCTAACATCCTTACCATCTCCCATGTAGACTTGTTCAACATCTTGAAACTCAGTCTCTGTTGCGAGGTTGCCAAGATCTGCGCTGATGTGGTTTGTAGCGCCGGAATCTGGATACCACTCATTGTCTTCAGGTGTGTACAAGGGTTGATCTTGGAAACTTGAAGTAGTTCAAGGCATATCATAGACTCATTGATCTTGAAAGAAATCTTCACTTTGATAGCTCGGATCAGGATAAGGAGAATAAGACATTGAAGCTCGTTGACCATGACTAAGATGTGCTATGTTGCCTTGGATGGGAGTTGAGGGACTTCGTTTCGCAATTGATCTGGTCCAGCGAAGGATTGATCAACAAAATTACGGACCTTCAAGAGAAACTCGTTGATGGACATGCTATGCTTCTTCGCATTTTGGAGTGCCAGTTTGTACTGAGACACCTTCGTACGGACTTGAGATCCATAGAACAGCTCTAGCGATGAGATCAATTGCGATGTGGTTTCGCAATTCATAAACCTAGAAACTAGGTTATCAGTCATTCATCAAAACAACTAAGACAAAATCAATTGATTTTGCTGTTCCCAATCGAGAAATTCGGTGCTGATGTTATCAACGATCTCATCCTCGTGAGTCAGAAACTTCATCGGTGGACGGATCGTGGTGGAGATGACCTTCTGAAGCCGGTGTCCTTTGACCGCCAAAAGGACTTCTTTTCGCCAAGACACGAAATTGTTGTGGTCGAGCTTCGTCGCTATGGGATGAGAGAGCGAAACCAGATTGGGAGGACGAAGCGTCGCCGTGTTGTTGCCGGAGCTATCGCCGGGGAAAATTTGAGGATTTTCTCAAATTTTTCCCGCTCTGATACCATGTTGAGATTTGGGAACGAAGATATATGAAGACGATATTGAAATCAACGAATTCTTCATTAGCTTGAACAATGTTAACTAATTGTCTTTTATACTCTAATACATTGTGTAACAGGTTTTGGCTAAGACTAACAACTAACACTAATACAATATTATAAAACTCCCACTACTTCTAACATACTTCATAGGGATTCCTGAGCTATCATAGCCACCTCCGCTCTTACAGTGGTAGCTAAATTATGAATTATTAAATTATAATATTAGTTGAAGATTATGTATAGATTATGTAAGAACGTTCTAATCTACTTACCATAAAGGAAAGAAAAAAAAGCTATTCTATTACCTGCAATAAGTTCAATGCAACTATTTACATTAAACTAAGAACAGTATTTCCCGAATTTTGTACATTACACCAGACGAGTATAAATAGAGGCTGCGGCACAGAACTAAAGACAAGGAGTTTTTGACTTACTTTATTTCACTTAGAACCTCTAGAAACCATTGCTCTCTTGTATTAGATTCGTCGGTATAAAGAGAAAGTCTTACTTAAATCATCTTTGTACTCGGAGTCTGTGAATTTTCGTGAGATATTGTTGTACTAATTTTACAGGTCAACAGTTGGCGCTAGAAGGAGGGCGCACAGCTGAAGAATATGGCTAGCTCATCCACCCCGATCACTGTCCCCAAGCAGGAGACGGAGATAGAACATCACAATCGCACTTTGCCTCTCACCCTGGAGGAAATAGCTGAGCTTCTCCCAGAACCTAGTCTCGAAGAACAATTCAGACAGATGCAAGAGCGACTTTCGGTCTTAGAGGCGAATAACAGGGAACTGAAGAGAAGGCTGCAAGCAAAGAAAGTCACACTGCGAAGCGCGGTAGTGATCCCAGATGAAGAACCCTCACACCGATCAGGGAAAGAACCCGTCGGGCAGGATCCGCAGGTTAAGAAATCTCGGAAACATGCTAAAGATCGGTATGAGAGGATGGAAGATGACTCTGAATCCGAGAAAGAGCAGTCCAGTAAGGAAAAGATTCCAGATCGGTACCAGCCCACTACGGACAGAGGTCATTCAAACACTTTCAGAAATAGCATGGTAAGCTCGGAAACTGAAGACAGCGCGAGCACCAACAAAACAAATTTTAGAAGATTGGAGCGTCGAATCGAAGAAGTGGCCCTAGGTCAGAAGGAGTCTATCCCGAAGGTTGGAGAAGCTGTCTCCCCTTTCACAGCACGCGTGTTAGAACACCCGCTGCCTGATCGTTTCAGGATGCCGAGCATCCCAGTATACGATGGAAAGACCGCCCCAAGAGACCATCTAGACACCTTTTCTTTTTGGATGCTGTTGCAAGGGGCCGGACCAGAAGGTATGTGCAGAGCATTCTCTATCACTTTAACTGGCTCAGCCAAAAGGTGGTATAGAAAGCTAAAGCCAAACTCCATAGGGTCCTGGAAGCAGCTATCCAGAAAATTCATGGAACAGTTTGTCGGCTCCAGCTCGGGGAAAACTCCCGAAGAAAGGCTGCTAGCGGTGAGACAAGCCCATGACGAATCTCTAAAAGATTTTATTAATCGCTACTCGGAGCAAGCTCTTCAAGTTGACGATCTGAACGAAGACTTTAAGCTCTTCGGGATCTCCTCCGGCGTCCGAACAGAATCAGAATTCTGGTGGTCACTTCAGAAGACTAGTCCAAGGGATTACAACGATTTTCTGAAGAGAGCTCAGAAGTATATCAACGCGGAGGAAGCAAGGCTGGCGGCAAGAAAAGCAAAGCCACCAAAGAGCTACCGAGAAGAGCACAGAGAACGACATTCCGAGGACAACCGCCCACCGAAGAAGAGCCGGTCAGGAGCAGGACCTCTGAAGCCTTTTTCCAGTAAGTTCGATAAATATCATAAGCTCAATGCCCCGATAGAGGAGATATTTAGTCTTACACAGGACAAAGAAGATTTCCCTAAGCCAAGACCGATCAAGAAAGATATCTCAAGGAGAGATAAAACAAAATATTGTGCTTTCCACGCGGACATCGGTCATCGCACTGCTGACTGCTTCAACCTCAAAGAAGCTATAGAAGCTCTAATCTGAAGAGGAGCGTTGAAGAAATTCAAGGCCGAACAAGGGGATCAAGAGAAACAGAAAGGTGAGGCGTATGCTGAAATCTCACTCATAGTCGGAGGACCACATGTGGGAGGAACTTTAAGGAGCGCTCAAAAGAGCTATGTAAGAGAGGCCTACGCGGGACCCCGACAAATCTTGTTTACAGCCGAGCAAAGGCCTAACAAGATAGCCAAACCTAGCTCGGAGCCTATCACCTTTACAGCAGAAGATGCTCGGTGGGTGATGTTTCCTCACAACGATCCATTGGTCATATCAGCTCTCATCGGTAACAGGAATGTACACCGAATATTGGTGGACACTGGGAGTGCTGTCGACGTGCTCTATGAAGACACGTTCAACAAGATGAGTCTTAAGCAAGATGCATTAGCTCCTTCCCCTGAAAATCTCTATGGTTTCACAGGAGACTCAATCCAGCCTAAGGGAATAGTCTCGCTCCCTATAACTGTAGGAGAGAACCCGAGAAGTAAAACCACTAGCACAACATGGGTGATGGTCCCCGGAAAATCTTCGTTCAACGCGATCATTGGCAGGCCAACCTTGCAGTCCCTTGGAGCTATCGCTTCTGTGGAATATTTGAAAATGAAGTTTCCTACCGAGCACGGGGTAGGTGAAGTAGTCGGTACACAGGCTATCGCAAGGAGCTGCTATGCAAATTATCTCAAAGAGAGTCAGGACAAAGATGTCCACAAAGTTATGATGATCGACTCGGACTTTGACCCACGCCTTCCGAGCCGAGAAGAAATTGGCCCAGGAGATGAAGTCGAGGAAGTCGCTCTGGATCCAAAACAACCTGACAAGAAGCTCAAGATTGGAAAATATCTTGAATCAGGTACCAAAAGTAACTTAATTACTCTCCTATCTAATAGCTTAGATATATTTGCATGGTCACAGTCCGACATGACGGGGATAGATCCTCAAATAGCGTGTCATATGTTAAATATAGATCCGAAAGAAAAACCTATAAGACAAAAGAGAATGGTTTTAAACTCCGAAAGGTATACAGCCTTAAAAGAAGAAGTAGATAAACTGATTTCTAACGGATCAATAAAAGAAACTAAATATCCTAAATGGGTAGCCAATCCTGTCCTGGTCAAGAAACCTAACGGGAAATGGAGAACTTGTGTGGATTTTACAGATCTGAACAAGGCTTGCCCTAAAGATAGTTTCCCTATGCCGAGAATAGATCAGTTAGTAGACGTCACAGCAGGCCATGAAATTCTAAGCTTTATGGATGCCTACTCTGGCTACAATCAAATCCCTATGTATGGTCCCGACCAGGATCACACGGCATTCATAACTGATCGAGGGCTATACTGCTACACAGTAATGCCCTTTGGGTTAAAAAATGCTGGAGCAACATATCAAAGATTAGTAAATCGAATGTTCGCTGAATTACTCGGGATTACGATGGAAGCATACATCGATGATTTTCTGGTTAAAAGCCGAAAAATAGATGAACATACGAATGATCTTAGAAGATCATTCGAACTTCTAAGGCAATATCGCATGAAACTAAATCCTCTAAAATGTACGTTTGGTGTCTCTGCAGGTAAATTCTTAGGTTTCATCGTTCATGAACGAGGCATCGAAGTGAATCCAGAGAAGATCACAGCCCTATGGAACATGAGACCACCACGAAACATCAAAGAAGTGCAAAAATTGACAGGATGCATAGCTGCATTAAGTCGTTTTATCTCAAGGTCTACCGATCGAAGCATTCACTTCTTCAATGTACTCAGAGGCTCCAAGGAATTTGAATGGACCAAGCAATGCGATGAGAGTTTCGAGTCCCTAAAAGAGCACTTGGCATGGCCTCCGACTTTAAGAAAAGTACAGGAAGGAGAGCCCCTGGAAATTTACCTAGCCGTATCGGAGCATGCAGTGAGTTCAGCGTTGATCAAGAATGAGGGAAAACACCAGGTCCCGATTTATTATACTTCGCGGCGCCTTAACGAGGCGGAAGGAAGATACCCGGAACTCGAAAAGCTAGCTTTCGCTCTCATCACCGCTTCTCGGAAGCTAAAACACTACTTCCTCGCGCACCCGATTACAGTCCTCACCAATTTCCCGCTGCGTCAGGTGCTGCAAAAACCTGACGTGTCCGGAAGGCTAATGAAATGGTCGATTGAGCTGACACAATATGATATACGCTTCAGCCCCCGACCAGCAATCAAAGGACAGGCAGTTGCTGACTTCATTGCAGAATTCACGTACAGACCAGTTGATTTCCCAATTCGGGACATGTACGCAGACGGAGCGGTCAACGAAAAAGGGTCCGGGGTCGGGATCGCGCTATCCAGCCCAGAAGGAGACAATGTAAAATTCGCTTTAAAATTCGATTTCAATGCTTCAAACAATGAAGCTGAGTACGAAGCTATGATACATGGGCTACAAATAGCAAAAGATTTAGAAATCAAAAAGCTCAAAGTATATTCGGATTCTCAGTTAATTGTTAATCAAATGCAATGTGAATTTCAGGCAAAAGGCGAAAAGATGTCGCTATATGCCGAGAAAGCCAGAAACCTGGCAAGCAAATTCGAACTTTGCGAAATCACCCAAGTCCCCAGAGCCATTAACGAAGAAGCTGATGCATTAGCGAAGCTTGCCACTCAAGGATCCGACTCGTAATCAATCCCAGTTATCAAGATTGGGCAACCTAGCATTGAGCAAGCTCCCCATGTGCTTCAGGTCGATCAACGAAAGTCATGGCAAACTCCGATCAGGGAATACTTGCAGCACGGAGCTCTGCCCAAAGAGAAAAATGAGGCTAGAAGCTTGAAGTTCAGAGCTGCTCGATATTTCCTAGAAGGTAAGAATCTCTACAAAAGAGGATTTTCTCAGGCTCTACTCAAATGTCTAGACGAAGACGAAGCCGAGTACACTCTCAAAGAGATCCATGAAGGGATATGCGGAAGTCACATCGGATGCGAAGCATTGGCACAAAAGATCATCCGGCAAGGACTCTACTGGCCAACAGTAAAAGCCGATGCTCGGCGCATGACACAAAAATGCGTCAAATGTCAAAAGTTTTCTAACATCCCGATGCTTCCACCTAATCCACTCATCTCCCTCTCATGCCCGATCCCATTCGCAGAATGGGGAATAGACCTAATCGGAGCTTTGCCAACAGGCCGAGGTGGATGCAGGTACGCAATTGTAGCCATCGACTACTTTTCAAAATGGGTTGAAGCCGAGCCCTTGAATAAAATAACAGCCCATGCAATTGAGAAATTTGTATGGAAAAATATTATTACTCGGTTTGGAATACCAGTCAAAATTGTATCCGACCACGGAACTCAGTTCGACTGCGATTCCTTCAAAAAATTTTGCGAAAAATATGACATTAACAAGGTTTTTTCTACTCCAGTCAGACCACAGTCCAACGGATTGGTGGAGGCAGTCAACAAAACAATAAAACACGGCTTAAAAACAAAGTTAGGCGAACAGAAGTCAGAGTGGGTGGATATGCTCCAAGAAGTTCTCTGGTCGTACAGAACCACCGAGCACTCCACAACTGGCGAAACGCATTTCTCCCTCGCATACGGTTCCGACGCGGCCATCCCGACCGACGTCATGATACCAACAGTGATGAGAGAAAACTACTCAACAGAGGTAAACAACGACATTCTAAAAATTAGCCTAAACCTGCTAGAACAAAAAAGAGAAAAAGCCAGATTAAGAAATCTCGCTAACCAACAAAAGGTTACTCGGTATTTCAACAGGAAAGTCCGACCAAGATCTTTCAAAGTCGGCGACAAAGTCCTCAGAAGAGTTTTTCTCCACACCAAAATCCACCAGGAGGAAGCATTCAACGCAAACTGGGAAGGACCCTACATCATCTGAGAAGACTTCGGAAACGGGGCATACCGACTACAACAGTGGAACGGTGATATGGAGAAAAACCCCTGGAATGCTGAGCTTCTTCGCCGATTCTACGTTTAAGTATTTCCTCTTTCAAACATTCAAAAAGCGGCTTGGTCGCATATGTTGTACTTACAATTTCAAAAAGCGGCTTGGTCGCAAGTGCTGTTTTTACAATTTCAAGAAGCGGCTTGGTCGCACGTACTTTCGATTTTCAGAAGTCAATTATCTTTTGTTTCTATGCTCGGTGTCTGATCACATAATTTTTATCATTCTTGACAAAATAAACTAGGCGGCAGGGTAATTAGCAAACAGTTGTTTAGAAAACTTAAAGGAAATATACTTAGTTATACTTTATTTTGCCAAAATTCAGAAATACTTTTTACTCTTTTTCGCCAAAGTCAGAAACACAGATAAATGAACATGAATTATAGATCCGACCAAGGATCAATTGTTCAAAACCCGAGCGGATTAACAAAAATTACATAATAAAAGATCCGACCACAGATCAATTGTTCAAAACCCAAGCGGGTTAACAGAAATTAGAATGCAAAAAAAAAATATAAATCTACTCCTGGTCGCCTCCATCCGCGTCATCTCTAGCTCTTGATTCCGAATCCTCATCGAGATCCGCAGTATCCAGAGTAGGATTCTTTGGGCCGAGGATCCGAACGGCCTCGTTTATCCCAGCGGTATAAAGGTCATCGCGCATGTTGCGATAATCCTCGGAAGCCTTGTACTCTTCCACCGCTGCTAAACGAGCAGCCTCAAGATTTGCGTGGAATTTTCGCGTGAGCTCCGTAAGCTCCGATCGGGTCTTCACCGTTTCGTCCCTGGCCGCATCCCTCTCCTTGAGAAAACGATCGTTCTGTTGTCTCAAAGATGTGAGCTCGAAGCCTAGTAATCCGACAAGGCCAACCACACCAAAGAAAACCTGTGGTAAACAAAAGGTCAGTTACAAAATTTGTCAAGGAAAGAAAAGAGATACCGACTAGGTAAGTAGAAACGTACCGAAACCGCGGAATCGGTGACCTGGTTAAGCCTCTCTAAAGGCTCAGACCCGAGAACCGCTTGGACCTTCTCGGCAGGAAGATGCTCGCGAAGGAAGGTAACGATCGGATTCAGGTGGTCAGATGCAGAAGAAGGTTCGGTCAGGCTTTTCACCGGAGAAGAACTCGGAAGTTCCGAAACTTTTGAAGCAGACGCGGTTGCCCGCTTACTAGCAACCGAAGCCTTGGAAGCCTTAGTACGTTTCGGGTTAGGAGGAACCTGTTCGGGAGTGGGTCTCTTCTTCGCCATCTGTGCAATCTCTGTTAAGAAACAAAAAGTAAGAACGAGGAAAATTTGAACATATACGACTTGATAAGAGACGAATAAAATGCTCACTCGAGTAGGGATAATAATAGTATTCCTCGAGTAAGTCTGGGTCCGACAACACAAACGTCGACCGATCAGCCTCCGAAATATCAAAGATCTCTGAGTGGAGTGGTCGCTCGTCCTTGGGATAATGTGGAAGGGAACCTGGAGCCAAACATAAAACATATGAGGAAACCAGAACAAAAACCTGGCCCAGTTTATCAAATAAGAATTCTGAACCAGAGTCACACCCAGTTCCGAGAACGAAGCTCTTATGGGGCACCTTTCATAAGAGGCGTTCCCTTCAACCCAAAAGAAATAATCCTTCCAATTTTTTTGGCTGGTCGGAAGGCGGGTGATCACCTTAGACTGGTCATCATTGCCCCGAGCATAATATTAATCATGTTGCCCTGGAGCCGACTTAAACGAGTAATATTGCGAAAAGTCTTGTAAAGTGACGGGGCGATCATAAACTTTCGCCCATAGCACGGCCATCCCAACAAAAATCTTATACACGTTGGGGACGAGCTGGGTAGGAGAACAACCCAGGTCAGAAACGAACTGGGAAATGAGAGGATGCATCGGTAACCCTCCGATCACGTTCAAAATAGCCTTATTGAACGCTATCTTCCCGGCAGGAGGCTGATCGGCCCTCTCATGTTCCAAAGGTGCCGAGATGATAATTCCCTCTGCTATCTCAAATTCCTCCCTCAGCTCTTGTATATATTTCTCGGTAACCCGAGAAGTCCAAACCTTGGCCGAAAACTGGCCCTCTTTCCGTTCAAAAACCAAGGCCTCATCCTCTTCCTCTGGGAGATCGACCCCAAATGTCCTCCCACTCGGACCCGGAGTGCCTTGAGAATAGCCCTCTCCTCGGTCTTGCGAAAGAGAAAGGCTCGTCGTATCACGAGATTCCGACTCGCTCCCCCTCGAAGAAGCGGACGAAGACGATATCTCCAAAACCATGGTATCCTTACACGACAGGGAAGACGAATCAAAAACCTTTTTCTCGTTATCAACCCCCTCGGACTCAGGACTGGGATACACGCATGATTCATCAAAAGCCATTACGGGGCGGTCCCATCCGATCTCTGGGACATGATACCAAACGCGACTCCTGAGGAAAGGAAACGTGGACCCATCCGACAAGATAACGCTATCGGGATCAGACTCAAATCGTCGAACGACGCGAGGGTCAAAACTCAGATCAGGACGCGCAAGTCCTCCCATAGCCCTAAGAAAGTTGAGGAACTATGATCCCTAAAGTCCGGAGGGTC
The DNA here is from genome assembly GCF_054948205.1 of Urtica dioica subsp. dioica. Taxonomy (NCBI): domain Eukaryota; kingdom Viridiplantae; phylum Streptophyta; class Magnoliopsida; order Rosales; family Urticaceae; genus Urtica; species Urtica dioica. The sequence continues at coordinate 47,439,117 of NC_142758.1, read as the reverse complement.
CGAATACGAGAAGTAAAATACAGATCACCGAGTAACGATCTCAAAACAAAAAGAGATAAATCGGACAAACAATAAAGAAACCTTACCCACGAGTCTGAAAGTCTGGAGATCCGAACAAAAGACGAGAAAACTGGGAGTGCAATCCGAGTAGGCAGACCACGCCGAGAACGCACCGAGAGCGAAAATTCGAGACAAAAAGCATAATGAAGTCAAATGTTGAGAAAATGCCTTATATAAAGACCACATGAACGGCAAGGATTAAGCTTGTCCAAGAAGCCAAACACATCTGACCGTCGAAGCAAAAAGACGCGACGATTCGGCAATGCCAAAGACAAACGACGTCGTACGATGTCCTGCAAAAAGAAAAATAGAATTCTACTCGGATCGTCCCGAGATAAATAAGCAAAGATGAACACGGTCATCAATTAAACCGAAATAGTTCCTTAGCATTTTTGCTAATAATACTAAGAAACTGGAGGGCAGCTGTTACGAGATAAATTAGTTAGACACCGAGCAGGATAATCGGACTCCCGAGCATCGAGAAGAATCCAGCACCGAGCTCAGGTTAAGTAAACCCAAGGGCCATCCATTGAAAATGAACGAATCGTTCTTAAGTCAAGAACGAAACCCACCGATCAGAACTTCGGAGAGAAGAGAAGAACGTGGGTCAAAGACTAGTCAAAACCAAAAGAAAACATGTTTCAAACTCTAAAACGCACACCTTGACGGTTCAGGAACCATACGAAGAGTAATAACCGTCCACGTCAGCGAGAGGGAAGAGACAGTTACCCAAAACCGTCCAGAACGTGGGATTGATCACCCCACGTTCCCCAGAATAACCGTCAAAGACACGACCACGAGGCTACACCAGACGAGTATAAATAGAGGCTGCGGCACAGAACTAAACACAAGGAGTTTTTGACTTACTTTCTTTCACTTAGAACCTCTAGAAAACATTCCTCTCTTGTATTAGATTCGTCGGTATAAAGAGAAAGTCTTACTTAAATCATCTCTGTACTCGGAGTCTGTATTTTCGTGAGATATTGTTGTACTAATTTTACAGGTCAACAATATTGGTCAATGAAGATTATTACAATCACTGGAAAATTCTTTTAATTTGTCATCGGTGTTACGCCATTAGCGTGGTTAAGCGACATACAACGTTAACCGCCATATTCAGTAAATAATATCATTATCATGTGTCATATATAAACTCTTCAGCATATGGATAAAAAAGAAATTATGTTCTGTATCTTCCGAAATTCGGAAAGTCTATGAGTGGTCGAAACTCTTAACAAAATCCGATCTGAACATGATATTATTGTATAGTTAATAGTTCATTGGTAATATAAATTGAAACTATCATATACACTAAATTAATATATATAATTTTTTTTTTCTTGAACTACTACTGAAACATAAAAAAAAATATATATATTCGTGAACATCATCGAAACATAATTATGATATTCATCAGGGCAAAACAGAGCAAGTATCCAATTAATTATAGAGAAATTGCCTCATTTGCCACCAATTTCATAATATTTTACCATTTTCCACCAAAACACTAATTTGTCCCAAAATGCCACCGAGATGTCAACATTGTTGACCTCTATGTCAACAATGTTGACATCTATGTCAACAATGTTGACATCTCATAGTGAAGGAAAAAAATAGATGTCAACATTGTTGACATAGATGGTGGTATTTTGGGAAAAATTAGCATTTTGGTGGAAAGTGGGAAAATGTTATGAAATTGGTGGCAAATTGGGCAATTTCTCTTAATTATATGGTTCCATTTGGGGCAATTTAGTAATATCTCAAGATGGTGTGGGTTTGAACGAGAACCAACCACCAGGTCTTTTGTTGTTACATTATATATTTCATCCAGTATCATTTGAAAGGTAAAATGTATATAAATAAATATATTATTGTGTCAAGCAGCTATGTACGTAGATATTAATGTACTTCCCATTCTAGTTTTGTCGTCTGACATTCATGATCTGCTTGTCGTTAAAATCTTGGCTGTCACTTCTTATTTTCCCTAGTTTGGCGTCTATTCTTTTTCTAATTAAGATTCTTTTAAGACCTTCCCTTCCCCAACCGTCATACAGTTTCTCTCTGTTATAATTAATTAACATTACCACTTCTTTTTATTTATCGTGAAATGAAAGTCAGATTTTTAATTTGTATACAAATAAATGCAAAGGGTTATATCATTTTCTTGCTTAGATAAACTTTCTATATCTCCAAACTTACAAGGAGTCATTGATACACAAAAGCTCTCTCAGCAATTCACTTTGTATTATAACTTATATGAAATGTTTAACTTACCGCTTACTGCTTTTGTACCGTAGCTTCAATTTTATTGTTTTACCTTTATTTTCCGTGATATCCCGAGGTAAGTGTCGAATGTTTACCGTGAATTATTATATAAATAAATAATTTAATATAAATAAATAATTATGGAATTCGGTTCCTTCCTACACTCCTATGAAACTTCCATTTCAGTGGTGATTGAAAGTGAGAATTCTAGTTCCATGCGGAGTGCGAAAATACCATTTCCGTTCTAATTACAGTTTCTTCCAACACTGTTCTTTTTTTTTTTAAGTACATCAGGGCCGTTGAATAATCTACGATCGTAAGTGAATATTTTCACTGATGGAACGAAAATTTCCACTTCCATATATACGGAATTTCCGGTTATTAGTGACCGGTAGTATACTTTTCAATCAAAACTAGAAGAAGATAAAAAAACGGAAGTGGAACTTCAAAATTTTTGAAAATTATAATTTTTATTTTAAATTTTTATTAATATTTATATTTTTCCTTTAAAATTATTTGATTATTTCATATATGCTTCCTCTGAAGTAATAGATTAGAGAGATTTTTTTGTACATTGTGCATGGAACAAGGATTTAAAAACCGGGGGAACCGGACGGGAACCGGTCCGGTTCCCCCTTTTTGGAGCTACCCGGCACCGGAACCACCAAAACCGGATTTTTCCGGTGGTTCCGGGGGAACCGGACAGGGATCCGGGTGGGAACCCGGTTCCCACTTCCCGGTCCGGGTCAGCGCGGCTCGCGTCGGTTCAGCGCGGCTCAGAGAAACCAGGTGAGAGGGAGAGAGGGAGCGGTGGCGGCGGCGGCAGGTCGCGCGAACCAGCGGAGGCGGCCGCGCGGGGTCTAGCGCTCGGCGCTCGGCCCAGGAGAGAGGAGCTCGCGCTCGCGGGGTCTCGGCGCGGCTGGGCTCTGATCTGGATGAGGAGAGAGAGCGAGCAGAGGAGAGGGAGAGAGTAGAGGAGAGGGAGAGCGCAGAGGAAAGAGAGAGAGTAGGAAGCAACTAGGGTTTAGTTTTTGTTTTATGTCTTTGGTCCATGGACCCAATTAATTTGGGTTGGTCATGAGCAAATTTGTGTTTTGCTAAATAACAAAGATTTTGTTAATTTTGTAAAATAATCATTAACTTTTATTACAATTAAATCTTTTTCACATAATTATATAATCTACGTACTTTGTATGTTATTTTGAATATTTCTTTTCTGAATTCCCCTCGGTAAATACAGTATTTGACGGTATTCCTCTACGGTAACGGTAAGTTCAACGGTACCGGTTTCCTTTTTTTTTCCTGCTTCCCCCGGTATTCCTTTACGGTACGGGGGTTACCAGTAAATTCGAAAGTTCGGAACGGTAACGGTAACGGTATTTCGATCCTTGGCATGGAAGTGTAAGAAGTGTGTATGACTAATTAACTAATTGCTTAACTCATGTTGATAAGTTTGTACTTAATTAGAAGTCAAACGCAAGATATATGTCGATGTGCGAAGTCAACTATGAACAGTGAGAATAATATATTGAGGTAATTACGGAATCACACTTCTAGAGATGATTAGAATTATCAAATTGTAAATAAGATATAAATTCGATATTTAAAAGTTCTCGATATTTTATTTAGAAATATGATATATACGTGTTATTTTTCATCTCGTATGATAATAAATTATTATAAATCTATGTATGATAGATAGACATTGACGTAACTCATTAAGAGTAAATTATTATAAATCTATGTATTATTTTATTTTTTTAGTTAGGTCATGGCATCCTGGTAAATATAAATAATCATATTCATACATATAAATATATTTAATGTGAGAGATATTGCCTTGGATTGCTACAAAATTTTCCATCAATCTGAACTTATTGTAAATAAAGCTCGTTATGTGATTAGGAAATCGATGCATTAAGTGAAAAGATCAATCAAAACTTTCTTCAATAATTCAATCATCTGAATTTTAAATATTAGGAATAAGTTTATAAAAAAAACTCGGTTACCTTTATGGTATATATATATATATATATATATATATATATATATATATATATATATATATATATATATATATATACATGCGGGATAGCTTTGGGCTAATACAAATTTTTTTTCTGACTCCACTACAATATACATAAACCTAAAACCATCCCATAAAGACCCCTATTATACCCTATATCAGACAAGTCCATGTGACCCATAAATCCTTGGAATTTTGTGGATTCAGGAAAGAAAGTTTGTATTAAACCTATTTAGCTCTTTTATTTCACTATTATTTTTAAAAATAATTATTAATAAATGTTAATAACGAAGGCCAATGTTGGAGGAACAATTTCTGATGGTTGCCAGTGTAATCATTCTGAATGATAATCACAAAGGGACCAGAATGAGTTTTTTCTCTCCAACTTCCAATAAAACTATTTTTCAAAAATAAAATTATATTAATGTTCATTTCTCCACTCCAGCTATCTTCTTGCCCAAAAAATGTCTCTTTTTTTTACAAATAAATTGGATGTAGACTGGAGGCAGACTTATTTACAGAAATTGTTTTAAAAAATTTATAATATATTTTTGGAGTTTGGAATTGGACGGTTTCAAAATAATTACTTCAGGTAAAGTTAATTTCTTGGAAAATTGAAACAACAACTTACATCAATCATATTCTTATCTTCATTCCCTCTCTGCTATTCCTTCTCTCGATTTTCTTTCTTGGAAATAGCCGCGAGCAATTACTGCCTCAGTATTTGTTTGCTCTCGCAAAAGACAAAAAAAGTATACACGTTCAATTAGGACTTATTTAATTCTCTTTTTATATATTAGTTACCCAACCATTTATTCTATTCGTTAACGGTATCAAGTAGTACTGTTGTATTGTATGTGTATGTTACTAACAAGATATTGGACATATTTACGCAAAAATTTATAAATAAAGGCACTGGTTTTTTTGAACTACCCATGCACTTTTTTTTTCCCAAGTAAAAACGTATGTATAATGATGTACCACCTATAAAAAAAAAATTTACGTATAAAGGGAAAGAAAGCTGAGAACAGAAAGAAAATAGATGAGACCGAAAAAAAGGTATTTAAAACACGCCATAATATGTTCCTTTGTAGTGCACAGAAAACCCTGCTAATTAATAGAGCAAACCTCAAGGTAAACATTACGAGACGTCAACAAAAATAAAAAAGAAATAAAATTAATAAAAAGAGAAAATAATGAGAATTAAAGTCACGTACGACTACGAGACTCATAATGCAAATATACTTCATTTTTAGTTCGTACTCATTAGATATGAAGTATATATCTCTTGTGTAATATATCGTGTGTAAAGAAAAACACACACCAATTTATTAACTACATGTCTATATCGATACGTATGCTTTTATAAGTGTGTACTTTCTCCAAATACTAAAAAAAAAAAAAAACCATGTATCTCAAATGGTAAAAAAAACTATGAGAATAGCATTTTTTAATGTATTTTTTTTTTAATTTTTTAAAAATCGCAGTGTTTGTTTTAATTTTTTTAATAGTATCTTTTAGATTAGTTTTCTTATAAATAAAAAATTAATAGGCCAAAAAAATATACAAATTAAAAAAAAAAACTATGAACATCATAAAAACAATTGGTATATAAAAAAAATTATACATGCAAGTTTAGTTTATACATGTGAAAATTCAGGGAAGTATATCACATGCAAGTTTATACATGCATTTAGTTTCAAGCTAAATTCAGAGAAGTTTAACAACTTTATATATCATTTACTGTGGTTATAGGTGTCTTCTTAAAAAAAAACATTAAAACATCAAATTATTAGCTAATTAAACCACCAATAGTAGAGGAATTGCTAGTTAGACAACGTTTCGTAAATTTTTGATAAATAACCACAAAAAATTATCTACACCGCTGAAACTACGTAAATACTTAATAATTATTTATATTTGAGGCGGGAAGTTTCGGTGCTTACGTATTTTCAGCGGTGTAAATAATTGTTGCTGGCTATTTATAAAAAATTTATAAAACGTTGATTATATTACAATTTTCAACATTTTATTTGGCTATTTATCCACTGGCAGAATTATAGAGATTCACAAATGATTTTTTTAAAAAAATACTCAAACGGTAGGCATGAAGCTAGTAAGGAGCTAGAGGGGCTAAAGCCCCTCTCAATTTATTTATTTATTTTTTATTTTTGCACTTTTTGTCGGTTTTTTAATTTGTTTTACATTTTTTTACCCTAAAAATATACAAATTAGTCCCCTCAATTTCTTTTTGTGCGTATTAGTTCTCCCTAACTTAAATTCCTGGCTTTGTCCCTGCAAACAAACAGCAATATGTTATGATTCATATCTATTCAATTTCATTAATATAAATAAAATAATTGAATCATGGTAATTTTTCAAAAATAATTTTAGCTTAACATACAGTAGTACGAGACGAGTTAGCCCATATTGCTACCTAAAAATGTGCTCTGAGAACTTAAAAGTGAAACAAATTCTCTTACGCGTTGAGCTAAAATCCGGACCCAAAATTATGTTCCGGTTCTAAGTTAAAAAAAAAAAATTTCCGGTTCTTGAAATAATGAGTTTTGTTTCGGGCATTATTGGTTTTTTCATGCGAAATATGCCTAGCTTTTCATATTTTGCTCCGAACTTCAACCACGTTCGAAACGAAATATTCGGTTCCAGTTTGTATAAGAATCATGGGATTCACTATCTGAAATAACTCCACATCCCTAAGTTTATTGTAACCCCAAGGCCCAACCACATCTCAAATAAAAAAAGACAATTTAAAGCCACCAAAAAAAAAAAAAAAAAAAACCTAACAAATAAAACCAATAGTTTTTTTTTTTTTTTTTCACCAACAAAACATTATATATAGTTTTTGTGACCGGTAAGCACAAATAAATTCCACACGGTTGAGTGAACTTGCTTTATATTCTTTTTCATATATCGTGTATAATATACAATACATACATGAAATAAATCAATCACTTTCAAACTCTCTCTCTCTCTCTCTCTCTCTGGGCTATAAATACAATGACACACAACACAAGTTACACAACACAGCACCAGAAAGAACAAAAAAGAACATCAACACAAGCACAAGTAATACAGAAGAAGAAGAAAACTTAAATTCCCTCTGTCTCTCTCTCTCTCTCTTTATCCACACACACACAAAAACCAAAAGAAAAACATGGAAGACTCAATTTCCAACATCCCCCAAAAACCCACCACCACCAACAAACGACCCCTGAAAGACAGCACTGCCACGGCGGCGGCGACGAGCTCAAGTCCGACGGCGATGCGGTACCGGGGAGTTCGCCGGCGTCCGTGGGGTCGGTACGCGGCGGAGATCCGCGACCCTCAGTCGAAGGAGCGGCGGTGGCTTGGGACGTTCGACACGGCGGAGGAAGCCGCCTGCGCTTACGACTGCGCCGCCAGAGCCATGCGAGGCCTCAAAGCCCGAACCAACTTCGTCTACCCTCTCGACCACTTCAATCTCCTCCACCACCACCACTTCACCAAGCAATCTCAGCCGTCCGTTCCCAAAACCCTAGATCACCACCACCACCACCGCCACAACAACAACAACAACAACTGGATCGCTTCGCCGCGTCTCGCTCATCACCACCACCACAAACCCTACATCTCTGATCATTTTCTCGCTTCTTCCGACAACAACACCACAAACCCTAACTTCCTCAACTCGTTATCATCGTCGCATCAAAACCTGTTTCTTTCTTCTTCTTCCTCTTCCTCTACTACTGGTTTTCATAACCCTGCCACGTCATCAGCCACCGTGATTCCTAGCGCGAAGACTTCTGTGAGCTCTTCCGCCGTCGTCGAAGAGGAATGTCTCTACTCGGAGTTTTTCCCGAAGGAGGCTTATGAATCGACCGGGCTTCTTGAAGAGGTGATTCAGCAGTTTCTTCCCAAACCGAAACTTGTCAGCTCGGCGGCGAAGCTCAAGTCCGATGACGTCTCCGCGGTTAACGGTCGTTATAGTTTCAGTCCGGGACTTGATTTCCACGGTCAACAAGCCATGTACAACAACAACAATAACAACGGGTTCAACAACAACACGTTCGGGCTAGTCAACGCAGCGAACGACGGACCAATGAGCGTTCACCACGTGGCGGTGGCGGGCGGACAGGACTCCGTGATTACGATGGACGAGATTTTTCAGTTCCCGGCGGACTCGTTCGTCACCGCATTCGCTACCAGAATCCAAAACGCTTGAGATCATAAGATAATTTGATTCACGCTTTTACTTCTTTATTTTTCCTAATAATTTAGTAGTACTGCTAATAATTCAATTATAATGTACGTAGTTATAATATAAGGGTAATTTCAATTATAATTAAGTAGTACTTTTTTTTTTGGTTTTTTGAATTAAGCGATTTATCTCCCACTAGTTTTTTTTTTTTTGAGGGATCCCACTAGTTACATCTATAATGGTAACTTAGATTTTCTGAATACGTTTTTATCATAGAGATTCTATATATTGCTGTTGTGTATGGTGTTTTTCTTAATGAAACGTTATCTGAGATTTTGTTTTGTAGCTAATATTTGCGTTGACTCTCGCATTCTGAAAAGTTCTTCCCATACTTTTCGCTTTTTTGTCTGTTCATTCTTGAACTCGAAAGAAAAAAAAAAGAAGCTTTATATGGGTCTCTCTCTCTCAGAAAGGTAGTGACAACTTTTTAAAGGATGGTAAACATTATTTACAGACGTATAGAACTTAGGGTTACAAGCCCAACAAAAGAATGTGTGTTAGACAATACATTATTAACTATTTTAATATATTTTTTGTTTTGCTTTCATTTCTACCTGAGTGTCAAATATACAATTCAAACCGTTTGTAGAGAAACATGCAATCTTTTTTTAGTTAAACTTAAATTAAGGTAGTTGAAGACAAGGCTCATTTGAACAGTCGATGTTGAGATAGATAGATAGATATATGGTATAGGCGTGTAGATATAGAGCTGCCATTCTTGTCCCCAAAAAACAAAACCGCTATATAGTATGGTAGTATATGTGGGCTGTTTTGTCAATAAAAAAAGTACGTTTTTAAACTGTCGCGTAGTTTTAAAATTTGAAAATTGTTGAATCTAGTACAGTTTCCATGGCAGCTGAGAGAGTACGGTTATTGATTGAGATATCAGGTCCTTCGTATAAAGAAGAAGCGATACTCTATTTGCCAAACAAAAAGAAGAAGAAAAATTTATACCTTGAATTTTATTTTATTTTTATGAATTCCTACTTTATAGTTCTACTTCCATCTATCTCATATATATTTCTTGTTTGTTGCTTATTTTGTTTTGTTTCGTTTTTTGTAGTGAATTTACCAAAAGTTCTCTAATTCTCTCCCTATAACTTACTTTTAGTCATAATTTGCTTATTGATGTTTATGTTATCTCTTTATCCACCATGTTATCCGATCCCACTTCAACATCTCTAATAAGAGTAACTTTACTTCAATGTCCGAGTTCCTTATATTTAGGAAAACATTTTTGATGTACCAGAATCATTTTACTCAGCGGAGGAATATATAAATAAAACTTTTTTTTTTCTTGGCAAACGTACATGGATGACAAGAAATATTAATGTAGTTTTTGGTGGGAATAGATATTTTTTCGAGAGGGCTAAACAGGCTTGCCGTCAACATGTTTTTTTGTCCATGAAGACTTGGAAGATACAGAGAATGTTTATTGGTCGTTAATATTTTTTTTATCCTCGTGAGAGTGATACATGTGTATTTCCAAAATTTTATCACTTAAAACGTAAACAAAGTGTGAATAGAGGAGGGCAAACACATCAAATATCATTATGTGAATTTAAGCTTAATTGAGTTTGTGATTGACATTTATAATAGAAAAGAGAAAAAATTGTTTGTTAAAACCTACCTATATATAGCAAAGAAAAAAAAAATGGAATTATTTTCTCAACTAGAACGTAATAGTTTTTAAGCTTGTGCGAGTTGAACATTAGTTGGACTATGATAACGAAGCATATGGAAGATGCTTTTCTAACGATCTTTTGTAATTTTTTATTAGACTTACGATGGACATTTAGTGAAATTGATATATACAATAAGATGTTATCAACCATAAACAAGTAATATTTTTGCGGAATGATAAATAACATTAGACAATTGTTGTCTAGGTTAATGTTCACTAAACAAACGAGACACGTATATTTGGGTCTTATGATCTAAGAATCTCTCTTTAGTAACCATAAGTATAGTGAATTTAGAAAGAAATACCTTCTTAATTTAGGATTTGGAGACAGTCACGCTATTTGTTTTGAGAGGTAGATATTTATGGCCTTATTTTATTTTTGTTTTCTTTCAAATCAATACCTCATATCTTAGTGTAAAATTATATGTAAATGTAATAAACTAGGAGAAAAACATGAAATAAACATAATAAAAACCTAACTTTATAAAATAAAGACAATATTAGTGTGAGTTTTGTACAAAGCATTCTCCTTCCGAATGTTTTTATAATCTTTATGAATAAGACACGTGAAAAGAAAATTTATGCATGCATTGATTGTTGTGATGGATTTTTCCTCACCCGAAAAAACATTAAAGCCCAACCCAAAAACAAATAAAGCACGACGAGTCCAACCCAAAGAACAAGGTGGGAAGATCGGAGACTTGACTGAAGTGTGTGGAGCGACCCGCTCCCATCTCGAACAGGGGGCCTCGCCTGACCCCCCATTCTCATTTTGTAAAGGGGGCCTCGCCCGACCCCTCTTCCCATTTCGCAAAGGGGGCCTCGCCCGACCCCCTTTCCCATTTCGCAAAGGGGGCCTCGCCCGACCCCCTTTCCCATTTCGCAAAGGGGGCCTCGCCCGAACCCCTATTTGCATTTCGTAAAAGAGGCCTCGCCCGAACCCCTCATTTCCATTTTGTAAAAGAGGCCTCGCCCGAACCCCTCATTTCCATTTCGTAAAAGAGGCCTCGCCCGAACCCCTATTTCCATTTCGTAAAAGAGGCCTCGCCCGATCCCCCATTCCCATTTAGAAAAAGAGGCCTCGCCCGAACCACTATTTCCATTTCGTAAAAGAGGCCTCGCCCGACCCCCCTTTCCCATTTCGTAAAAGATGCCTCTCCCAAACCCCTATTTCCATTTCGTAAAAGAGGCCTCGCTCGAACCCCTCATTTCCATTTCGTAAAAGAGGCCTCGCCCGATCCCATTTCGTAAAAGAGGCCTCGCCCGATCCCATTTCGTAAAGGGGGCCTCGTCCGAACCCAATCATTCCCATTTTCAGAAAGTGGGCCTCGCCCGACCCCCTTTACTCCTACCGTACTCCTGCCCTAACTATCACCACCTCACTATAAATACCCGAGACAAACACTTATCAAGGGCTGACTTTTTCTCTCTCTAACTAGAGTATACCAAATTCTCTACTCAGCTACTTCTCTCTCTAAAAACACCTTTGAGACCGAAATAAAGAACAAAGAGAATCAAAGCCACTTCACATACACAATTTCACACAAAAAAGAATAGCAATCTACTTCCATTCTCTCTAGAGTGGGAGAAGAAAAGCATTCTCTCTAAACCCAAGGCTTAAAGCCAAATTATATTCCCTCTATAAGAGTGTCCAAGAACTCGAGAAACCAATTCTCAAGTTCTTTACTTGATAAGAGAAATATTCCATTATTAATCTCACAGATTCGAAGACACGTGTCCAAGTCCGCTCACGTCACGTGTCCATAAGTGTTAATCCAAAAAACGGCTTAACATTGATCACCTTACAAAAGATTATAAAATAATAAATATAATACCACCACCATAATTATTCTTTAGTGAGCATTAACAAGTCGGCATCGGTGTTTCTGTCTCAACTCATTACCGGTTAACAATGATAACCTAGCAATGCCATCACCCACAATGAAACGACTCTCTCGACTCATTGCACGTACGTAGTCACTAAACTAATAACCAATTGTATCGGCAAAATGAAACTCTAATCTTCCTTCACAAATAACATTTTTTTTCTTTAATCATTGTACATTAAAATATCACAAAGATAAATATATTGGATTTTGTTAAGTTAAAGGCTTTTCATTTTCTAATACACTAGCCGTTTGAGGATTTTGTTATTTCTAACAATTTTGAAATTTACTCCATTTACTTAGTTATCATCATCCTATAATCGAATACTTAATTACAATAAACAATAATCTATAAGGAATAAACCTTAGGGATGACAAACAAATTTTTTTACATTCATCCGGAATTTTCTATGTGGCTACAGTAGAATATCCATATTCTTTGCCAACAAGTGTTTCGCATATGTGTATGATAATGCGCTTCGGAGTCGTGCCTTTGTTTTCTTGGAATATTGCTGTCAGAAAAGTGTTTTTTTTAGGCGTATTTTTGTCTGAAAAGTGAAATATACACATAGTTTTCTAATTTTGACAATAATGATGTTAAAAAAAATAATTTGAGGTGTTTATTTTTCCACATATATATCAAATTTCTCATTTGATAATTAATGTAACTATTCAAGAGTAAACTCGTAATAATAATGTAAATTAATAGAGTGGAGTTATTTTATTCAAAATAAATAAATAAAATGGAGTTATTAACCATTAATAGTCCTTATAATTGAATCTATGGGATAAGGATCATAATTATCTTAGCAAATAATTATTGTAGTGCTCTCGTGGCACGTATTACTTTGAAATTTTCGGAGAGTGGCAACATTCAAAGCAAGTAAGTTATTTAATGACACGACCGTTACTCGTCTTCATAATAACTCTCCTCTTAATTACATCAAATAAACAAGAGTTTTGAAATGCATGAACAGCTTATAACCTTTAAATCGGTGTACATTTTGGACGTAATGTGGCTTTACAGAACCTTGGAAGGTCATATATTCTCTTCTTCTTACTCGTCTCAATAATGCTTTGATGATTCAAATGATCAATTTTAATGAGTTAGCAAAGTTGCAATGAGCCTAAAATTATAGCCTCTCACACGTAAGGACTTCTTTTACTGATGGCTTGATTATAACGCGGATTAAATCTCTATTTTCTTCATACAATTGAAGTTGCAATGACGTCATCTTTTATATCTATAAATTCAGTGGTTTAGACCTATGGTGATAAAAATTAAAAAAAAAAAAATACATAGACTATGCTGTCCATGTATCCTTTACAGTGGCTATAAATCACCTCATCATAATCGATTTAAATGAAAGTTATTGTCGGTTTGGTTGTTTATTATGATTTAATTTCCCCCCCTTTTTTTTGTTTGTTTGAAATATATTATTTATTTATTTTTATTTTTCTGTGTGAAGAAATTTTGACGATAGAAGCAGATTAATAAATGGTATAGTAGTTTGTGATGGTTTTTAATTATTTATTAATATGGTGAAATGAAGTGACGCTAGTATACAGATAATTAATGTCAAAAGAGTTATAATATAGAATACTTTACAATTAAACACAATTGATAACTTCCAGCCATATATCTAAAAAGCTTAGATTTAGCCGTGACGAGTTCAAGGGGCCGTTTGGTTTAGTTTTCTAAACTTGTTTTATGTTTTTAAATTCTGTTTTCTTATTCTAATTTTTAAATAAAAAAAGATTTAAAATTACGTTTCAGAATATTTTAAATGTTGTTTGGTTATGTTTTCCATTCAATTGTTTTTAGATTTTAATTTAAAGTTTAAGAATTATAATATAAGTATATAATTTTACATTAATTATGGTTTATATTGTTTAACCACAAAACATATCTAATACATCAAAACTGCATAATTTCCGAGCATGGAGAGTGAATCTATAATTCACCCCACATAGAGAATGCAATAGTATCTCGGAAGTCTTCCCAAGCACATCGAGCAGCGAGTGTTGATCCCGCATCATCTTCGGCCAACTCTCTCTGAACACCGGGACATTTTGCTTGTGGATCAATTTCTTCCACCGGCATATCTTGACCCCATAACGTAAACTGATTGTCATCGACGACATGATCTTTGATTAAATTATGTAAGATGCAACATGCCATAACTATGTTCCCTTGTTTCTCTAAGGAATAACATGACATGTTCTTAAGAATCGGAAAGCGAGCTTTAAGGACGCCGAAACATCTTTCTATCACATTCCGCAATGACGAGTGATTGTAGTTAAAAACTTCCTTATACCCTGTGGGGTCTCGTCTTCCCCTCCCCCTTCTTCTTCCCCGTCCCCTCGCTCGAAAGTCCACCAGATGATATCGTTCCCCCCGATATGGTGCCAAGAAGCCTTGCTTATTTGGATAACTAGCATCCACAATGTAGTATTTCCTGATTGGTGGGATTAGGAAATTGGTATTGCGGGATGCTGTAACGATGCTTATGACTCGAGAATCGGCCATAGAACCTTCAAATCCAGTATGAACATAAGTGAACTTCATGTCGAATGTACATGCTGCCATTACGTTCAAGTCGGGACGCTTGGTCTTTTTCTATCTGCTCTTCTAAGGCGACCCTAATACGTTCAAGGGCTGCTTCACTGGCCGTGGACTTTCTCTTTTTGCCCCTAACTTTTTATGTAACAGTCGGTTGGTTAGGTTCTGAAGACATTCGGTTCATCTCATCATATGAACCACTAGATTCTTCGAGTCCAATTGCAGATTGTCCCTGTCCAATAGACGAAGGAGGAGATGGACCAATTAGCTTTTCATGGGCAATAGTTGCTGCTTGTAACGGGCTGATTGCGAGATCACCCGTGGTGGTCGAAGGGCCAAAAATCTCATTAAGTTTTTCAAATTGTGGCAATCCTTTTTTTTTTTTTTTTTTTTTTTTTTTTTTTTTTTCTAAAACGCTTTGCTTCTTTCTCTTTTTGCAAAAATATAATAAATTTAGACACTAAAAACATATGTTTGTTTGAATAATGAAACAAACACAAATGGTCAGAATAAATACCGCTATATATGTTTCCCAAACATCATCTTCCGCTGTAACAATGTTGGTGGGGTCCCAACCAAATCCGGTGGTGTTGATCATAGTCATAAACTTCCTCGTTGTTCCTCGAAGTCGATTCCATTTCGATTTCAACCTTTTAAGTTGATATCCTTTCCTAAACTTACCTTTCATAGCGAGTTCGACTCTCGTCCATTGTTTCTTCTCCAAAATGGATCCTCTCAATCCAACTTTACACTCTTCGTAGCAAAGGTCAACAAAATATTCTTCAACGGCGTCGGGCTAAGCCGCAGAGTCGTCGTCACCGGCCATTGTAATATAAATCTACTCACACGAAGCTAATAAATACAAAAAATTGAAAAAAAACTATAACAAACTAGAAACGGAATTAACTGGAAACTATATCACAAAACTTATACATCTTTAAAGATATATATATACTCATATCACAGATATGAACACAAAGATGACATTTAAGCATAAAAAATACAACAAATTCATGAAAACACACACTTACAGAGGGATTTTCGAACTGGAAAACCAAAAAAAAAACCCCATAAAAACATCCTAAATATCATAAAAAAATTTGAAAATAAATGCCCAAAGTCATACTGACTCACCTCAGGCGCGGGGTGGATTCGTCGTTGCAACGAGGAATCGTCAGGCGCGCCAGAGAATCATTGTCGCATCGGAGATTCGTTATGCGCAGTGGAGACCCATCGTTGTCGTCTTCTAGAAATGAGGGGTTGGAGAGGAGTTTGGACGGTGATTAGGGTTAAATAAAACAAGCAGATAGTTGAGGTAGAAAGTAGTTGATGTATAAATTTGGTGGATGATAATTAATTAAGTCGATGTTAAGAGCATTAAATATAAGGGAAATGAAATAGAAAACAACTTTTTTTGTTTTCTGTTTTCCAATTAAATTTCAAAGAAAAAAAAACATAATTCCAAATCTGTTTTCTAAATTAATAACCAAACATGTTTTCTAGTTCTGTTTTCTAAAATTTATAATTAGAAAATAGAAAACAAGATTGGAAAACTAAACCAAACAGGGGCTAAGTACCCGGGCCTCGCTGCGGGGATTTTCTTTTTCTTCAACAAAAGGCAATAAATTACCAATCTATAGTATCAATTGTTTTGATACATAATGTAATACAAATTTTATATTAATTTTTTTTAATGTAGTATAGTCGTACATATATTATATATGCAAACATCAATTACTCACTAATATGCTAACATCCCGTCGAGCGGTTGGGCCTTTTGTCATCCTTTGGTTGCTGGTTGGTCGAACACTCCCTTGAAATTGTCGAACTCTCACTTCAACACTGAAGCTGGAGTCTCTCATTCGCTGAATATTGTAGCGTGTTGGTTTTGTAAAGTAAACATAATAAGTAAGTGTAGGTCATTTATAAGTAGCTAAGTCCTTTAGGTATGTCTGAAGGGTGAACCATAGAACTGCGAAATTGGTTTTGTAATTTGTGGCTGTTTGGAGATTTCAAATTAGGATTTTTGGGTCTACGATAATGGGTATTTGTTTATTTTGTATTGAGTATTTTGCAATGGGTCGTTGAGTATATGTAATGGGTTGTTAAGGTGTTTGTTTGATTGATTATTTAGGAATCTCGTCTTGGTTAGAGTGTTTGTTTGGGTGATTCATTGTGATAATTTGGAGAATAATATTGGTTGTTAGTGTATTATGTATTGGTTGTTCGGTTTTTTTTTTAAGATTCACATTGGTTGTTTAGGGGTCTCGAATTAATTGTTTGATTGGTTTTGGAGATCCACATTGTTTTGAGGATCTCCAATTTGAAAGAATAATATAGTCTCTAATCCAAAAACATATGATTAGAAACATGAACCTTAAAGCGGAAGCTAAATGGATCAAGCATTTACCTCCGGCCATTGTTATCGGAAAATCATCGGAGCTTTATCGGTGACTCGGAATGGCTTCGCCGGCGTCAAGGAACGTCGTTTTGCTCTTCTAAACCGAAATAACCTCGAACTAGATGGTGTGTGTTTATGAATGAGATTAAAAGGCTTAGGGACCAAAACAACTCTCTCTCAATTTATAAACCGATTCCTTTCCATCAAAGAGAAACGGAAATGAGAGGCTTAATGTGTATTGATTCGTTGCTATAATTATGGAATTTGATAGACCATAAATGGAGAGATATATCATAACGTATTTACTTAATATACTCCATATACAATATACGGTAATTAGTATCCATATATTCTATATTCGTAATGTATATCTTACATTCTCCCACTTGGTCTATAAATTCAATATATGTCACAAGAAAATTAATATATAGATCATGGCGATAAGTCCTCTATAAATGAGTATTATCTTCCATGTATCATATATATTACTTTTCACAAATTACCCATAAAAAAAATAATGAATAAACCATATGTTTATTCTAGGTCCAAACATAATAAAATACTTCTCAAATCAATAATGATAATGAATGTGCACAAACCATATGAGAAATATTAAACTGAATACGAGTTTCATAAATGGAAATGTAGCGTACTATGGAAAATTACATTATGGAACCAAGTCCCATATTTTCCACATGATCCTTAAATTTCTTTGGTGGCATGCCTTTAGTCAAAGGATCGGCAATCATCAACTCAGTGCTAATGTGTTGGATGAGCACTTTTCCATCTTTAACACGTTCTCTTATGGCTAGATACTTGATGTCGATATGCTTACTTCGACTTCCACTTTTGTTATTCTTAGCCATAAAGACAGCAGCTGAGTTGTCACAGTACAACTTAATAGGCCTAGAAATAGAGTCTACAACTCTAAGCCCAGATATAAAACTCTTCAACCAAACACCATGTGATGTAGCTTCAAAACAAGATACGAACTCGGCCTCCATGGTGGAAGTAGTGACCAACGTCTGCTTCGTGCTTCTCCAAGATACAGCTCCGCCGGCTAGCATAAACATATATCCTGAAGTGGATCTTCTGGAATCTATGCAGCCTGCGTAGTCAGCATCAGAGTAACCAACCACTTCCAATTCATTGGTTCGTCTGAACATAAGCATGTAACCCTTTGTTCCTTGAAGGTATCTCATATCTTTCTTTGCAGCTTTCCAATGGTAAGACCTGGGTTACTCTGATATCTACCCAATACTCCAACAACATATGCAATGTCAGGTCTGGTACAGACCTGAGCATACATAAGGCTTCCCACAGCGGAAGCATATGGAATATTCTTCATTTGATCCCGCTCAAGATCATTCTTTGGACATTGATCAAGACTGAATTTGTCACCCTTCACAACAGGTGCTATACTTGGCGAACAATCTTTCATCCGAAATCTCTCTAGAACTTTGTTGATATAGGTTTCTTGAGACAAACCCAAAATGCCTCGTGATCTTTCCCTATGGATCTTAATGCCAATGACATAAGATGCCTCACCCATATCTTTCATATCAAAGTTCTTAGACAGAAATTGTTTCACCTCGTACAACATTCCATTATCATTAGTCGCTAACAAAATATCATCCACATATAAAACAAGGAAACATATCTTACTGCCACTGACCTTCTGGTATATACATTGATCCATGACATTCTCTTCGAAACCAAAAGAAGTTATAACATCATGAAATTTTTAAATACCATTGGCGGGAGGCTTGTTTTAAACCGTAAATGGATTTATTAAGCTTGCAGACTAAATGCTCACCGTGACTAGAGGAGAATCCTTCTGGTTGTTTCATGTAAACCTCTTCCTCTAGATCTCCGTTAAGGAAGGCCGTTTTCACATCCATTTGATGTAGCTCGAAGTCAAAATGAGCTACTAATGCCATAATTGTGCGAAGTGAATCTTTCTTTGATACAGGCGAAAATGTATCAGTGTAATCAATTCCTTCTCTTTGAGTGAACCCTTTGGCTACAAGTCTTGCTTTATGTCTCTCGATGTTGCCTTGTGAGTCTTTCTTTGTTTTAAAGACCCATTTGCATCCGATGGCTTTTACACCATCAGGCAACTCGACAAGATCCCAGACTTGATTCTTTCCCATAGAGTTCATCTCCTCAATCATAGCCTCGTGCCATAAGTTAGATTCTTTAGAACTTACAGCTTGTGAAAACGTTTCAGGATCATTCTCGGCTCCAATGTTGCCGTCCATTTCTTGCAGATATACTTCATAATCACTAGGGATTGCTGAATTTCTAACTCTAGTAGATCTTCTTAATGGTGCTTCATCATGATCTTGATGATCTTGTTGTTCAACAGGTTGTTCAATAGGTTGTTCAACATGATCTTGATCAGCAACTTGATCTACATGATCAGCATTATCAACTTGTGGAACTTCAATAGTTGGTTGTCGTACACACGATTGAGCTTGAGGAGTGTGTATGATAATCAATCTATCACTTGAACTAGAAGGTTCAGCTTCATTGTGATCCATTGCAGAGACCGAATCACGCAATGGGTCACTCCCTCTAATCAAGTCATTCTCAAGAAATTTTGCATTCCTTGATTCCACAATCCTAGTACTGTGAGATGGACAATAGAATCTATAACCTTTAGACTTCTCGGCATATCCAATGAAATACCCACTAATAGTCCTAGAGTCTAGTTTCTTTTCTTGTGGATTATAAATTCTCACTTCAGACGGGCATCCCCAAATGCGTATATGTTGCAAACTGGGTTTCCAACCTTTGAATAACTCAAAAGGCGTTTTTAAAACAGCCTTGGTTGGAACTCGGTTTAATATATACACAGCCGTCTTTAGTGCTTCAGTCCACAAGAATTGAGGAAGTTTTGTGGTACTCCTCATACTTCTCACCATGTCCATTAAAGTTCGGTTTCTTCTTTCTGATACACCATTTTGATCTGGAGTACCAGGCATCGTATATTGGGCAACAATCCCATGTTCTTGAAGAAACTTCGCAAATGGCCCAGGTGCTTGTCCATTCTCTGTATATCTACCATAATACTCACCACCCCTATCTGATCTCACTATCTTAATTTGTTTACCGCATTGTAACTCTACTTCAGCCTTGAAAACTTTAAAGGCATCTATAGCTTCATCCTTAGAACGAAGTAAATAGAGATACATATATCGTGAGAAATCATCTATGAAAGTGATAAAGTATTTTGGACTACTAGCATCCATGTCTGGACAACAAATGTCAGTATGTATGATTTCTAACAATTCAGTACTTCTCTTTGCACCCTTTTTAGACTTATTGGTTTGCTTTCCCTTAATGCAATCCACACAGGTCTCAAAGTCGGTAAAATCAAGAGCACTAAGTACTCCCTCATTCACTAACCTTTTAATTCTCAAAATGGAGATATGTCTCAATCTCCGGTGCCACAATAGAGAAGAATTTTCATTCATAATACAACGTTTCAACCCAGCAGTAACATTCAAAGAGTTATAAGCAGTATTATTTTGCAAAGTAACAGAATAAAGACCATCATGAGACAATGTACCATAACCAACAGTTTTAGATTTATTTAATAATGTAAAACCATCATCCAAAAAGTTAAAACCAAAACCAAAAGGTACAAGTCTCGAAACTGAAATTAAATTCCTTGAAAAACTAGGAACATAAAAGGTCTTTTCTAAATGCAAAATAAAACCAGTACTCAAAACCAAATTGCAAGAACCAACAGCCTCCACATGTGAGCTCATCTTCCCTCCTGAGAGGATATAGCACTCACTACCCACTGGCTTCCGTAGGTTTTGCATACCCTGCAAAGTATTTGAAACATGGATTGTAGAACCAGAGTCAATCCACCAAGTATTATGATCAACATCAGTTAGATTTGATTCATAACATACAAACGAAAATTGAATACCTTTCTTCTCAAGCCAATTCTGGAACTTAGAGCAGTCTTTCTTCATGTGTCCTTTCTTCTTGCAAAAGAAACACTTTGACTCTTTCTTAATGTCAGGTTTGACAGAGAGCTTGCCTTTGCCTTTGGCACGATCTTTCTTCTTCCTTTCGGAGAAAGTCAGATTCACTTTCTCACCCTGTTCCATAGCCAACCTATGCTCCTCTTGAACACACATGGTCATGAGTTCATTGATTGACCATTTATCCTTATGTGTGTTATAAGAAATCTTAAATGGACCATATTGTTGGGGCAGAGTGCACAGAATAAAGTGAACCAGAAAGGTTTCAGACATTTCAACTTCCAGTGTCTTTAATTGAGCCGCAATATCCCTCATACGCATGATATGATCACGCATACCTCTTATTCCAGTGAGCTTCACGGATGAGAACTGCATGATAAGAGTACTAGCCAAAGCCTTATCTGAAGTGACAAATTGATCGTCTATTGCTTTCATTAAGAGACGAACATTGTCATATTCCTCAATTGAACCCCTAACCCCAGCAGATACTTTGGTCTTTATGAACATAACGCAGAGGCGATTAGATCGCTCCCACTTTTCATAAAGATCAACCTGATCAGGGGTACTTTTCTCAGTGATTTTAGGGGGTTCAGGCTTCCTTATGGCATAATCAATATCCATCCATCCCAGCTGAAGGAGAACTCTTTCTTTCCAAACCTTAAAGTTGTCCCCTTTGAGTTCGGGGACATCGCACTTAACATCAGAGTAACTAACAGTTTGACTAGCTGCAATTTATAGAAATTAAACATGCTTATAAGAATTATGTTTTTGAAGAAATTAACTATATCATGATTTACCAATGCAAAACATGTACTTAATGAATCTAGAGACATAAAATTTGCCTGTGGGCTAAAATTCTAATTCAGTTAGATTCACACGATTATGATAAAACTATCAAACTATGTTCCTTTTCCTAATACCTGTGGGTTAATTAGGAAATATAATTTGATATTTTATCCTAATTAATCATACAAATATTATAAAATTCCTGTGGGTAGATTTCATAATATAGCATATGATTAACCACAATTATTGTTTTATGTGACATTAATTCTAAATATACAATCTAAATTAATTAAAGATGCTGTGGCTATTCTTTAATTAATTAAGACCATATAAATCGCAAACAATAAAATTAAGTCTAAAATAAATAATATTGTGCTAGTCATTACTAAATGTTATATGCATGTTCGAAACAATAATAATAAAAGACATATAACTCCACAATTATTCTAACACAATATAAATTTAAAACTAAATATATGCATGCAATATACTTAATAATGCAAAACAAAAGGAATAACATGCATTTACTTTATTTATTTATATATATCTGTATGCATACTAAAGGTCTATACCATTGTGAATGCACAAAAAAACAACACACGGTATATATAGCAAAAGTATATGCAATTAATAACATGCATTAATTGCCATAGTACACAACACGATATAGGCTAAAGGGCCCAATAAAATCCAATATAACAGTTAAGCCCAAAACACTCTCCAGCGAAACAAACCAACAGAATAATGAGTCAAACGACATAACTTAAGTAAAACGACCAAAAATTATTTAAAACAAAAAAACGACATGTCGTTTATTGTCGTCTTCTTCACCCATCTTCTGATAAAAAAAAAACCCGCGAACCCGGTTAAAAAACCCGACGGTTTCTCCCTCATTTCTCCATGGTTTTCAAGATTTTAAAGCCCAAAATTGATAGAAAAACAATTTTAAAAAGATTGGACGTATTAGTTTTTCAAAACAACGTGTAACATGAAAACCCCGGGAAAAAAGAAATAACCACAACACCATTAACAACAAGGCAAAGGTATGGATGCTCTGATACCAAATGAAAGAATAATATAGTCTCTAATCCAAAAACATATGATTAGAAACATGAACCTTAAAGCGGAAGCTAAATGGATCAAGCATTTACCTCCGGCCATTGTTATCGGAAAATCATCGGAGCTTTATCGGTGACTCGGAATGGCTTCGCCGGCGTCAAGGAACGTCGTTTTGCTCTTCTAAACCGAAATAACCTCGAACTAGATGGTGTGTGTTTATGAATGAGATTAAAAGGCTTAGGGACCAAAACAACTCTCTCTCAATTTATAAACCGATTCCTTTCCATCAAAGAGAAACGGAAATGAGAGGCTTAATGTGTATTGATTCGTTGCTATAATTATGGAATTTGATAGACCATAAATGGAGAGATATATCATAACGTATTTACTTAATATACTCCATATACAATATACGGTAATTAGTATCCATATATTCTATATTCGTAATGTATATCTTACACAATTGGTTATTTGGTTTGTTTTAGTGATTCACATTTGTTTTTTTTGGAGATTTCGCATTGGTTTTAAAGATTCAGATTGGTTGTTTTGAAATTTCTCTCATTGATTGTTTGGAGATTTCGCATTGATTTTGGAGATTTAGATGGGTTGTTTGGATATTTTTCGCATTGATTTCTTGAGATTTTGCATTGGTTTTGAAGATTCAGATTGATTCTTTGGAGATTTCCTGCATTAATTGCTTGGAGATTTCATATTGGTTTTGGAGATTCACATTTGAATATATTTTGCGCTTCCGTTTTTTTTTTTGTTTTACAAACTTAAAAGACTCAAAACTCCAGACCCACGGTAAAAAGTGTACCTCTGATTATCACAAACATCATTTCCAAATTTTGTGATGTTCCAACGGTTTTTGAATTCTCAAAGGAAATTTCGGCTGCGTTGGTAGGAGCTACTGAAAAAAACAAATTTGTAGTTACACTCTTCACTTTACAGACCGACTTCAGCAGCTCACAACATCATCTACACCGTGCATCAAATAAGGATTGTGGCGACATGGGTGGAAATCGTGCACGGCTTTAAGCCATCATTCTTATGATAGTCGCGTCGCTTATGGACCAGGCCCAACAAGTATCCATTTCATTATGCTCGTAGACCTGGGTTATCACCTCTGAGTTGCGAATACTGATGGGCTGACACTTAAAATAAAAAAGTTTTATTTATTATCTTAGATATACAATAAAAAAAATTAAACGAATAATAATATCTTCTTATGTCCATTGTTTTGGTGCTCGCTCCGCATCTCAAATCCGTCGTTACACTTGATAGGTGCGTTTATTACGCGTAAAACTACTATTTCCCGGACTAAAAACTAACGAGTCATCAAGTGTTTTTGATAGTTTTTGTGTGTTTATGAGTGATTTTCAGGTTTAAGAGATCAATTGGGTCTTGAAGTGGTTATTAGCACATCATGTGACGATTCCGAAAAATAAGAAAGAGATTCATACACATTTGGACAACTTGGAGCGAAACAAGGAACACGACGTCCTCTTCTGCAGGATTTTGGGATTTTTAAATGATGATTTTGGATGATCCAATTCCAGAAATGGATAGATCTCTCTTTTAGCTTTTCAACATATGTTTATTCGCAAAAATCGGACATCGGAGCTAAGAGTTTTGACCGTTTAAAAAACGGTGTGCATGGAGTAAGAAGCGCCCGACGCGCGGACGAAAATTTCGCCGTTTTTGCCTCCAGAGTCAAACGCACCGACCGCGCGAAGCCAAAAAAATGGACTGCGCGTCGCGCAGACAAAAGGGCGCGCCGCGCGGTCCCGAAATCAGCATTTTCCAATGTTGCATTTCTGAGCGGATTTTGGCCATTGGATCAAAATGAAAGGCTCATATGGCTCCGAAAATAACCTCATTCAGCCTTAAAAACACAAATACAATCAGACTAAGGCATGCAAAGGTTTGGGAGATCTCATCTCATCTCATCTCATGTGAGAGAGAACTTTTCTTTTCTCTTCATTTTTCCTTAGAGTTTCTCTTGGTTTTGCTTTGTAGAAGAAGGATATCGGAGTGTCATCTCACCGGAATTCATCCAGCCACCACCACCATAGTTTTATCCCCTTCCTCTATATCTTGAACTCCATTATTTATGAAGATTATGTTGGTTTCATTTTTCTTGGTTTATGTTTGCTTTGTTCTTCGTATCAACATGAACTAAGCCTCCATAGGGCTATGGTGTAGCAAGTTCTTGACGGTTATGGATTCCTAATGCTAGATTGATTTTATTGTTATTGTTCTTGTCATGTTGCTTAGTTCAAATCCATGTTTAATGTCTTGTATGAGATTAGCTACCTTATGCATGTTATGTGATCTATCTAATGCTTGAGAAAGATTAGGTAGTTGTGCTTTTGATTTGGATTACTAAAATACATTCCTAGGCTAGAGATAGCTAGGTTGTTTTAGGCTCGTGTGTGTACTCTTGTTGTGAATGCTTGCCGTGCTTTTTAGGAGTTGAGATCGAGAGATAAAACTCCGGCATTGGGTTTAGGTTGCTAGATGCTCGAGAGAGATTTAGTGATACGATTAGCGTGAGTACGAGTAGTAATATATGAACAACAATAATCGTGCGTAATTTCCGTGAATCCGAACCGTAGATTGAACTCGTGAAACCATAGTCCTCTGTCTTCATAATCGTAAAACCGTTCTTTAGTTTTGTTATTTATTTTATTTACTTGTTAGATAATTTTGTGACAAACCTTCTATCATTATTTTTGGGTTCTCATTCAAACTTGTGAACCTTGAATCTTCAATTTACCTAGTACTCGCGGTATCGACTCGCATTTGCGATTTATTACTATTGCAACCACGTGCACTTGCGTGTGCGAGATTTTCGCAACAACACTCTGATACCAACGATGAACGAAAGCGTAAATTAAATATTATAGCTTTGATACCATGATAACTTTGCAAAAGAGAAAAAAAGGGTTGAGAGAGAAACGATAAAGAAAGACTGAATACTTTAACGTTACATTGTGAAGTGCTTGTTCAATAATACATCAAAGAATAATATAAGTAGACAACATAATAAAGAGCTAAAGACTAAACTACCTTTACATTATAATAATAATAACTATACTAACAAATATAACATACTTTTATTTCAATGTTAGCATTTAGATGAAACTTGTAATTTTTTGTTGTTGTGGGATAGAGCTTAGTGCAACATATCATAACGAAAAAGTATTTAGTACGAAATCTAACCTTATGATATGTAAAAAATAAATTATAATTTGTCAATCTTACTATTTTCTTGTTTGTTTGTTTGTACTTGTATGGAAACAAATCTTACTTCTGGCTCTTGTAAATATAACGACACGTTAATTTTCTCATTTCAACGGTTGATTGTTGTTTCTACGAGTCAATAATGAGTCATGGAAAAAAAATAGTAAAATCGGCGTCAATTATCCCTATTTTTTTTAATATAAGCTTCTACAGAATTTGGATATGGAGAATAACACTATTATTTTATTATTTCTTAGAACGAAAATATAATAGCATTTATAAACGAGACATAAAATGTCCATAAAAATTGAAAAAAAAATAGTGTCACTAATAATTATTATAACCAATGATAACACTCTAACATAAGTAGATCTCACAAGTACTTTAGCTATCCCTGAGTATCAGTTCTATTTTCTTCATGTATTATCTATCAATTTTAGAACAGAGTTAAAATAAGTGTATAGAATACTTGGCTAAAAGCAAAAGAAACGTCAAGAAAAACAACTGTCACACATCAATTAATAATATGGTGATATTATGGAAAAAACAACACTCCTCCAAATGTAATACCATGGACTCAAAATCAAAGTTACCAACCCAAGCCCGTTTCAAAACATGACTAAGATCTATAAAGGAAGACCGCGAATTTCAAGCCGAGTCATTTTGTTGGTATCGGGTTCCAAGAACGACTTAAGACTGCGAACATCAAGTATCGGATACGCATCGTGCCACATCAAGCCTCAAGGTCACATATGAGGCCGCAATATGCCTCAAAGTTTTGGTCCTTGAGTTTGCAGACCACATCAAAGCCGGCATAACTCGAGCACATTACTCCTCGAGGTCGCGGGCATTGAGTACGCAACACACGACAAGGCTGCAGAAGCGCACATCAATTTCGTGAACAATGAGTCCGCATTACGCCTTAAGCCGACAACATGTTTTCCACACGAAGACACCAACGCAACACATGAATCCTCACGCGACCACTAAAGCTGCGCCGCTACCTCACCAATCCACATTGAGGATCTCCCTCGCATTACACGCCTTCGTGATGGTGTGAACTTGGAGGCCCAATGCGCTGCAAACTTCTGTGCCACACTTTTTTGGGATTTCATGTTGCACACATCCTTTTCACCATAGAATCTGTGGCATGGGTCTTCACCAGACGCCACGTCTGGCCATCCCTCACATGCCAAGTTGTTTCTTGCGTGCGAACCCATGGTCAAGGCTACTCGTTATAATTTCATTGTCGCGAATGATAGTGAGAATCTTATCTCAGCGAACTCCTTAGTATGCACGCTTGATGCCGCGAGCTCAGAATCACCCTTGTGGCGCATCGAAGGCCTCACATCTCCGCGATGTGAACTTCATTTCCAATACTAAGACTTGCCGCATGCGTGTCATGCACCCTGTTCTATAGCATGTGCCACGCCTTCTATCCTTCCATGCACCACGCTTATGCCTCACACTCCCGCATCACAACATTGACTTGCCAAAGACTCATTGCCACACACTTCTCCTTATCCAAGATATCTTGCTGCGCATTCGCTTGATGTGAACCTGGAAATCGATGTGCCACCACGCTGCACACCTATTCCCCGATCACAATTTCTACCGTGGACTCAAAAAATGACTAACGATTCCATTGTGCTCCTCAACCCATTTGCTTCTAAGGCCTATCTTTCCCTGACAAGGTTCAAGGCTCATATAAATGGAAAATAGAATGGATTGCCCCATTTTTTTTAGCTGTAGACATTTATGCCCTATTTCAATTTTATTTCCAAATTAATGTCCATTTTTTAGTGTAAAATTTTATGCAAATATGAGGATTTTTAAGAGGAAAAGCTGAAAAGAGCATAATAGACTACCAATCTCAAAGTAGGGGCAATAAGTGCCATTTTCTCTATATAAATACCTCATTTCTTACAAGTTTGACGTAAGTTTTCTTTGAACGGAAAAAAGCTCTACCTCTTTCTCATTCTCTCTCTAGAATCTTGAGTCAAGACTTAGACCCCCACCTTGTAATAGCAATTGGATTGATGTTGAGCGTCGAAAAAAATCCATTTGTACTCGTCTAGGTTACATTCTTTGTTTTATCAAGTGACAGACAATGGAAATTATTTTTTTGATGAGGAAAACAACAAGTTTAGAGAGATTCAACAATCATTTAACACACGTACGATTATAGGATCCGACTCTAAATTCAACCACATAAGATTTTAAATGCTGATGCAAAAACGATATTAATTGTGTGATAGCTTCATCCTAGTAAAAGAGGTGAATACTATAAATTTTAGAAGATTTCACAAAACCCTTATCCCTTTTATTTGTTTTGTTTCTTGATTTCGCAAACTAGTATGTTTGTTTTCAATCTAGTATTATTTTATTAACCAAAATAAGTGGTAGACATTTTATCTTATCCAGAAATTTAAAAAAATAACAAATTATTAAGTCTAAAATATAAGATTTTGATACTGTGCTCTATTTTTCTTAGCGGTAAATTTTGAGGAAATGACATTGTGTTCCCCTACTTTGAGAATGGAGGGCTTTTATCACCTTCTATCTTTTTCTCTAAATATATCACATATTTGCATAAAATTTTACACTAAAAATAGACATTGATTTGGAAACAAATGCGAAATGGGGCATAGATGCCTACCGATCAAAAAAATGGAGCAATCCAGTCCATTTCCCGTAAAAAAAAATTATTCCTAGTTCCATGTTTGTTATAAAGTTAATGTTCTCTTTTAATAATCAATTATATGTAAATATGAGGAATAACTATAAGAAAAAACATGAAATCAGCACATAAATCTATCATTATTAAAATAAGGGGAATTAATCTATTTTACTAGAAAAAAGCATAATTTGTTGTCGTTTTCTCTAAAAACAGCACGCACAAATTTTGTAGTTGTCGTTTTTTATAGTATTGTAATATAGTATTGTACGTCATGCTAGCATCGTCATGATTATTCACAAATTCAGTTACGATTTGTAGAATTAATATTTTATTTTCATTATAAAATCAAGTCCTTAAAAAAAATACTTATTATTGTTGCTCTCTAAAAGCAACATGATCGCATTATTTGTGTTGTCGTTTTTCTAATGAATTACGGTACAATCATCCAGATTCCAGATCATCATTATTGTGAAGGGAAAATGCAGTCAGATAAAAAAATATACTCTCCAAACTATTCGTTCATTTGAGATTTGACATGTCTAGCTGTCTGTTTGATTCCATCGACAAAAATGTATTCTATGGTTATGATATCTGCATGGTGATTTAATCTTATATTCCTCATAAATTAATCTTAACTGAAGTATCTAATATTCCTTCCTCAATTTGTAATATAAATATTTCATTCTTACATATACATTTTACATATAAATATATATACATATATTGTATAATCAATTTACATAAAAAATTAATAATATCCCAATATATATACACACACTTGGAACCAGACTCATTTTACTGTTCATTCTACAGTATCCATTAAAACTTCCGAAATTACATAAATGCCACTAAAAAGACAGTTCTATCTTTTGATTACAACATAATTACATTAACATAAACCCACATAATCAAAGTTCATAACAATAAAAGTCGTTAAATAGAAAAAAATTAATAATCGTTGTTTTATTTATTTATTACTAATCAATGTTCTGCAATTTTTTTTTTGAAGGAGAAGAAAAAATTACTTATTAAATAGAATAAGTTGTTTGGAAAATCTTTTAAGAACACACATAAAAATCTTATGAAAATGCTAAATCATTAACTACTAAGATACAATTATATACCCTAACTTTGAATCTTATCATAAACACTAACTTCACAAGAAACCCTAATTTTCACGACAATTTCCGTACCCAAGTTATGAAAGTCAAGCAATATATCAAGAGAAATTGCCTCAATTACTCACATTTGATAAGTTTTTTTTTTTCCAATTTTCCACCAAAAGCTTAATTTGACAAAAAATACTATTTAAGTCACTTGTACAAATACAATTTTACCCTCAACAATTGATGTCGATTGTTGACATAGATGTCGATTGTTGACCTAGATGTCAATAATAGATGTCGATTGTTGACATTTATGTCAACAAACAGAGAACTCAAAATTCACAGATGTCAATAATAAATGTCAATTGTTGACATAGAGATGTCAATTGTTGACATCATGTTGATGGTAAAATTGTATTTGTATAAGTGGTTTATTAGTATTTTTGGCCAAATTAAACTTTTGGTGGGAAATTGAAAAAAACTTATCAAATGGTGTTAGTTGAGGCAATTTCTCATATATCAACAAAACATTGAATTCCATTAATAAACAAATAAGCCCAACTCAAGACATGCATGTCTAAATTTGTACCTTAAGTCAAAAGCCCCTATCTTGCTCAACATTCCAAAACTCTCAGCTTCAAAAATTTCGACCAAAAAATATGAAATAAAGAGGACACATTCACTCAATCAACACTACAACAACAATCAACAAACCCTACAAGCTAATACAAACCCCAACTTCACCAAATCCAAACAAAACCCTAAATTCTTCTTGGATTTTCGAGAAAGAAAGGAAGAAAATTTTGAACATTCACTTTGGAATGATGTTGAGGTCGGTCGAATTTTGGAGGGCTCTCTCTCTCTCTCTCTATGTTTTTTTAAGGCTCTTTCGATTTGTTTCTTATAAGTGACTGTATAAGAGAATAAATAAGGAGAAGTAAAAAATACATATTCTCAATTAAAAAAGAGAATAAATAAGATAAAATTAATAATTACATAACATTATATAAGCAGAATATATACTAAATAAAGTGCATGCATAAAAATAAATAAAAATACAAAGTTAATTTTTTTTTTTAAAAATTCATATTGTTTTTTATTAATTAAAAATGTTAATTTTGTAATATTAATATAATATTTTGATATAGAATAACAATATAATATTTATAAGAATTTTGTAACTAATTAGGCCACCTTAAACTCAAGGTTTGAGATTTATCCCACGTTTGTAGAGTTTTAGAAAAATAGCCAATTATATTAGGTGACACTAGAGGTAATGGGTTAAAATTCCATATTTGTCCTTAAATAAATATAACATATTTTTTCTTTTAGATTCATCACTTTTTCTCTCTTGTTTTTTAATTCGCCACTTTTATTCTCCTACTTTTTTTCAAACATTTTTTTTTTTGCGTCAAAACTTTAAAAATCCATATCTATCTCGTACGAACTCGAAATTGAGGGATTCTAAATCCTACAGATTCGTGGCGCCGAGATCTTAAAAAATAGACCCATTGTGTTTGATGAAAAATCATGTTTAATGCATCATGTTTACGTTTTCATTTGTTTCTAGATGATTTCCGAAAATTTTCAGTTATTTCCATGTCTAAGGCAGTACCATGATTTTTCTACATCTATGGCATTAAATATGATTTTTCATCAAACACAATGGATCTATTTTTAAAGATCTCGACATCATGAGGATTTGGAATCACTCAATTTCGAGTTCATATGATATATATATATATATATATATATATATATATATATATATATGTGTGTGTTTTTTTGAAGTTTTTATGAAAAAAAAAATGTAGGAAAAAAGTAGGAGAGATAAAGTGACGAATTTGTTAATAGATAAGGGCAAATCAGACTTTTTTTTGGCTTATCAGTCCGTTTTGCTATATTTCTAAAGTTTGGCAAACATGAGCTAAAACAAAAAAATGAGGTTTGCTTTTGGCCATATTTCTAGAACGCCTTATTTATAATATTACTATTGACAGAACAAATTAATAGAGAGGTTAATATGCAATTGATAGAAAATAATATTGAAAAGTATAAAAATAGAATATTCTTTTTGGTGTGAGATTTTGTGTTGTGCGTTGGAGATGAAAAATATTGTAGTTGCACTAATTTGGTGTAAAAGTTATACAAATTTGATGTTATGGGTTGAAGATGGTCTAACTACACCCTAATGCAATATAAGGTCAAGTTTCTAAGTTGTCCAATGTGTCCATAAATTTATCCATTCTCATCTTTATGCCACTAATCAAATTTTTGTGCATTATAGCCCTTTTTAATTAGGAATAACATAATATAAATTATTCAAACAAATAGAAAGCTTATCAAATATCTTTCTCTTTTTTATAACCATAAATATATTTAGATACTTCCTTTCCTAAATATCAAATAAAAATATACATATTAATATCTATATATATTTTAATATTTGGCCAATAAGTGCATGTATAAAATCAAATTCATTAGACAAAAAACGAATCTAAGTAAATGTTGGTTTCCACACTACCAATTGCTGGAATAAACTGGCTCAAGATACATGAGTTTTATATACAATATACAACAATTTTTTATTTTCATAATATGCATGTATATATATAGTAGTGTATATATATATATATATATATGTATAGATAACATATTTTTGAAAATACAATTTACATCTATGATATGATAGTTGATATGACCTATAGTACAAGTTAATTTGTTTTTTTTATTTAGTTTTTTTTGCCTTTTGTGATTTATGAAAAGGGTAAATATATTTTAATAACATAAATTTAATAAATTATGTATACTATTATTGAAATACATAAGATTTGCTGCAGCAACCGTAGGTCTAATGCTTGTTTTTATATATTTTTATGATGCAATAGTTTTTTTTTTTTTTTAAATATTTATCTAAAAATTATAAATTATACAGGACGTCGAAAAATTATATCGTTATGTACATCGTGATATTAATATTAAAAAAATAAAATAGAAGGTCGAAATTATATTTTGAATTAATGCACGGATGTAAATAACTAAAATAAAGATGGTTGAGTTAGTGGTAGATCGATCGAAGTATACATATTCCTTTTTTTTTTCTTTATTCTTTTTTTTTTTTAATAAAATAAGCCTCATATTTTTTGGAGCACGTATTCAAAGGGGACCTTGGCATGCTCACTAACTTTTCTTTTTTATATTTTTATTTCTATTTTTACTATTTAGTTCTTTCAAATAATTCTTCTCTATGTTAAAAATAAGAGATGCTCTTTACTTTTTTATTTATTGATTTTTTTTAACACTTCATGATTTTATCTTTATACATAATTACAAATAATAATTAAAAAAATCTAAAAGTTATTTTAAATTTACGTTTAGTCCTTATAAAATGAGTTATTTGTCCAAAAAATTTATATATGGCACACGACCCCTTATAATCTGTCCATGGTTAGAGACTTAGAGTGAGAGAGAGATGGTTCCAAAAATCTTCAACTATATCGTAATCATTGCATCAATGGCATTGATTCGAAATAGATGTTGTGGATGGACATTTTGGACACGATGAGAACGATTCAATACCTATCACATGTGTATATATATATATATATATATATATATATATATATATATATATATATATATATATAATAGCATATGCCCACACATATCCCGGGAGTTAATGATAAACTGACCCTCAGGGTGAAAAGAGCAATTGACCCCTACCTCACTGTCTACGGCCATGCTCTGATTATATGCTTCATGTCACCAATAAGATATTACAAATTTAATTATGATCATATATGATTTTGTAATTACGTGGGTTTTTCTATTATAATGAGTTGTTTAGGAAGATATTGGAGTTATTACCCGGACGT
This sequence comes from Urtica dioica subsp. dioica, assembly GCF_054948205.1. Classification (NCBI taxonomy): domain Eukaryota; kingdom Viridiplantae; phylum Streptophyta; class Magnoliopsida; order Rosales; family Urticaceae; genus Urtica; species Urtica dioica. The sequence goes on along the minus strand of NC_142758.1, from coordinate 47,405,221 downwards.
TTTAACATTACAAATGTGAACCATTTTGAGTTGCGCTTGCGAGAAGAGAAGACTTTTTTTTAAACGGAAAAAAGTCTTTCATGTTAAAGTTCAGATGTATGATTTGTATATATATATATATATATATATATATATTATTTAGCTTTGGTTTTTAGGACGTATGATATATTGAATTCTATTTCTTTTAATTATATATGTTTTTCCATTAAAATTTCATGAGATGTATAATTTATTATATTTTAAAGAAGAAATGCCGACATAAATATCTAATGTTTTCGTGATCATACACTTAAATTTTTAATTTATTTTTTTGCAGTTTAACTAACTAATTTTGAGTTTCAGTTACACCATTACTACTTTGCTATTACTATTTTGCTATTATTTTTTTAACATAAGTAGGTGTGTCGCGATTTTGTTTGTCGATGTGATTTATATAAAATATTTAATGAAAAAAATAAATTAAAAAACACGAAAACTAAAAAAAAGTTAATTTCCCCAAATTCTCTCTATCTCAATGCATTATACACGTTTGTTATCTTTCGGCAAGTCTCAAATAACAAACCAGTGAAATTAATGGATGAATGTGTATGAATTCAATTCTGTGTTATTTTTGTTTTCTTAGTGGAATTGAAGAAGCTGCTTTTGGACCCACGGGGCTTCACCACCATAGAGAAGGATAGAGATTCAAAGGCCTTCCTTGATATCTCCGGCATCAAGGACCGATCGAAGATTATCGTCGTTGAAGATCCGAGAGTGTCGATACCTCGAGATGTGCCGCATCGCCATCATGGAGAAAGCCTCCAAATCTATCTTCGAGATTTTTGTCATTGAAAATCGGACAACGTCGAAGACTTCGAGCATGTCAACTCAAGGCCGAACCAAGTGACCGCGTCCGAGCCGAGTTTGTAAAAACTTAGAATTCACGAGTTCTCTCTCCTAGCTCAAGAACGTTCTTTGTTCATCGCGGAGACTGAGAGTAAGAAGAAGAAGAAAATAAGCTAGAAATGCACAGAGGCGGTGTCTCAGGCGCGCGCTTTGACGCTCAATATTAGTCTGATCGCTAAGAGTGAGGTTGGGGCGCCGTTATTCGTAGATAATATTTGAGAGAATCGTGCTCGATCAGAGTGAAAGCAAGTGCGGAGGGTCTTTGGCAGCGCTTCACAACTATGGACTCAAGTGATTGTGTTGAGAGAGAATGATGTACCTTTTTCCCTCTGAGGAGAGGGATATTTATAGTGATTGGAGAGCTGAAAAGAGCCACAAACGTCGGATTGGACGAAGGCAAGGCGCGCGCAAAAGGCCGTACGCGCACAAGTTGAATGCAGGCGCGCGCTTGTTTTCTCGATGGCACGACGCCCCATTGAAGGGCATGACAGGCCTGGCCGTGGCACGGGGCGCCAAGGGCGTTTTTTTTCTCTTTTTTTGTTTTTCCTCGCCTTTCTTTGTGGACTTATCCTGGATAGACTTTTGTGCCTTTGTGCGTCTGGATTGGGCTTTCTTGTGGGCCTCGTTTGGATTTTGATATGGATCATTCCTTGCAAGTCACAAGGAATTTAATATTTCCGAAAACGATCGACAATAGAGATTAGCTTGGAGATCGACCGTCACACCAAAAGGGTACAAAATTACTCTTTTACCTCTCTCTCTCTCTACTGCATTTAAAAATTCCTTAATCTCATGATATTCTCTCAAGTTTGGGCTATGAAATAAGTGATCGACGCAAATGGGAAGAGAGAAAGCATTTTGGGAAAATATTTATTTTTTTAATTTCCTTTTTCCTTAGTTTTTATTTTTAATTTTTTATTGCACATTTTATATAAAATCACATCGATACACAAAATCGCGACACATGCACTTCTCTTAAGATATAACAGCAAAATACAACGGTGAACCTGAAATTTAACATTAGGTGTGAAAAAAAATTAAGGATTTGAGTGTATGATCACGAAAATATTAGATATTTATGCCGGTATTTTTTTAACGCTGAAATTGAAATCTAACATTAGATAATTTTCGGAGATCAATAACTGGAAAACCTAGCCAATGATTTGGCAATATTTTTGCAAATAATGTCACAAAGGCCAAAGTTGAGAGAACTATTGATTTTTGTTGTCTTCAGTGATTATTGATAACGTGCAACACTGGTCATTGGCGTGGGACACAAAATATATGTACATACCCTACAACAGAAATTAATCATCGTGATGCATATGATGATGGGGTGACCAATTTGTTTAAAGAGTGGGCTGAGTCATTTTTCCAAAAGGTGATAAACACAGGTGTGACGTTACTTATCACACACAATCACATTATATATTTTAGTTGATTTTACATACCATTTCTAATGTCATTCATGACTCCCGTGTCACACACATAGAGAAGAGGCCACAATAATAAGCAGATAAGAAGATAGTAGTGCATGCCCATCTCGGTTTTACATCACATCATTATTAGATATATACACTATTTTTTTTAATTTATTTTCCCCCTACTTTTCCTTTTTTGCTATATCTCATCACATTGATAAAAGGCCTTTGTGATCAGCTCCCCATTTCCCACTTCTCTTCTTCCTCTCTCTCTCTCTCTCAAAGAATATTAGAGTGAAATATATAATGGAGAGTGGTGGTATAATAAACACCGGAAAAGTGGGTGATGATATGAAGGTGGAGATTCCATCGGAAGGTGATCAAGTGATGGCTAATAGTTCTGGGCCTGGAAATGGGCTTGGGCTCACAAGGCAACCCAGCATGACGAAGAATAACTGTCTGTGTTCTCCGACGACCCACGCAGGCTCTTTCAGATGCAGATTGCACCGATCTCCGACTCTCCAACGAACCAAAAGCACTGACACTCCTTTCAACGCCATAGCCAAGGCTAATCATACTACTACTACTACTACTACTCATGCATCGTAAACTCGTATTAATTATTATAATATAATAATTCTGCTACTTATTTGGCTTATGAGTAGTACTACGTTTTTTTTTCTTCCTGTTGTTCAATTCTATATGTACATAATAATTGAGTGCTTGTACTGTAAGCGGTCATCATTTTCATATATATTTGTATTGTGATAGTGATTTATAAATAATTTTCACTATTTCAATTATTTGAAGTTTGTACCATGTAAATCAATATTTTCTACTGCTATAGTTTTACTTTTAATGAGATGGGATGATTAAGATCTGGCGTTATTATTGGCTAGTTTTTTTTTTCAGAAATTTAATTATGAATATGTAGGTGAATCACCTATAAATTCATAATTAAATTTGATGAACGAAATGAATAGTATATGGCATATCTGTCCCATCAACCTTATTAATTATTCCAGATTTCAATACAATACGAGTCACATAAATTTGTATACCGGTATAGAGCACCGACAAGTTGAGTAAAGAAAAAAAAAAAAAAAAAAAAAAAAAAAAAAAAAAAAAAAAGCTAGAAGATTTCCGAAAAATGAAATTGAATATATATACTTAAGCCACAATATCTCTTGAATTTTTGTCTAATACTATCATCCAATCCCGTATTTTAAAATCAATAAGAAACATGTCATCAATTACTTTTTATTGTATAAGGGGAAAAGAGAAGTAAAAGCAAAAATCTATTCCGAAAAAGCCTCTCTTCATGAAATTAAGGTTTTGTCATAAAACTCTCTTCGTCTGCTCTCCCTTTGTCCGGATCGTGAGACGCTGCACTAGTCAAACCAGCGTAGAAGTCTCGTCCTTTCCCATCCCCCATTGTCTTTTTTGTTTTCCGGCGAGCTTCCTTGTGATTGGGCCGGATATCATCATTTCTCAGACATTGGTTTTATTATTCAGATCGACATGATAGAACTTTATGGCGCTCACACAGATGGACGTCGACCACTTTGGCTTGACTCCTGTGGTAATATCTTCCCTCACCGAAGGATGTTGTACCATTTTGTTATATATGTAAAACCGAAATTACAAACGTGACATTTTTAAAAACCAAAGACACGAATATAATATTTTACTTAAACTCATGGTATGTATATAAGCCATTTTCTCTCTTATTTGTATATGTTTTTATTTGTAGTTTACTTCTATTTAGATCTAGGCATGTTAGGGTTTTTAGTTTAGACTTTGAAGCCATGTCCAGTGTTTTTGGGTGATTTTTGTATCATGAGGTTATTTAGTCCTATTAAATTTTTTGTTTGAATTTTGTGTGAGTCTTTTGCCTATGCAAATTTTATCCGATAACAGTTCAGGTTGCTATCAGAGTGGTAGCTGATTTGCACCTGAACATGCCAATATATCTTTGAGTAAGTCGATATTCCCTCTAAGAGAGTGATACCCTTTGAGACTGAGCTACTTCCACTCCAAGGAAGTATCTCAAATTTCATAGATCCTTGACTACGAATTATGACGATATAATTGTTTTTAGATTTGGTATCTCTTTGAGCTTGCACACATTGTTGGAGAACTCTTCGTTGTTGAAGCCTCGGAGAATTTTCATATGGACCTCTTCTTCGAGTTCACCACTCATGAATGTATTCTTCACGTCGAGTTGAAACAATGGTCACTCCAGATTAGCAAATAGTGAAAGTAGAACTTGTATGGTGTTAAAATTGCCACATGAGATAATATTTCATGCTAATCGAATTTGTAGGTTTTTAGTATATTATTTGGCTACGAGCCAAAGCTTTCGATGTCGCCATAGTTTTGTTGGGATTGAGTTTTGATCGTTAATAGACATCTACATCCATTAGGGGATTTGAAGAGGTTTATGCGCGGAGTTCAGAATCGATCTCCACCTAATCTAGTTTTGACACTAAGGCTTGATACTTTGCTGAGAGATTTCCAAAATACAAATAGCCTTTAATTTTGTTCGTGTCATTATTATGAGCATTTTTCGCCTCACAATCAGTAAGTCTAAACCAGAGAATCTAGAATGAGAATCGTGAACGAGAAATGAGAGATATTACAAGATATTATAAATTTTTTTGCTAATCACAAAAAAATAATTAATAATTATGTCAATTTGTAGTAACTTTTGCCCTAATTTCTACCGTAATCCACAAACATGCAACTACACAAACCATATAACATAAAAGAAAAGTGCAATAGATAAAAGGACACAAGGTATTTTTACCGAGGTTCAGATCCAATCCAAAAACTTGGTTTGAATCCTAATCCCCGTTGAGCTCCAACCGCAAAAGCTCATGCACTAGCCTTAGAATCGACCGCGCCTTCAACCCAGATCACTTCTCTCACACATAGTACAATATTTATTAAGACATTACAAAGAATCACTTTACATAGCGCACACAAGGAACTCACGATCAAAACGATTGGATAGATCCAATTGTATCACTCGAAGAAGAGAAATTGCATAGGGAAAACAAACTTTAGCGACGAGTACACTACTACAAATATAGACATCGGGTGCGACAAAAGTCGCACCCGATGTCCAAAATGTTGCACCCGAAAGTTCTTCGGGTACGATTTTAGGTGCGACATTGTCGCACCCAAAAGTCCGTCGCTAAAGGTTTCGGGTGCGATATGTCGCACCTAAAAGTGTCACATATTAGGTGCGACACTTTTCAGTGCGACATGTCGCACCCAAAGTCTCACCTATTTAGCTTCAGAAAATCTAATAAAACGAGTATTAGGTGCGACATGTCGCACCTAATACGTTATTTTAATTAAAATAAATAATTGGTTGTCGAAGGCGAGACCGGCGAGGGAGGAGGGGCGGCGAGGGTTGAGGCCCGGCGAGGGAGGAGGCATTGTGACGGGGCAGACACGGTCGTCGCGGTCTTGGGCGGCAGAGGTGCTCGGCAGAGGTGCTCGACGAAGGTGCTCGGCGGAGGTGCTCGGTAGCCGGGGCTGAGGTCGTCGGCCGACAGATCGGAGAAAGAGAGTGAGTTAGCTAGAGATAAAGAGAGTGAGAGAACTTACTTAGGCTCGGCGGCGAGAAGGAGAGGCGCCGGCGAGGAGGACGGGCGGCAGCGAAGAGGAAGGGAGCGCAAAAGAGAGGAGGAGGGGATCCGGCGCGGAGGAGAGGCGACGAGGGGACGAGAGAGAGAGAGAAAGAGATAGAGATTGAGATAGAGGGAGAGAATGAGATAGGCATGAGGAAGAAAAAGAATGAGCGGTATTTTATAATTTTAATTTAATATTTTTAGGTGCGACATGTCGCACCGGATACTAAAAAAATTCAATTCAGGAGGGATTTTAAACCCGCCTAAAATTTTTAAGACTTTTAGGTGCGACATGTCTCACCGGATAGTATTGGCTGCGACATGTCGCACCCGATACCACTTAAAATGAGCAAAATTTTTTATTTTATGGAAATGTATCCCGGGCGACATGTCTCACACGATGCACACATGTCGCACCGGATACCCTTGCGCACCAGAAAATGAAATTTGTAGTAGTTGTACAAACATACAATAATAAATCGATTAGGTCAACACCAGTCTTCGCTTGTCTTTTATATTCCAGCTGTGAAGCGATCGTGATCGTTGGATTAGGCAAAGATCAAACACACTAGGACTAAATTAATCCAATTCCAGTGTCGTTTGTCTCACCAAACGACGCCACCAAGTCTTTACTCCGCTTAATGGACAAATGACGTGGGTTTCAATCCAACAATATCCACCATTATTCTGGTTACCTAAATCTCTAAACTTCATTCATATTATCCACTAAGATACTGCTGTACGTAACACGAAATAACCAGAAATGTGTCAAAGTATCGCATGTTAAAAGAAAGGTCAGAAAATAAAATAGGATAATAATAAAGCCAGTGAGAATATCTCGGATGTTTTTTTTTTTTTTTTTTTCCTGCAGTGAAAGTGGATTCTAAATGTTTAAGTTAATGTTATTATATCTTAATAAAACAAAATATTGAATGGAGAAAAGAACATGATGACCCAAATAATCATAATCAAGATCATAATGATGTCCAAAGACCAACGACCACCATTTAGATTTTTGCTCTATTTGTTGTATGCCTTTTTGAACAGTTGATTTTTTTTTTCTAAGCTAATCCAAACCATACCTTGTGACAAGTCTGTTTCAACCCAGCTAGATAATAACAACAATAAGAATCACAATAATAATGAAAACTTTGATCATCACCAAAGACCAAACATAATAATAATCATTGCCAATATGCTCAATACAATAAACAGATTTCAACCGACGTCAACACTACACAAAAACACGAAAACTAATATTTAAATTAATAGCCCGTGAATAAATACAAACACTTAAAACTATGGAAGAGAAGCAGCTAAACTTGGGCAAACAAAAAAAAAAAAAAAATTATATTCCATTGAAAGTTCGGAATCAGAATTTTGGTACGGTTCTAATTGGAATGGAACTTTCTGGTTCGTGGCTAGAGTGACAAAATGATATTTGCATTCCATTCGTATTAATCTGGTATGAATACATTCTACATATTTCTTCTGAAAATAAGAGTACATTTTAGTAAATTCCCATCACATTTTTTTTCCCATTCGGCTGCCCGCGTTAAAGAGCAGCCACACATGAAAGAAAAAAAAAAGAAGAAGAAGAAGAAACAAGACTCTGGAGATAGTGACGATCAATGCGAGACTATTTTGTGCATAGTCGCAACACCTTTCGCGACTAAAAATGTGAGACTAAATATAACTAGGTGCGACATTTTGGCCGCTAGCATATAGTTGCGAATTTAGCCGCGGAATTAGTCGCAGGTTTGTCGCGACTATCCTAGTAAAACATTCAATTTTTTTCTTGTCACGATTAAACATGACCCGACATACGGCGGTATGGCGGGAATGAGTTGTTTAGGCCCTCCATTGTCGTGACTAAACGCAAATTACCTTCAAACGGATGCTCACCCATATTTATACATTTTGCTCATGAAAAAATTAAAATTTGAAATCAAATTATTAAATTAGATTAAATTTCATTCATTCTCAACAACATAATACTGAATTTGTGCCATAATTTTATTTAAATACACTTATTGTACCCTATATTTAGACATATCTAGGATTTTAAAGTCCGGGATTTGGGTTTGAAGTCTTCCTAAGATCAAGTCCTTAGTACCCCTGAACTTTAACATTTCGACCATAAAAATATCATGTGGAAAATAAAATTTATCAAATATTATATAATTTTTTTTTTTATCTGAATCCAAATTTATATATATGAGACCATCATTCATCTCTCTTATCACTATCATTCTCAATTTTGTCTCACATTTTTTCATGACTTTGAAACGCATTCCACAACATAAGATTATGATTTTGTCCCTTTCGGTTCTGTTTATATTTTCCTTCAAATTTATATTTTCCATACATAGATAACTATTTAATACATATGTTGCAATGTATTTCAAAACCTAGAATCAAAAGGACTATAGTCATCTAAGTAAGAGTGAGTAAGTCAGAAATAACAAATAATATTTAGAGCGCCGTTGTTATTTAGCCAGTTTTAAATTTAATTTTAAGAATTAGTCAACGTTTCGTTTATTTTGATAAATTAGTCATTTATCAAAATTAACGTATATTTATTAAAATTAAAGTATGAAAATAATGCTAATGACAATCATATAAAATACTATCTGATTAGCGAGGTCACATCATTAAACGTGGTTAGAATTTAAACATGTTTAAAGCATTTAATGTTTCAAGTGGCTTAATCTGTAATATTTTTCTATTATTTATTAAAATAAATTTAATTTATAAATCAAGTGATTATAACTTTCATATAGCTACTTATTATATGTTGGAATGTTGTGGTATACCAAAGCCTAGAAGGAAAATGACTCATCCTATTGTTGTTACTGGAGTCATCTAGTCAGTGCTACGTGGAGAGAGAAGTAAGCAAAACATTGGCAATCATGTCCACAAATTGGTCAATCGAATGTGTACTTCTCTGGTTGAGTTTGTATTGATGTGTTACATTTGTGTCCTTAATAAGTCCCTCTTAAGCTATTAAATGTTGTCTAAGGTATATAAGGTTAGTCATTCTCAAATTCATTGTGTTGTGATTATAACACTTCATAAAATGTTCTAGTAATAAATTGCGTCCTAGCTTGAGATTTAATTTTTTACTATTTTTTTCAAAAGGGAAAGTGAGTATACTAGACCAATTAGTCTATCAATATTAGAAGAATAGCTCCGGTTTGAATAAATTAAGGAAATAGCTCAAGTGATATTTCACTACCTAAATTATCCATGTATATAACAAAGCAAATCCATAACTCGATCAAATTTTCCAAAATTTCCCAAACCTAAACCTAAACTCGTCGATACACTTCACGCCGCCGATCCATTTCACGTCGTCGCGTCGTCGCCGATCATCGTCCATCGTCGTTTCTGATCAACCAACGCCTCTCTCTCGTTCGTCGCCAATCGTCGTCCATCGTCGTTGTAGATCATCCCACAGATCAACAAGCTTGAGATCGTCACCCGACGCGCGCCTCCGACGAGAGCCCATCGCGAGTTCCGGCAAGCTCCTATGCGCGACCTGATCGGCGGCAATTCCGAGCTCCCTCCTTCACCAACGACTGAGGAAGAAAAGCAACGAGGACGAAGTGAAGATACATCTCGGTCAAGCTAAGAGATTTGGAATTAGGGTTTCAGATTGAGAATAATTGGGGATTTACAAATTATAAGCTTGATGTCTGAATTGAAGTTATATAGAACTTGGTTTGGTCTCGGAATTGTTGAGCTATTTTGTTGATTCAGTGCTAATTCACAAATCAGTTAATTAATTAACTGACTGAATTGAGTTAGGTTAATTAATTAACTGATTGGTTGAATTAAGAATTATGTTAGATTATGATTTTTTTGTGAGTAAAGTTAATTTACTAACTGACTGAATTAGGAATTAGGTTAATTAATTGAATGCTTTGAATAAGAATTGACTTAAGTTCTGATTTTTGTAAATTTTTTTGTGAACTTTCAATCCAAACATTCAATTAATTAATGAACCTAACTCAATTCAGCCTGTTAAATTAACTGATTCACGAAGGGTATAATTGTCCGCTAAGAAAAAAATAGGCTTTTTTTTAATTAAATGAAACTTTGGTTATTTCCCTAATAAAAAATGTAAAATAGACTACTGACAACAAATTTCACTTTTCAAAATGAAATTTTTGGTATATATTAACATTTCCAATTCATTTAAACCAGTTGAAAACATCTTAAACGAAAATAGTTGAAGAAGGTAAAATTACAGTAATACGATTTCGGTTAAAAAAAATTAATATTTTTTATTAGTCAAAACTTTTTGGTAATGATAATCTTTGTCTCCAATCTTATCAAAAAAATTTACAAACCATCGTTACATTAACAATTTTATCATGCATAAATCAACCATTCTCAATTTCATTTTGCAACAAATTCAAATTGCATTACAATTGGTAACTTGTTTGAGTGGCATTCACAGAATAAAAATTTTAGAAAAAGGGAAAAAAAAAATAAATAAAAAAATAACAAGAAACCTCAATATTTGAATCTTCTCCGTTGATAAAATCATGTGAAAAGAATACGTATTTGTAGGATGGCTAATCTCCAAAAAAAAAAGGAAGATAGTAATTGATTACATACGAGATTCCACATCAAAGCTCGCGAATAGTGTAGAAAATCAGACACACGATGTTAACCAAGGAATAAATCTTTGATTAAGCTAGATATTGAGAACCCAAGGACGATGAGAGTGATACAAAACACAAGGTGTTGCAGATTTACAGACAAAACACATCAAAATTGGCCCCACAAAAAATTAGTCATTTACAACTAATAAAGGTTTTTCCATTTTTTCAACCAAGAGACCTTTTTTTTTTATGAACTTTAAATCTTGTTATTATGACTAACAGGCCAGCATTGGGTAGTTGATTCTTAAACAATTTTTAGTTTTTTCCCCTACTACAAGTTACATTTGATTAATTCAATTATATCATATTATTAATTAAAAAAAAAAAAAAAAAACTCACTCAAAATATGAATAAATACAAAATAATAATCAATTCTTTTCGGAAGGAGTCGTTCTATGGGCCGAGGACCAAAACTTGGTGAGCATTCTCTTGGGCCTCGTGGGAAGAGCACAAAAGGCCTTGAGCCTCGAGCTCGAGCTCGAGCTCCTCGCAATGGCTCGGTCGAGCCCGCTCTCGTCCTCCTCGGCTAGCTTCATCCTTAGGGTCGACACGCCGCGGGGCTTCGTGGGGCCCGACGACACGGTGCTCCACTGGTCCTCGGTCCGGTTCGATGGGTCAATCCCGTGCGAGGCCAAAATCGCCTTTATGTTGCTCGGGAGCGTCTCGTTATTGGGCCTGACTTTTCCGTTGCAGCCCATCGTGGCCCGAGCCTGCTCGAAGAAGAGGACTTGGACCACAACTCGGAGCGGCAGCGTCTCGTTTTGGGCCGCGTGCATGCACGCCTCCACCGACAGTTTCTTGCAGTCCAAGACTTTGCAAAGTCGCTTCCTCTCGCTCTTTGTCGCCTCGGGATGTGCCTGTTTTTTTTTTTTTAGGTTCGCAAATTAAAATATTTAGCTCTTCATGTATGAAATTTTGTACTCTCACATGGTATCAGAACCCACCAAGCTCAAACGGGCATAAGTTAAAAGGAAAAACAAAAACTACGAGCACCTAATAACACACATAGTTAAGGAGTTCATGATATAACATATGATTTCTCATTGCTATAACAAACATGAAGTAGCTTTGGTGACTAGCACAATGTTGGATTAACCCCTTAAGTAGTCCTTGTTAGTTTCAACCTGAACTGAAAAGAATTAATTTTCTTAACACCCAAAAGTGTATTTGAAATTTTGTTTTCTTTTTCGGTAAACTATTTTTCGATGCCTAAGCTTAATTACTTTTTAATACAGCAGAATTCTTTAATAAACCCAAAAAAAAAAAAAAAATACTCAACTGCAAATTATATAAAAGATCTTAAATAATATTTTTTTTTGGTCTCATTAAGGAAGCCACCCTAGAATAGTATGGTACAATGAAGTGATGAACAAAAAAATACATAAATTTTACGGTTTTTTTTTTTTTTGTTAATTTACTTTTATTTTTTATTTTTTGGGGGTGGGCCATCTTTATAATCACAGCTGGTGAATAAATTTGACTATGACAGGATTTTAAGGTCAAAGAAAGTTGGTTATCTGCTAGTAGTATATAACTGACCCACATTCTAAGACCGTGACAAGGGAATGTAACATTTTCTGACACAATTAAATTAAATATTGACTTGTATTAATATACGTTTTTTTTTTTTACCTTGAGGTAAATGTCAATTGCTCTGTAGAGATCATCATGGTCGACCCTGGAGAACTCCGGGACGGCCTCGGCGACGGCGATGAACTTGTCGAGGCACAAGTTGGGTTCTCCGGCGACCTCTTGGAGATAACCGTCGACGAGCTTCGCGACTTTGATCCTCGAGCCGTGCGAGGCCGACGAGGATCTGCGGCTCTCCTGAAACTCGAAGTCCACGTTCTCGGCCGACCTCGACCGCCTCCTCCTGATCTCCGACCCGAGCTTGGGCCTCGACAACGGGCTCCCCGGCGGGCTCTGCTGCCCTTGAACCATGAACTGCTCCAATATATCGATCACCACGTCCACGTCGTACCTCGCTCTGCTCCTCTTGTTGGGCCCGGCGGGCCCGCCGCTGATGCTCGGGATGAGCAAGTCTTCGACGGAAGCCTCCTCGAGCTGGACCGCCGCCCGTCTCACAAGCTCCCCCCTCGACTGGCTCGAGGCCCGAAGAATGTGGGCCGCACTCAGTAGCTTTAGCAAAAAACCGCACGAAACCGCCCCTTTTTCTTGCGGGAGTAAGCTCACTATGGACTCTAGCAGGAACCTCCGCTTCGTAGTACCCGCCTCGCCTGCTCATTATAAAAACCACCAAAATTTTCTATCAGTATATTGCTGTAAGAAAAATGATATTCATCAGCGACCAACAACCATCATCAGCAGAATTAACTTTTTTCTCTTATTTTTTACCTTTATAAATTACTCCCCTAAAAAAAATGTTTTTCACTCTAGGCTCCCTTAAATTTAGAGTCTAGCTCCATCACTGACTGCTTCTAATACCTCCCACCAGGGGCTTAAGCTCCCCTCGAATTTTTTTTTTTTCTCTCCTAAAAAAATTATAAATTACCGGCGGATTCAGAGTCAAAGTCGTCGGAAAAGCCGTTCCTGGGGGCGCCGGGGAGCCACCTGGCGGCGTATATCTTGAGAGCGTCCCCGATCAAGGCGGGGGGGACTTTCCCGCCGGATTTGACCCCGACCATGGTCCTCCAATAAAGCTCGATCTCGAGGTCGGCGAGATCCTCGGCCCACCACCCCCTCGGCTTCTCCGGGGCGGACGCTCCTCCGCCCCGGGACCGGCTGTGGGAGAGCGGGACCCGCGACGGGTTGGCCAGGACCCTCCTGGCCAACGCGTCGGCGCAGCGTCCCGTGATCCCCAGCTCCTCGGACCACACGGGCAATGCCCGGGTGGTCCTCAGCGCAACTATGGTGTCCCTCCACCCGGCGAGGACGCACGAGGCGAGGAACGCCTCGATCTTGTGGGCCAGGTTCCCCCGCTCCGCGTCCTCACTCATCATAAGGTACTCCGCCGCGCACCGCGCCGCCACCACGTTGTGCGCGCTCAGCGTGATCGTGATCCCGTAGCAGAACTTGGCGCAGAGCTCGAAAGCCTCGGCTCCGCCGGGGAAGTCCGGGAGCTGGACCGCCACGTGGCGCCTCGGCTCCGGCGAGGAAGTCGACTCCGACGACTCCGACTCCGAGCAGAGCCTCTGCAGCCTCTGGCATTTGGACAGAAGTGGGAACTTGTGGAGCAGATATCTGCTGCCTTTTACTTGGATTATGAGGTCACTTGACACTTCTGTGGAGATAGACCTGATTAATCATAATTGTAAAAAAAAAAAAAAAATTATGGTTAGAGATTAGAGGGACAATATATGATTTTTTTGTGTAAGGGAAGTATTATTATTACCTTATGGCTTCGGTGGTGTAGAAAGTGTCCGGACGAGATCCGAGTTTCATGAACTTCATGACTGGTTCTCTTTTTCTTTTTTTTTCTTTTTTTAATAATGATTTAGTTATGTGTTCATATGGGAGTTTGAAGCGAGACCATTTGCCCGGTGATAGCAGAGATTATTCACACAGAATTGGAATTCTTCATCAAAGCTGAAAATAGAAATGAAGCAAGATTCTTGGTAAAGGGACACGCGACTTTTTCTTGGATATGTTTGTTGTGTGTGTCTGTGTGTGAGAGAGAAAGAGAGAGAGAGAGAGAAGGAGAAAGAAAAATTAATAGAAAAGGGATAAGAAAAAAAAATGAAAAATTGGGAACGAAAACAAAGAGCTTTTGGTTTGTCTGTGAGAGTATGTGATGCAATTTAGGGGTTTAATGTACAGAATTTTGAGTCACTATTTATATATACATATATATATATATATGTGATAAATAAAATAATAGTGAAAAGTGACAAAAACCCAGAAGATCAAAACACCATGGTCTCGTCTATTATTGTCCTATCGGTCAATATTTATGTACCCCCAAATGTGATTTTGACAAGCTAAAACAAAGGAGGAGAATAAAAATTCACTGCAATCCCAACAACACAATCCTCTCGACTCTCGAGACACCGAATCAATCAAAGTTAAATTAAAAACACAGTTAAAAATCAAAAGCTAGTGATACTTTAGAAACAAGCATTGCAGAAAGTATAAAATAAACCAGAGAGAGTATTACTTAAATTAGGAAGGAAGAAGAAAAAATTAATAAGGGAAGTAAACTGAATATTATAGAAATTAGGTTTTATGGGAGGACTACCTGAAATATAAAAGTATATTTATGAAACTTCCCAAAGGTAGATATGCCAATCATTCATCGGACAACCCGATCTGATAGATACTGTGGTAAAAAATTAAAAATTATAAAATTTGTGGATTAATTTTTTTTAAAGTTAAATTGAAGGTAAAGCATTAATAATTAGACTTATATTCAAGTATGTAATTATTTGAGCATATTAGCTCTTGGCCATGCCAGCGTGCACTTCAAAAGGCGACGCCCACGTGCTTATCCTGCGCCCACTTGTGCTCCAATTCCTCATCATTGCCACGCCAATTTTCCCCAAACTATTTTCATTTAGTTATTAGTCATCTCCGATGATGGAGAACTCTAAAATTTTCGAATAATAAAAACACAATAACTCTAAAATTTTATATTGGATGTAATCTTGACATCAAATGAATAATATTACACATTGTTCATTTGGTGTCAAAATTACAAAAAATATTTAAAAATTATTATAATTTAATTAATTTATAATCTTTAATTGAAAGTATATATTTTAATTAATCCAAATTTAATCAATATATTTTTAACAGTTTGAAGTTTATTTATAGTCCAAATTATTTTCTTCAATACCACTTCAGTTAAGCCAATAATTAAAAAAATTATAGATATTAAACCAAATTAAGCAGATCAATTAATAATAATAATAATTTATAAATATAAAACCTAATTAAAAGATAATACTAAAAATACTATTACTACATTCTTAACATTACAAGAAAATAATAATACAAAGATAAAAAAACGAAAAAAATAGTTAAGTTTAATTCAATTAGTAATATGTAATTTCTATATTTTTTTTAATGGTATATTATTTATTTTCTAAAAAATGTTGTATTATCTATGTAATGATGTTTATTAATTTTCACTTTTATTAATTACATTTTTATTTTTAAATAATTTATTATTGATTTATACGATATGTTACACATTAATAATATATAAAATACAATTAGACTTTTATATATATCCAATTAAACATTAAAAATAACTAATAAAATTAAGACACTTAATCTAAAAACATTTTAGATTAAAAATCCTAATAAAAAAAGCATATTATTAGTGTAAGATATAGTATATTATATTGGAGCAAAAAATATATTTGGTGTAAAAGTTACTCCAAATTTAATGTGAAAATTACACTAAAATTGGTGTCTTCATTGTAAATGCTCTTAGTATTTTATACGCATATTGGACTCTCTACAAATCAACTATTTAATTCTTATACGGAAAACATCAATATTAGTCAGATATGTAGAACATGTATTATGTACTATTTTTGAAATGTATGCAAATGTATTATGTACTATTTTTGCTATATATATACATACATGTGTATTATATGCAATTTCGAAGTTTGGTTTCTTCATGATTTAAATTTGGCCTATTTTTGTAAGTTTCATGACGGGGCATGTTGATTATTATTCTTATATATATATATATGTTCTACATCACATTTAAGATCGAATCTGAAGTGTGTGATACACATGTAGAATGATCTATATGTGAAATAAAGATTTATGAACATAGGTGCTAAAATCAAATATTAAAATATTAATGTCAAATTTTTTATTTTGCTTAAATATTAATTATAGATTAATATATCGATTTATATCTTATAAAAATTTGAACACAGATGGCTAGTTGTACTTATGGGTATACCGCTTATTAACATGTATAAAGACGGATATCCTATAATAAAATTTAATCGAAAAGAATCGAAGCATAAAAAATATATACTCCTAATTACACTTACATAAAGTGATCTATATGATTTTGAAATTCGCATATGTGTGTGTGTGTGTGTGTGTGTATATATGTTAATATATATGTATATATATATGTGTGTGTGTTAATTTTAAACTTGTAAGAAAATAGGTATGAATTATACTCCTATCCGAATCATATGGGGTTGTACTTTGTATAATAAGTATCACACCCACTAGGGATAAGGTTAATAAGTTGAAAAGACTCGGGCGTCAATATGTCATCTTCTTTTTTCTTAGCGCACAAACACTCACTTGACATCAACAAATATAGACGATGATGACCAATATAAAAAATTGCAGGTACTATTTCAACTTGGACTTTTCCAAAAACTCGCCATGTCGAAAATGACATCGAGATCATCAACAGAGAAGGAGGAGACCCGCGATTCGACTATAAAATGAACAGTTAATTATTGTCAATATAAATGAAGATGATTGAAAAATTGAGAATAATAATCCATTGGTGAACATAAAATTGGAAAAAGTTCTATCTTACATTAGCTAGGCTCATTGTTGGAAGTGTTTACAAGGAATACCATGAATATTGAGTCGTATGTTTTTAGGAATATGAGCTCTCTTTTGCACGCACAAGGGAGCAAGCGAACTTCTATATATGAGGATTGCAAGCGAACTTTTAGATGAAATACCAAAACGTCTAATGGTGAGAGGTTGTCATAGACCATAACTCCCACTAATATTCATAGGGACACCATTGTAATAGCCACATATGGAGGCGATTCGAGTTTGGCGTTAGCGACAAGAGAGAATGAAGATTTGGGGGGAAAAAGGGTTGTAAGTATATTTATATCAGTGACATGTATTTTTACTTGTTTTTATTTCTTAGTTCACTAAGATTATATATGACATTTACTAATGTTAGCATGACGCGTGTATTAATTTTATTTATTATTCGATCTATTTATGGATATATAATATGCTATATCTAATTTCTTTAAGAACGCACCACAAAAATTTGTTTATAAATAATTACCATTGTTGATAATATTAATATTTTATTATTTTTATTAATATAAATGAGTCAGTTTAAATTTTTGAAACGTTCATGCGTTTGCCTAAAGAGTAAAATCGCTTTTATGCCTATTGTCATCCTGCGCATTCGGACGGCACAAACCCAGAAGGACGGGCTTCCGAGACTGCTAGAGGATCTGACGGAAATCCGAGTTCTGTGTGGCACGGAAGAGGCAACTTGATTTCCGTGTATCGACGGAAGCGAAGTTGGGGATCCACGGCTGACGACGGAACGCTGGAATTTCCTGCAGAGGTTTTTTTTTTTTTTTTTTTTTTAATATGGGTCGTTGGATGTAAAATTCAACGGCCAATATCTCATCTGCCATTAACGATTGGTTCGGCTGATGGAAGCTTTTATTTTCGTTAAGCTCTAATTCGGACAACGGGAATTCGAGTTCCAATAGCACGGAATGCCGTCCTAGTAGCCTCGGAAATTTTCCTTCCATCTTCAGTCGGAAATCTACGTCGCCGGATACGGTTGTGCCGATACCGTCCGATGCGCAGGTTGAGCCTATTGATAGTCCAGATCTACTGTATAACCTGTCTTGTTAGATGTTATTAAGAACAATTGAAAGAACAACAATCAACAGATAATAAAAGCAAGTAAAAGACACCAAGAGTGGTAACCCAGTTCGGCCTCAACTGCCTACTATGGGGGGATTTGTATTCCGGTGAAAAGAGTAACTCCATTAGACAATAGAATGAGTACACACTGGAATAAAATATATGATCATCTTCCACTATTCGTAACTCCAAACTATCCTATGGTGTTACTAACTTAGGCTCCCCTTAGATTTGAGCTCCCCTCACCTTTCACTCTTACACTCTCCCAGTTTATCAATGTATATCAATAACAAGAATAACATCAACAAGTGTAAAAAAAAATGCTAGGTTTGTCTTCGCCGAAAAGAACCAAAACCTAGAGGACAAAAACCCACACACTTTTGTCTTGAAGAGATGATTTCGGCGTGTAAAGTGTGTTTCCCTTTCATAGGGTATGGCATTCTCTTTTATAAGAGACGAGAGTGTCCTATATCAGACACCAGGACAGATGGCACACATCAGGACGAGGACAGACAAAAAATTGTCAGCGAGGCCACGTCGTATCCTGGCATAAAGTGACGAAAGATGTTATGTGCGATGCAAGAAACAACACTAGGAACAATAGAGTTGCCTGAACCAAAATGCCAACCTCAATGTAGCAACACCTATGTCAATTAAAACATTATTGTTTAATCTATAAAAGGCGTATGTCATTTGGCAACACATCGTAGAAAGCCTTCGAATCCTCTGCGAGTCTCTTACTTGTCTTTGTAATCGTGGTGGTTCTGAAAGAAAAAAAAAACATCTTTGTATTAAATATTAAATAAGGTTGGTTGTTAGTCTAGATCATCGTCGTATCTTGGCTTGTACTTGCTCATTCGTTTCAGCACTCGTTGAAGAATACTACTACTTTAAGCAAATTCTTCAATAGTAAGCTATGGGTTTTTTCATCTATTTTATTTGATGAATTTTTATGTCACAATATAAATTTCATAAACTGTATACTTCAAAGTTTTTTTTAATTGATTTTTCATTTTTTAATATTTTGCCCATATTCTTAATTTCATTTTTTGGAATTCGTCTAATTGTGGCACTTTTTTTTTGTAATATACTTTCGTTAACCTTTACACGTAGTTGAAGTTTTCGACCTTTTTTTTTGTCTTTGACAAACAAAAGGTTGCAACTATCACCCACCAAAAACCTTGATGCATCGAGGACAATAAAATTCTAGATGAACTTGTCTCTATTAACAAATGAATCGTCTAGAAATTAAGAGAGAAAGATTGTAGATTCGAGAGTATTGTATAATAGCAAAGTGTTTTCCTGAGTTGAAAAGTGTGCTTGAGAACGTCTGCTTTTTCCTTCTCTTATTCTCCTTTGATAGTCAATGTTTTTTTGCTCGTGCATTGATCAGACCCACGATCTTTTGGGTGTTTTTGAGCGATAATTGCCGACTATGTATAGATTTCATCTCAACCGTCGAGCTGTAAGAATTTGGACGATTTTTTTTATGAGTTTGTGACCACGCTTCTAGCTTGATTTGACTCAAATTACGATTATGTTATCTTCTTAGATTCCAGTTATACTTTATATGTTATGTCCTTGACTTATGGATAGTGACGGACCCAGGAGTACTCTTTGGGGTTCCTGGGCCCCCCCTTCCAGCCAAAAGTTGTAGGGTATTTTTTTTTTTACCTCAACTTTTTTTTTGCCTTCCCACTTTTTAGCTTCTGGATCCGCCACTGCTTATGGACTAGACGTTTCTCTCATATTTCAGACGATCTAGCCTTCATAAGCTTGGAACTTTTGCTTTTTTATAAATAAATAATTTCTATATACTAAAATATGGTATGATATAAGGATTTTAGTGATTGATTGATGGAATAAAAAATTGTTTATATAAATTCTGAGCAGCGTCGTTTAGGAGCTACTTTTTGTAGACAGACCGATTTGAACTTATTTGCCTATACTATATTTTTACATTATTTTAACAAATAATTATGATTAGATTAGGGTCATAAGTATCGACTTCGAAACTCAAAAGTACTAAATCATATTTTTTATAAGCAATCCAATATATAAAATCAATTGATTGTGATGATCACTGATTACACTTGACAATTTTTGGTTATCAATTTGGGGAAAGGAGAAATCAGTTGCATATAAAATTATAAAGAAAATAAAAAGGTTGGGTAATTATATTGTTACTTTTGAATAGGAAAAAACAAAGAATACCAAAAAAGTAAAAGCACACTAAAAGAAGGAATAGGATATATGTATCACTAACAAAATGCCTTTAACTCTCTTCCACCTACAGCCACCAGAATCTACGAAAACTAATATTATACTTAAATGCCCTAAATGACAAAACTACCCTTCTGTTTCCATGCATATAACAAAAACACCCTTTTCCCATGCATTTATGGCTTATATGGCCCATGACCACGAAGCGTTTGTATATATTATTGCTGTAAAATGTAGCAAATAAAAGTTTATTTAACCCATTAAACATATATTAGTGATTGCCAGAGTGAGGGCAACTGAAGAAATTGTTAGTATATATGTATTTATTTATATATTTTGGCAGCAGTATATATGTATATTATTAGTAATTAAAATGCTATTGTAAAATATATATGATAAGAATAATTGGCAGTTGAAGACTTGAAGGTCATGTTCAGTACGTTTCACATCAGATTATTATGGGCTTCCATGGTTTTTTCTTAACAATAACAGTGACTTTTTTTTTAATAATAATAATAATATTAATCAGAAAAAAGAATAATAATCGTTGATGAAGAGTAAAGACATGATTGCTATATTTTAGAGGACCCCATTACATAGATTGTTAATGAAATATGACATTAACATACGAGCAATGTTATCCATGTGATCGATATTATATACCAAGCAATTGATATACTATACTACTTTCGATAGTTGCATTAATCTCATAAAGTATGCACATATTTATATGTACCCGTATTAATTAGTAATTTAGTGTGCCTTTGTTTTGAACTTTGCTATCAAAATATCGAAATATTTTTGTTTTATTTTTAATAAAATTTCAGCTCATTACAAAATACGTATGTGTGTCTATATACATATATACACACATTATTGCCATTATATAATTTATGGGTCCCTAAAACGTAGGTACCCCACATTAGTTGTGAGGAAAGTAGGACTCTCCTAAAAGTTGAATAATATGTGAATAAGTCATCATGCATTCATTTCATACACACACACACACACACAAAAGAATATGTTATCAATCATAGTGTGTGTGTGTGTGTGTGTGTGTGTGAGCTTCCCTCATCGCTATGTGTTTGGTATTTCCTATATTCTTCTTCAAATGTTACCAACCATAGAGCTGAGATTAGTTCTAGATATAAAGTAGTGCTTGACATACACAAATCAAGACTTAGCTAGAGTTTATGTATAAATTATAAGATATCTAGTGGAAGAAAAAAAGTAGGTGTTTTTTTTTTTCATTTTTATAGACGGATTAGGTTTAGAATCCACACCAATTTTTCTTCACTTATTGCTGTATCGGCTGTCTCACATGGAATAATTGTTATATCTTGTCGTGGAAATATATATATATATATATATATATACACACACACACACATATATATATATAAATACACACGAGCTAGAATTCAAATTTAAATATCCTTCAAGAATTATTAAATAAAATATATTCCATATATCCTTATATTTACATCTTGTATAGGGCAAAGACTCCCATAAAAAAACGAACACATGCATGGTCATAAAAGGTGATATCCTATTATCTTTAATGTAGAAATTTCAAACATGATAGAAATTTTCAAGATTCCATCTCCAAATTAAGGGACCATATGAGAATCATTTACGACATCTATAGGCTTTGTTAATGTGAAATTTTTATCAGGCCAAATTTCCTTAAAATGATTACACCTTTGAATCAAATAAAATTTAATTTTCATACTAAAATAACATCTCATTTTTGTATGCACCAATTGATAAATATTCCCAACCTAAGGTGTTATGGTATATGAAAATTCAATTTTCTCTAACACATAGCGCGCACACACACACATATATATATATATATATATATATATATATATATATATATATATATATATATATATATATATTGGCTAAAGGTGATTAGAAAAATGAAAAAGCTAATTAAGCTCAAGTACGTGACAAGGATACATTCAAACGCATGCCTACACGATACTTCACGTTACCTAGCTCAACAGAGCAAAAACTGGAAGAATCGACATTTGAATCGTTGGGATCTCAACGGTTGTATAAATGATAGAACAAAAAAAATGAAAGAGTCAACATTCAACATTCAACTAGTCATTGTCCATATTAGTTACATTGGAAACAATGGAAAATGGTGAACGCAAAAATAGAAGAGATGATGTTCAACGTTCAACTAGTCGAAATCACCAATGGCTGCGTTGCAAACATAAGGAAAAATGGTAGAGGTGAATATGGAATATTTCATCTTCGACGATTGACAATCAACTAAACGAGACATTAAAAGTTTAATTTGTAACAAACGGTTCGACCCGCGACTATGATAGTGATTCGACTATTCAACTAAACTGTTCGCTGACGTAGTATGTGTAACCTTTATAAAGGCCTATTTAAGGACTCATTCAATAATGAATGAGGGATTGGATATTATTACGCTCAAATTCGTGTATTAATTTTTTTTTTGGCATTCAAAGGATGAGGGAGTACTAGTAACATATTTTCCTAAACTTCTATAATTCTATATGTGTTCATTTGTCCTCGAATTTATTATAATATTGACATCTGCTAGAACTCTCGAGTCTTTCATTATTGGTGAATTTCTACTATAAGAAAATATCGAACATCCAAAAGGAATACACACACAGACACTGCCAATACATATGTTTGCAACGTATTATGGCAAATGTATGGGAGATAACAAGACATTGTGGTCAAGTGTTTTGTGTGTAGGTTCAATCAATGTTCCCTTAAGAGATAAGAGATTTATTTATAAAGCCTGAGGTGGCTCGATCGTTGCCTGCCTCAAACCTAGGCAATTCATCACAATTGGCGACTTTGGATATTTAGACTCTAGGTCAAGGGTAAGGTTGAGAAACGAGTGGTGTTCAATATATAGGTAAAAAGTTTTTTGTGTGTTCGTGTGTGTATTTATTATATATGTGTATTATATACGTGTATGTTGGCATGAGTTGATGTACACCTTATGAGAGAGAGAGAGAGAGAGCCACAAATGCCGTAATGGTCCATCTTTATGCCACTCAACGGGGTGACCAACCGACAAAAGAGGACCCACAAATTCTTCCCATTAATCTTAGTAGTGGGACCCTCTTTTGAGAGGGAGAGAGATTGGAGACTGAACTTATCACAACTTGTTGCATGATATTTACTTTGCAAGACTCATAACCCACTTCCGAGTTTTTGAAAAGGGTTTTGCATTTCTTTTCTCTTCTTCTTTAATTTATTTTTCTTTCTTCAATGATATTTGTTTTTTATGTTGTCAAACAAAAGTGCATGCTTAATGGCTTGATGTTGGCCGCTCAAACGACTTTCGCTATATTCGAATATTGTCTTAGATCTCTCTCTCTCTCTCTCTCTCTCTCTATATATATATATATATATATAATACCATCTCTTAAAGCAACAACTTAGCTTTAAGGCCTTTGTCAGATACTAGTAGATTAGTTGATATATAAAGTAAGTTGTCATTGGATTTATCGAAATCCATCATTAGAATCCAAAGCCGATCGAAACAAAGAAAAATAAAACTACTGCAAGTGGGAAGTGGAAGATTTACTTGCACCCTATATTTTTACTTGATTTTACACTCCACATGTAACGGGGATATATATATACACACATATAATATATCTATATATGACAAATGGACAAACAAATTTATGATGGGGTTGAAATTTTCTTATCAAAGTTAGAGAAAAATAAAAAAAACAATGTGTCCCCACGAAAGAAAATAATGTAGGAAAAAAAAAAAGAAACATTTTCTCATGATATGGAACTCGGATTTAAAGAATGTCAATACATACATACACACACACATACATATACATGATAGGTCGCTGCAAAGTGTGAATGATACAATTCATGCAGTGATATATCTCTCACATAACAACAGTATTGCTTTGCCTCATCATGCAGAGACTTGTGGGGTTCGGTGCAACTACATACACACATCTAGATGTATATAATATACATATTTATATATATTTCAGGCCTTGTAATACATACAAAATTTGAAGCCCTCAAAAGGATGTGATTGCAAGCGACAGAAGATTGTGGTCGCATAATATCATCGCCAATCTAGCTGGGCATGTGTGCATGTGTGTTTGTGTTTGTATATATATATATATATATATATATATATATATATATATATATATATATATATATATATATATATATATATATGTATATTTGAATTTGACATTTGACCTTTCTATTGTGGCTAACATGACACTTCAAGCTCACCAGTTATAACGTTTATTTCTTTATTTCGATTTCTTTCCAGAGATTTCCGTCTATCTTTTCTGAAATAAGAAATTAATATCCGGTCGAGTCAGTCCGTGTAAGTTAAATTGATGTGCGTGTGTTGTATATAGTATATAAATATCTGTGTTTGTGCTGTCGGTTGCAAAACCGTCGCTCCTCAACCAACCATATTAATCACCGAGTCATTTCAACTTTCAGGCTTCATTGCCTATATACAGGGCTGCATATATATATATATATATATATATATATATATATATATATATATATATTTATATAATATTATATATGCACACGTCAAAGCAATTGTGTGGACTTTTTCAGTTTTCGTATCTTAGAACTTCTTTAGCAACGTGACAGTACTTTATTAAACTAGTACACTATTGTATCATGTGATTGATGAGAAACACAAAGAAAAATTGTAAGATTTAACATTTATGTTAAAAAAAAAAATTCTATCGATTGTTAAAAGTTATTATTCATTTGTTTTAGGAAGACTGTTAAATTTATTATTAACTTGTTTTATAGCTTGAATCATGTTTGAATTGTTTTTATCATTGTTTAAGTAAATAATGTATAAATCATGATATTATCTTGTTTAAATAATTTATAAGTAAACCCGATTTACTCAAATAATATATCATATGTTTGTTTTTATTATTAATACTACTATTATTTCTTACAATATTTTGAGAATAGTCTCTACACGGTTTAGGTCTATATCATCAATTCCTGTAATTAATCAAAATATTTAACCGTGGTTGAAGATTCAATCAGTATGACTTTGCTATTTCATTCGCACGATAATTTGATGAAATTGGTCGATCCCTAAAAGAAATCTCATGACCACCACGTGGTGTTGAAGTTATTATCTATGTTTAAGTGCTAACATCTTTAATTTTTTTTTTATGATGACTCAAGTTTATTTTATCACTACTAGTGAGTAGTGACCACTAGTACAAAAATCATTTTAGCTACGTCATATCACCGAGTTAATTTCATTTTTGTTTAGAAGTTGCCAAGTCAAAGCATAAAATAAATGGCGTACGTAGGTCTTACCATTTCAATGCACAGTATGAACTGATGAGAAACAAGAAAGGTTATTATTTTACTAGAGTACAAACATATAGCTAGTTTCTTTTTGTTTTCGTAAATATATATATATAGAGAGAAATTGCCACATCTGCTGTCATTTCAATAATATTTTCCAATAATCCACTAAAAATTAATTTTGGCCAAAAATACTACTTGGTTTTTTGTGGAAAACCCAAAATATCATTCACTTTAATATTCTTTACATTTTGATAAAAAAACCAAAACTCAATTAATATTTATCTTTATTAATTATTTTTTCATTTAATTGATTTTATTTCTCTTTCTCTCTCCTAACCGAGTTTATTCAAAATCTCACCTTCACCGATTTCTCAAAATATAGATAAATATTAATTGTTTTAGATTTTGGTCAAAATGTAAGGAATATTAAAGTGAGGGGTATTTTGGTTTTCCACACAAAGCCAAATAGTATTTTTGGCCAAAATTATGTTTTAGTGGATTATTGGAAAATGTTATTGAAATGGTGGTAGATATGACAATTTCTCATATATATACTATATACTTTATATGCGAGACTTGACATTTCATACCCTTTTGTCATGTAGCATCAATACAATGCACATAGGTATCTCGTCACTATCGAACATTTGTGTGAATTCCAATCCATATGGTAAATCAAGAAAGAGTAAACCAAACTACATTATTCCAAAAAAAAAAAAAATACAGATTAATACTTTTATTTTTATTTTTTTGTAAGATAATATCTTTATTTTTTAATTTTACTTTTCGACAGTGGAAAAGAATACCCTAACAATTTTATACCTTCGAAGAAAATGACAATATGACATACATATATTTTGAATTCAAGTAAAATGTTGAGATCCATTTTTAGTCTTATAAATGTCATGTTTGTATCTTTAGATTGATAAATGATGAAGGTATATATTAAAATAACATAATTGCTCCAAGCATATTATTTTTGTTTTTTGTTTACTTTTTCTTGATTTTGACGATGACACTTATTTGAAAATCTCATTCTACCCTTTTGTGTTATTTTAATAATTTAAGAAAAAAAAATACATCTCTCTCATTTAGAAAAAAAAAATCGATGACAAATTCTTGTCGTCTCGAGTCCTCCTCGCGAAAAAATAGGCCCGAGAGGGACCAAAAACGAGAGAATCAAGTTAGCGGTGCTCGAATCATGTCCCAATGCGAAGACGAATCACCGCCGAGGACGACTCACTGTCGAGTCGCTATTGTCTTCTTCTTTTTTTTTCTTCTTCTTCTTCAAGTCGACGAATACTA